>NC_050074.1:79877173-80208941 GCF_009764565.3 Dermochelys coriacea | reverse complement strand
CTGTCTGTCAAAACCAAAACTATTTGCAAAAACATATTGATTTTGATGAAACTTTCATCAGTAAAGTTTTAGGTCTGATACAGAATTTCTGGTCAAAGACGTCCCTGCTCCCAAATAGCCAATTGCCCAGTGGAATCAGGCAGAGAACGGACTTGAACCTGGGTGTCCGACATTCTAGATGAGTCCCCAAACACCAGGCTATTATGGGATGGACCTCTTGTGAACAATTTGAAAGGTCTAGTTTCTGTTCTGCATCAGAATGAGAAATATTTAGCAACCTCAAAGTCGTTCAGAAAAACTGAATTTTTCCCCCCCAGCCAGCCCTACTCATTAGCACATTGACCATTCACTCCCAATATTTGATGTAGAATTTAAGCAATGTTGCCGAATGCAAAAAAGATTAGACTTTAACATGACATTTGCAGGTCACAAACCTAAACAAATTGCAATGAAAATACATGTGCATAAAAGTGATAAGTAAACTTGAAACATTGAAAATTGTTAGAATTTTATCAGTATGTTACTTGTATAAGCATAATTTACTAATATGTGAATGCAAATAATTATCTTCAATTGATGGCTATAAGGTTAGGCATTGTGGCTTTTTTGATAACATACGGCTCACAATATGTCAATCTATTTGTTGGTTACAGATTATATGAACAACTGTGCATCTCATGGAAAAAATGATGTGAAGGAACATTCATTCCCTAACAAATTGATGTAAGTTGACTTCCTGATGTTCCTATCCATTTTTTAGTTTTAAAAATACTTGTTTATTACTAAAAAATATAGATTGACTAACTGCAGAGATTTTATCTAGATTTCAAACACACATTAGGGATGTTTAAATCTGGGGTTTATCTTCAACACCATCTCTGCTAAAAATGCAAGTAACCTCTCAAAGTATAGGATGGTGAGGATGACCAACAACCACAATATTTAACTTTAATGCCTATTGATACATTGGTGATAATCTGATACTTGTACTTTTTCAGCCACGAGTCAAGTCTAAGATTTTTTCACAGTGAGAAATTGTACAAGGATCTCCTGGAACAACAGCAATTGTGGGAATTTGGAATATCTGCAGGGATTTACTGCCCCAACCCCAAAGACTTTGGAGATTTCAAAAAACAAAACAACCAAACTCACCATCTTCCCTCTACATCCCTGTATGCTTGGTACTACTCATATCTGGTATCAAATTGCAAACTTCCCTATTAATTAGAGGATATGTGATGGTTATCCCACCTGTGAAACATCAGGAAAGGTAAGAAGGTACTTGGTGCTCTCTCCAATATCCCTGGTGATCTGCATGTTGGAAAATAGCCTAGAGAAAACTCCTCAGTATTGACAGCCACAGGTATCAAGAAGAGTGAGAGAAAAGAGTGGACCTAGGGAGAGAAGAAATTGTGTTACCTAGAAAACCATCTGCTCGAGTCTCTAATCACCCTCTCATGCAGTGGCATAGGTGGTCTCTTTACTACACCGTGGAATAGTTTTATATATAAACATACAGTCAGAAGGAATTAAAAAGGGTAAGTGTCTTCTTAGCCCATTCCCACCTTGGGTCCTCCTCCTGTGCTTTTGCCAGGAGAAACCAGCTTCCATATTCTTAGTGCCTGTAATATTTCACTACCTGTGACCTGCCTTTAACTTCTTTGCTAAGACTTCCAGTGAGATTGGCAATAATGATGTGGACAGCCATCTAGTCATGGGTTACTGGCAGTGGTGAAATGGATACGTGTCTAGCGATGGATAAAACTTTAGAAGGATCAGTGATTGTGCTGTATTCAGGAAAGGAACTGAAATCTTGTTTACTTATCCAAACTATCCATAACTACTTCCTTTTTGTTTCCTTCCCTTTGTTATCAGGATACCTGACCTTTCTGCCAGCAGCACCAGGAATTTTCAGGAGTAGGCTCTGAGTCGTTCTTGATAGCTGGGGCTTGGGGGAAGGAAATCAGGTAAAGGAAGGGGAAAACTTGTACCATTTACTCAGTCCCTCACTAGTAACTGTAATGAAACTACCAGCAGTGGATGAGGCTGCCAGGCTCTACCTTCAACAGGCTCCAGAGATGCTCCTCTCTTGCACCTCCATCTGCAACCATTTTGGGATGTCACTGCTACAACATATATATACAGATTTTTCTCTGACCTGTAGAAAAGCTAACGCAACAAGGTATTCCCATTGGTAAGATTTTCTACCACCTATGAAGGCTATACTGTCACAGGCCCAGAAAGGCAGTATCAGTTGGGGGCAGAGACCTCATTCCTCAAATTTCTTGAGCCCAATAATATGACCCTCTCTCTAAGGCCTCATGAAGGAGAACTAACTATCCAGCCACCCCTGTCCAACAGGACAGGTAAAGTTACAAGCTTTTTGAGACCTTCTTTCCCAGGCAGCCTCAAAGCCAGTAACTGTGAGAATGCTGGGTCTAGCAAAGTTGAGATGTTTTTGAAGGTATTGTGAGATACTGTCAGTTCCAAGCGGGATCCTTAGTCTATCTTTCAGGGAGCTGGGCTGGATAATACTAATAGTAACAACACTGAGCTTTTGTCCCTAGATTTCAAAGCATTTTACAGAGGAGGGGCTCATTATCCCCAGAACAACCTAAACAATCAGTGATAAGATTTTCTGTACCTCTAGTTAAAAAACTCTTTGTAGTCCTTTTCACAGAGCCAGCTCTATTTAGTTAGGTGGGCAGCTCCAACCTCAGCTAGATCTTCCACTTTCCTGTTACATATTCCTCTTACTTTCTCTCCACCTCACACCAAAGAGCATGTTGCTCCTTCATTGTGCACAACTGGCACAAACTGCAGCTCTCCCTCTAGGCTGGTTGGCACATTGTTGTGGCTATATGTGCCACAGCTGGACAGTCACTTCTATGCCTGTACCCTCTCCAGAACAGCACCAAGAAATTAGCATATACCACGCTTGTTGTTTTGTGGACCTATTGATCAACATGACTCTTAGACTGGGGGAGGCCTGGGCAGCATTTCCACTGAGCCAGCCTGCCACAGCCTCATGGATCTTAAAAGGTCAGTTCAGCAGGACAGGGAGAAGTGTTTTCAGTCTCACTTGCAATAATGACAGGTTTCAGAGTAGCAGCCGTGTTAGTCTGTATTCGCAAAAAGAAAAGGAGTACTTGTAGCACCTTAGAGACTAACAAATTTATTAGAGCATAAGCTTTCGTGAGCTACAGCTCACTTTATCGGATGCATTTGGTGGAAAATACCACTTCCGATGAAGTGAGCTGTAGCTCACGAAAGCTTATGCTCTAATAAATTTGTTAGTCTCTAAGGTGCCACAAGTACTCCTTTTCTACTTGCAATAATGTGTGTGTACATATGTGAGAATGAATCTCCTAAGATTACTGTAATACAGAAGCGTCTATTCTGTACCTATCTTTTTTAGCTAATTTCCTTTTATTTCTAGAAATATATTTTAGACAATTAGAATGAGCTGAAAAATACATATGCATGATACAATTATGAAATCTAGAGGAGAGCCTCAGATCATTAGAGAAGTTTTGTTTTTATACATTCTAATCTTTTAAATTCAGCTGTTAACTGTAACTGACTCACTAGTCCAGAGTTTGGTCATACCCTCTGAAATGAACATTATAAACAAAGAAATTAAGAACATGCAAAGCGATCTCTGCCCTGGAGTGTTGTGTTTAGACTATCACTCAAACCCACTACAATGTCAATTTCTCTTTCCTTTAAAATGGAAAAGGCTTAACAAGCCAACAATTAACGACTTTGCTTTCTCAATTATTAGACGTTCTCCTTCATCTTGGTGGCAATTTGTTGCTACCATCCTGAATAATAATAAAAGAAAAGAGATCTTTCTATTCTGTTATTGCTATAGTTATATACTAGAAGTTCCAAACCTCTAAATTACAGTAAAGAAGAGGATTCATGTCTCTCTGTAGAAATCCTATATGAGGATATACTAAACAGAATTTGAAAGTGAAGATGAAGAAAAAACAATTTAATTAGATTTTTGCAAAATCAATTAGGCTATATGTATTTCTTCAAAATTCCGTCATTCACAAATATTAAAAATAGCTTGCAGTATTTGACTGTAGAACAAGCATCTTCATAAATCAAAGCTAGCATTAGTGTAACTTTACTTGTGTTTAAATACTCCAAATCTGAGCAAACCATGTCCCTCTCAGTTTGAACCCAGAAAGAGTAGAGCCCAACCACAGGGAGAGAGTCATTTGGATCATCTTACTGTTTGATTTTTGATTTGTAGTAGGTTTTGCCACAACATAGTGGATCGTTTTAGTTAAGTTAGCTTATGTTAAACCTTTAACAAGTGGTGTAAAATCCCTCAGGTCTTACATAGATATGCATTGAGATCTGCAGACACCATATGCCGACTTCATTTCAATACACTAATGACTCAAGCAAAGACTAAAAGATCAGGAAATCAATGCATTATTTTTGATTACTTAACTACAAAGGAAAATATTTTCTGTATAACCTACAGATTCTTCTGTAGTATGTGCCTGATACAAGCTGTCATGTTTCAGAGCATCTGGATATTGGATTTATAACTTAGTATTAGATTCTGACCTTTTATGTAATTTATGTATGATAGCTTATTTCTAGTGGGTTTGGAACATGTTGCATAGAAATATTTGCCTAGTAAACATGATTTGAAATGTATTACCAAAAGTACATTGGATTCAATATCAAAGAACAATAGTCTATCTGGAAAGTGTTTGTTAGCAAAGGAAGATTATGACTAGTGGTCATGAATGCAGGACTGGAAGACAAAGAGGAGAGTGCTCAATGTCCAAAACTGATGGAGGCTGGGACAATGGATAAAGCAGTTCCAAGTTATGGAAGAAGATGTAATAGAAACATAAGAATTGACATACTGGGTCAGACCAATGGTCCGTCAAGCCTAGTATCTTGTCTCTGACAGTGGCTGATGCCAGATGCTTCAGAGTGAATGCAGAGAATAGTAGTTTTGAGTGATCCACCCCCAGTTGTCCAGTCCCAGCTTCTAGCAGTTGGAGGTTTAGGGACAGCTGGAGCATGGGGTTGTATCTCTGACCACCTTAGGTAATAGGCATTGATGGATCTATCCTCCATTAACTTATCTAGTTCTTTTTGGAACCCAGTTATACTTTTGGCCTTTGCAGAATTCCATGGCAACAAGTTCCTCAGATTGACTGTGTTGTGTGAAGTAGTACTTCCTTTTGTTTGTTCTAGACCTGATGCCTATTTTCATTGGGTGACCCCTGGTTCTTGTGTTATATGAAGGGGTAACTAAGACTTCCCTATTCACCTTCTCCATACCATTCATGATTGTAAAGACCTCAAACATATCCTCCCTTAATTGTCTCTTTTCCAAGCTGAACGAGTCTTTTTAATCTCATTTGGAAGCTGTTCCATATTCCTAATCATTGTTTGCTGCCCTTCTCTGTACCTTTTCCAATTCTAATATATCTTTTTTTCAGATGTGGCAACCAGAGCTGCACACAGTAGTCAACATGTGGGCATACAATAGATATGATATTTTTTGTTTTTGTTATTACTCCTTTTCTAATGGTTCCCAACATTGCTGTCTTTTTTTGACTGCTTGTGCACATTGAGAGGATGTTTTCAGAGAACTATCCACAATGACTCCAAGTTCTTTCTTCAATAGTAACAACTAATTTAGCCCTCATCATTGTATATGTATAGTTGGGATTATTTTTTTGCTTGTGTATTACTTTGCACTTATCAACCCTGAATTTCATCTGCCATTTTGTTGCCCAGCCACTGAGATTAGTGAGATTCCTTTGTAACTCTTCTCAGTTGGGTTTGGATTTAACTACCTTGAGTAATTTTGTATCGTCTGGACATTTTGCCTTCTCACTATTCACTTCCTTTACAGATCATTAATAAATATGTGAAATAGCATAGGTTCCAGTACAGATCCTTGGGGGACCCGCTATTCACCTCTCTTCATTGTGAAAACTGAAGATATATTCCTACCCTTTGTTTCCTATCTTTTAAGCAGTTACTGATCTGTGTGAGAACCTTCCGCCATATCACATGACTGCTTAGTTTGCTTAAGAGACTTAGGTGAAGGACTTTGTCAAAGGCTTTCTGAAAGTCCAAGTACTCTATATCCACTGGATCACCCTTATCCACATGCTGGTTGACACCCTCAAAGAATTCTGATAGATGAGTGAGGTGTGATTTCCCTTTACAAAAGCTGTGTTTCTTCCAACATATCATGTTTATTGTACTGTCTGATAATTTTGCTCTTTACTATAGTTTCAACCAATCTGAATGGTATTGAAGTTGGGCTTATCTGCCTGTAATTGCCAGCATCTCCTCTAGAACCTTTTTTAAAAATAGGCATTACATTAGCTACCATTTAGTCATCTGGTACAGAGGCTGATTTAGTAGTTCTGCAACTTCATATTTGAGTGCCTTCAGAACTCTTGGATGAATACTATCTGGTCCTGATGATTACTGTTTAATTGATCAATTTGTTCCAAAACCTTCTCTAGTGCCTCTTCAACCTGGGATAGTTTCTCAGATTTGTCACCTAAAAATAATGTCTTGGGTGTGGAGATCTACATCCTCTATAGTGAAGACTGATGCAAAGAATTCATTTACCTTCTTTGTAAAGGCCTTTTTTCCCTTGAATGCTCCTTTCACACTTCAGTCATTCATTGGCCCCACTGACAGTTTGGAGGCTTCCTTCTTCTGGTGTACTTCAACAAAAATTCCTGTTAGTTCTTGGATCCTTAACAGGTTACTCTTCAAATTCTTACTTGGGCTACATTATTATATGTTTACACTTGACCAGAGTTTTCTTCTTTCTGTTTTCCTCAGTAGGATTAGATTTCCAATTTTTAAATGATGCCTTTGTCTCTAACCATCTATTTTAGTCATCATGGACAGTTCACATGCTAAGTATCAGAGGCGTAGCCCGTGTTAGGCTGTATCCACAAAAACAACGAGGAGTCAAATAGTACCTTAAAGACCAAATTTATTTGGGCATAAGCTTTTGTGGGTAAAAAACCCACTTCAGATGCATGGCTGGCTCACTACAAAAGCAATTTTTCCTCTCTTGGTATTAACACCTCCTCATCAATTATTGGGAGTGGACCACATCCACCCTGACTGAATTGGCCTTGTCAACACTGTTTCTCCACTTGTAAAGTAACTCCCTTCTCTTCATGTGCCAGTATATTTATGGCTGTATCTGTAATTTTCACTTAATGCATCTGAAGAAGTGGGGTTTTTACCCACGAAAACGTATGCCCAAATAAATCTGTTAGTCTTTAAGGTGCCATCAGACTCCTTGTAGTTCACATGCTGTTTAGCCATCGTAGCTGTCATTCCCCCACCAGCAGAAGATCACAGTAGGATTCAGAGATGGGAGTGGCTCAAGGAAGGGGAAATGAGAGTTAGGACAAAAGGAGGTTCTGAAGGAATACTCTGGGCACATCCAAGCATGGGAGAAAACTTAGGCTGAATTCCATGCTGTGTTTTTTGGTTTTAAGTTACCAATAAATTCCAGCCCAAGTTCCAGACACTAATGCATTCTGAAGACTCAGCTAGAGCTCAGCTCATTTGAAGGCAGATAACTCTAACTTCTGTTTAGGAAAGAACACCACCCTAAAAATCACAGCCTTTGCTGCTTTAGTGTTACTTGAAATACCCAAATTTTCTCCTGCCCTAGAATACAAAAAAATGATATCAGATTTGTTTGGTAACTGTATATTTATTCAATTAAAAATAAAATAATGAATTTGAAATGTTTTATTTAAAAAAAACATTAATTCCCATTTAACAGGAAATTTCAAGATTTCAACTTTGTTCCATTTCAGATGATTTTTTAAAAATCTCCTAGGGAATGGGAATTTTGCATTTTGATTAGCTCTATGCAGGAGATTCAGTGAGTCTTTGAAACACACATTGTGCAGCTGGATTATTCAGTAAATTGAGTAAGCCCCTAACATTCTAACAATCTATATAATTGGCTATTTTCTGTGTCTTATACATTGGAAAAGTCTGACTAGATTTTCAGGACAGCAAAATACATTTTCTGACCTCCTGAAAAATTTCAAGTGCTTTCTCCAAACCACCGTTAGAGTTCTTAAAATGGTTTGAAATTTTAACATTTGCAAAGATACTTACCTTTCTCCTGATATTCTTAAAAATGGCTAAGCTGTTTTTGCAGAAAATTAAAACAAAAAATTAAACCTGAGGCACAGAGTAAGGGGAGATCCTGTCCCCATTGAAGATAATGGCAAAATTCACTGAAGTCAATGGGGCCAAGGTTTCAAACCAAGCATGGAAAATTGCAGCCTAAACAGTACAGCAAAGTTATAACCAAATGTAAACAGGGTGTGGATTTGGGAGTTGCTATTAAATAAGGTTACTAACTTTATTAAAAGGGTCACTAACAGCTCTCCTATAATCCATAATCTATTTAAAAACAACATCAACAAACAATATCTAAAGGTCATATTTTTTAAAGCAGACTAAATTAATGACCTTGGAAACAGCTTTAATGTCATGACTACCATCATCTCCTATTATCCTATTTAACTGCAAAGGCATGTGGGGAAATTTTGTGATAATATATACATATTTAGGAATTCTAACAATCCTTTGAACATCTTTAAATTCCACTCAAAGAATGTAGGGTCAGATAGCACTCTACTACTTGCATTTCGGGATTAATGGGGCGAACAGATGGTCAGACATCTGCTCTGGAAGCTGGTGATGACACCACAGACATCATCAGTGTGTTTTTTTGCAATTGATTTATTCTTTGAGACATGAATGTCTGCTTCAATGCTTTCATGTAAGGATTTAATAGAGTTAACTTGATGTAGAAGAGGAAAGATGCATGCTTACATTTTTATGGACTACGATTGCCAGGGGTTCAATTGTCAGGACAAGTAGGAAGATAATAAGTGACAACCATACTACAGTTCTCCTGCCTAGAGGGAAACAGGCAAATTCTAAACAATTAGTGGTTATTCATGCATGTCAAGAATTATACAATAATGCTGCCCCCCCAGGTGACTATATTTCAGTGCAAGAATGAAATCCTAATCAGACTACTCTAATGGGTTTTTGCTGTGCATTAAGACAAAGCATGGGTGAAGAAACATACCAGATAACTAAACTAGATACATCCATTACCTAACGCTACTAAGAGATTTTTCTTTAGAAAGAAATCCATCTGGTCAGCATGCACTAGCTTACTGAGATCTAGGTTGGATATTAGGAAAAAACTATTTCACTAGGAGGGTGGTGAAGCACTGGAATGGGTTACCTAGGGAAGTGGTGGAATCTCCATCCTTCAAGGTTTTTAAGGCCCGGCTTGACAAAGCCCTCACTGGGATGATTTAGTTGGGATTGGCCATGCTTTGAGCAGGGGGTTGGACTAAAATGACTTCCTGAGGTCTCTTCCAACCCTAATCTTCTATGATGGCAACTATGAACAACTAGCAGCTTGACCAAACTTTAACTATGACTATTAATTAGCAAGATTGGTCTATCTGATGTGCAAAGGTAGGTACACTGCCTTTTAGTCAAATTATGTTGTCATTTCCAAGACAGAGTAACCATGCAGCCAAAAATGAATGTTCGAAGACAGTGGGTCAGGTTTTGCCCTGACTTACACACCCCACTGGTTTCAGTGAGGCTGCAGGTGAGTAAGTCAGTGTAGAACAGTGGTGGGCAACCAGCAGCCCGCAGGCCACATGTGGCCCTTCAGGATAATCCACTGGTAGGCTACACAACCGTTTGTTTACATTGATCTTCCACAGGCATGGTTGCCCGTGGCTCCCAGTGGCTGCAGTTCGCCATCCCCAGCCAATGGGAGCTGCGAGAAGAGGTGCAGGCCACGGGGAGGTGTTAGCCACCACCTCCCACAACTCCCATTGGCCAGGAATGGTGAACCACAGCCACTGGGAGCTGCAGGTGGCTGTGCCTGCGGACAGTCAATGTAAATAAACTGTCTCATGGCCCACCTGCGGATTACTCTGATGAGCTGCAGGTTGCCCATCAGTGGTGTAGAATCTGGACCAACAGATACAGAGTGCCTATCCCATATCAAAAATAACCAGTCTGGTTATTCTTCATTCTTGATTTGGGGAATCCTTGGTGCACTCAACATTTGAAAATATCAGTTTCTGTGTTTCCTTTCTGGACAGCAGTTGTTAATATAGTGTCAACATTTTAAAGTCCCCACAGCAGTTCTGAGTCTGTCTTCCATCCCACCTGATGGGCATTTCGCATGGAAAGGCGGGCATCTCAGAGAAAGGGAACAGGGAAAAAGTGACTAAATTTGGGATCAAAGTGAGGCTGAGGATCAAGGAAGGAAAGGTAGCGATGAGCAATCACTGGCTCTCAAAAAAAGTTAGATATATTTAGATAAATTTAATATAATTACACACGCTCAATCTTGAGTTTAGCTAATCACTAGTCAAAATGCCATAGATTATTCGTTAAGGCAACAGTTATCAGCACATTCTTGGCTTAGACCAGTTATATTACATACAATTACTTTATTTTGTAATTGATTTAAACATAACTAAACTGTAAATTGCTTAAATGCTACAAAAAGTTAATTAATATTCTAACCATTTGTAATGAAATATAGAGCCCCTGAAGTAAGTTGCATATATCTGCAGTGCATCTAGACATCTGTCAAGCTATTCCAGTATGTGTTTGATGCCAATGTATAATAAAAAACCGTCTCTGGACAATATTATTTTTGAGGTGCTTAGTATTTATTTTAATAATTAATTGATGGACACTCCTTTTAAAAGCATTGCCTTCTTCCTCATTACATTTAGCTGGCCAGTATTATAAAATAAGGTAGTCAAAATGGAGGCATGCAAATTAACTCATTCATTTTTTTTTGCGTATTATAGATAATCCAGTTCCAACTTCTACACAGTGACTAATCAGTTGACAAGAAACACTTTACTTATCGTACTGTAGGCTAGGAATGTGCTGCCGTATTCAACTATATACAGAGTGGAGGAAAACACACACTAAACAGGAAGGGCTGGAGCATGATTCCAACCCATAATACTCTTATACCCAATTAGCCCCTTGATGAGGGCTTCACTGCATCCCTCCTCTCTTACTTTTCAGCCCAAATGTAGCCTATTAAATAACCGGGAATTTGTCTTGCTTTGATGGGGTAGCACCTCTCAGTGGCAGCTGGGGCAACCTCCAGGTGCAGACACCCACTTCCCCCAGTCTCTTGGTCCCACAATTCTATACACACACCCATCTTGGGCATTCCCAGCAAAACTGTGTCCTCTGTTGGCCTCAGCTCCTCCAGGAAAGCATCACCAAATGGCAAACTCTCTGGTGCTTGCACGTCACTCTGCAAGCAGATATGCCTGACGTTTTATGACTTGACCATCACTTAAACTGACTTTAAAAGACAAGGGTCCAGTGTGCTCTAGAACAGAATCCACACTGGCTGGCGAGTATTGAAACTTTTAGTATTCACTAGATCCTTTGGGCCCAACTCTGGCTTGGTCTACACTACAGACTTATGTAGAAAATCCACACTCTTGGGTACCAACTGAATGCCTAGTACAGACAATGTTATGTCGACAGGAGGTTTCTCCTGTCAACATAGCTACCACCTTTTGGGGAGGTGGAATACCTATGCCAACAGAAGAAGCTCTGTCATTGGCATAGGTAGCATCTTCATTAAGTGCTATAGAGGTGCAGCTGAAGCACTGAGTGTAGACAATCCCTCTATTTTTAGGAAGATAGTTATACTGTTTTTGAAAAGCATGCTTCCTTAACACTTTCTCCTCTATGCTCAGATGGATTAAATCCAAATGAGTTCTTCCCTTCCCTTCCCAACAGATGGACCAAGTTCAGGCACAGTTTACTTTGAGGAGTGGTTCTATATTTCAAAGTAAATAGAGCCAAGCTCCCATTTATCATCATCTTTATCCCCTCTTTAATAGTCCTCTCAGCTCTCTCTGGTAGGCCTTTGGAAGTTGGATGATATAAAGAAATTTGAATATATTTAATCCCATTTTTGCCCAGAAAGTCTTTAAACTCCATGCTCATAAAATTTGGCCCACTGTCTGGAACAAGTACTACCAGTAAGCCATGTGTGGCTAAGGTGTGTCTGAGCTTTTCAGAAGTACCAGTGGATGTCACTGAGGTCACCACATGCACTTCTAACCACTTCAAATGTTAGAAACATTTTCATCCCAGATACGGGCTTGCAAAGTCTAATTGTATATGGAACTGGGGTATCCTGGCCATTCTGGAGGGTGAAGGGGTGCCATTGCTAGGATCTGCTGGTGAACCTGACACTGGTGACATTCTTTTACTCCTTTTTCCAGGTTCTCATCCATGTTTGGCTATGTACTAGGGTGCACTCACCCCTCATGAACATCCCCTTGGCCAGGTGCGTATGCCTGCACTCTTTCTCTCAGATTGTCCCTGCTCTGGAATAGAGCAGTGCCAAAGGACTCCCTCCCTGGAGACAATGTGTTCCCCTTCTTGGGCTCCCTAGCTACAGCACTCCAGCTGGACCACTATAGTTCAGTTCCCCCCTGGGGTGCCTCAGTGTCCACGCCACTTCCCCCCAGTGGCTAATGGTGATGGGGGGGACCCAGGCCCACCCACTAGTCTGGGTACCAGCCCAGGGAACCTGTAGAGAGAAGCTGTCTGCAGTATCCCTTTAAGTATACTGCACAGCTTCTCTAATTCCCTGGGCAAATTCCCCATGGCCCCACGCCATCTTCACCGTTACCTCAGGACCTTGTCCTGATGGAGTCCCAGCAACCCGCTCAGGGGTCCTTCTTGCTCCCCCGGCTTCTGGTAGTGTTACCCTGTCCGGGGTTCCGTAGCTCTGCCATCCAGTCACACACCATCCAAACTCCTACAGCTCCAGTAAGGAACTGAACTGCCTCTGGCCTTGCAGCTCTCTTTATACTAAGCTGCTGGGCCCCGACTGGCTGTGTACCACACAGCCACTCTTGGCAACTTGGAGGAACTCTTTACTGCCTTTTTTGGGGTGGGATGTGGCAGAGCCATGAGGCCTCCAGCAGGAGGCCACAGAGGGTCTGATATACCCCATCACAGGCCACCATAGCTCTGACCCAAAAATTTCATACCTGAAATGCCATGGTGTACTTCAAGTAAGTCCATCAGGACTTTCTCTCACCTTTGAGGGGGCAGTTATTATTGTGCTCCACAAATGCATCCATTCTCTATGCTCATTTCTAAGAGTAGCAGCCGTGTTAGTCTGTATTCGCAAAAAAGAAAAGGAGTACTTGTGGCACCTTAGAGACTAACAAATTTATTTGAGCATAAGCTTTCGTGAGCTACAGCTCACTTCATCGGATGCATTCGGTGGGAAATACAGTGGGAAGATTTTATATACACACACAGAGAACATGAAACAATGGGTTTTATCATACACACCGTAAGGAGAATGATCACTTAAAATAAGCCATCACCAGCAGCGGGGGGGGGGAAAGGAGGAAAACCTTTCATGGTGACAAGCAAGGTAGGCTATTTCCAGCAGTTAACAAGAATATCTGAGGAACAGTGGGGGGTGGGGTAAGTAAGTAACAGTTACTTACAATTACTTACAGTGTGTATGATAAACCCATTGTTTCATGTTCTCTGTGTGTGTATATAAATCTCCCCACTGTATTTTCCACCGTATGCATCCGATGAAGTGAGCTCACGAAAGCTTATGCTCAAATAAATTTGTTAGTCTCTAAGGTGCCACAAGTATGCCTTTTCTTTTTTTATGCTCAGTTGTGTACTCCTTGTCTTAAAGGGGTGAAACTTTTCCCGCTCTTGCTGATTTGGTAGCCCTGCAGAATGTGCTGCTGCACCCAGGATAGGATAGGGTCCTGTTTAGTCCACTTCCTTATCTGGGAAACCTTAACTGGTACCTGCTATTCCAGGAATAAAGCAATCTCTCCTAGAGGCTCTGTAGCACCAGATTGTTCTGGTAATGGCAATCAACTGAGGCCATCTATGCTGGCATGCTGATGCTCCTGCCTTATGGGCTATCCTATATCCATAAATGGCTAAGGTTGAAGCCCGACACTGTAGCTCATCAGTTGACAGGACCATCACACCATTGTTTTCCCTGAAGAGTCCCACAAGTGGTCTGTGAGCTGTCAGAATGGTAAAATGTTTCCCATGCAGATACTGATGGGGTTTTTATTCCAAAAAATATTAGCTAGACTGTCCGTCTTTCTCTACCAGAGAATAACCCCATTCATCGTTAGTCAATGAGCTGGAAACATCCAATAGTTCATTCTCCAGCATCCCTCATGCCTTGTGACAAAACTGCCACTACCCCATATGATGAAACATCACATGATAGGAATAATTCTTTGCACTGGTCAAAATGAACAAGAAACTCCAAAGACTTGAGTAGCTTTTTAGACTCCTGGAAAGCAGTGTCTCTCTCTCTCTGTACCGGCCGTCTCCTTCCTGAGGACTTGATGTAAGGGCTTTACAAGTACTGAAACATTTGGGAAAAATCTGTGATAATAATTTAATATACCTAAGTATGCTTGTACCTCAGCTGTGTTGGGGCCCGTTCATTCACCATGATAGTGTCTGCCACAGGGTAAAGCCCCTCCTTGTCTATCCTGTAGCCCTGGTACATCACTTTAGCCTCATAGAAGAAGTATTTACTTTTAAGCCAAACCTCATTGACTCCAACCTTTGAAGTATGTTCTTCAGTGTTGACAGATATTCAGCAAAGTTTGTGGTGCTGAGGATATTCCATATGGCAATCTATTGTACCGGCGTAAGCCTTTATGAGTGTTTATATTGGTCAATGTCTTATAATCCTCCTCCAGCCTCGTCTGCTGCTATGCCTGAAACATGTCCAGCTTACTACATTTTTGACCCCATCTAACACTACCAGCAAGTTCTCTGTCTGTGGAAAGGGGTAATTGTCTACCTTGGAGACTTGATTCCCTGAGATTTCATAATCCCCACAGATGTGGATGGTCTTTCCTGATTTAACCACAGGCGCTATAGGTGTGGCCTGTTCAGAAAACGACACCGGAGAAATGATGCCATCCTTTTCCAGCCTCTCTAACCCAGTCTCACTCTTTTCTCTGAGAACATAAAGAATTTATATTTCTTTAAAATATTTTGGTTTGACCCCATCCTGGGTATAAATACTGACCCCCTGAGCCAGCCTGGTGAAAATGAACGAGTGAGTGAGGGTAGGGAGAGCACGTGACAGAGGGAGGGGATGGAGTGAGTGGGGGTGGGGCCTCAGAAGGGGCAGGGCATGGGTGGGGCAAAGGCGTTCAGTTTTGTGAGAGTAGAAAGTTGGCAAGAGGATACACTGCAGGAAACGTGTTTGTGGTATGAATGAGAGAATCCAAAGACGGTTGCCATCGGAGCCTCCAGGATCCCTTTTCAACTGGGTGTTCCAGTCGAAAACCAGACACCTGGTCACCCTACACCTCCCCCATCCCCAGAGTGTCATTTTCCTTCCCCATGTTATTTCTTTTCCAAACCTTTTGCCTTCTGTCTAACAGTCTGGCAAGACAGGAACACTATGACCAGAAGGAAAAAAGCACAAAAGGTTGTCTCTCTCACCAATAGAAGTTGAGCCAATAAAAGATATTACCTCATCCACCTTGTTAGCCAGAAGGCAGAAAACCCAGTGACTGGGTTATGCTAATGTAAATGGGGGAATAGTCCCGCTATTGTGGGGAACTTTCCTGGCTTCTGCACTACCCCAGTGAAGTGGGCTAGCAAAAGAATCCGAGTCCTCACTCCCACTTCCTTTACCCAATGGCCTCCCTGCCCTTGAGAACTCCCCTTCCACTCTCCTGTCTGGCAGAGTCCTCGTAACCCCAACAAGGCTGGGCCCAGGATTCCTGTGGGGCTCGACCCCCAACCCTGCTGTGGTCACCTAGGACAAGGGCTAGGGTGTCCCCACTCCGGGGTACTCTCTCTGCCCTGGCCACTTCTCTGACCTACTGACCATTACATACAAATTAAAGCAAATGCAAGTTATTTAATCAACAATTCATTTTAAAAAGAATAAGGAAAAATGGAAAAGATTAAAGGAAACACATCTACCCGCTCTGGCAGGGAACATCACAAACAGTGTCTCTGGAACGTCAGGGCAGTTCAGTCTGTTCCTTGTAAGTCCCAGGCATTCTTCTCAGGCCTTGGCTGTGCTTCAGGGATGCTGTGGGTTGCACACTTGCTCTGGTGGTGGCTACATGCTCTCAGGCTCTAAATGGTAGGACCCTTCTCCCCAGTGTCGCCCCCGCCCTGTCGGGGTTACGATCCACGCCTGGCCTGCAGGGCCTCTTGGCTGAGGCATTTCCCTGTGCTGGGCCCGCTGCCCAGGGTCCCCCTCACTCTCCCCAGCTGCTCACCGCACCCAGCTCCAGACTGCTCCAAACCCAACTGCACCACTCTGTCTCAGCACTGCTGCTGCTGCTGCTCTGCCTCCAGCTCCCTGGGCTGCTTCTTTGGCCCCTCTATTTCTGGTTGCTACAGCTCTGCTCCCAGGACAGGTCTGCTCTGCAGGCTGCTTCTGTGACTCTGCTCCCAGCACAGACCTGCTTCGTGGGCTGCTTTTCTAGACCCTTTGGCTCTGGTTGCTGCAGCTCTCCTCCCAGGGCAAGTCTGCTCTCTGGGCTGAGCCTCTGGCTTTGAGGCTGCATCTCTGCTCCCAGGACAGGGTCTGCTCTTTTTGGATCTGGCACAGCTCTGCTCCCCAGCTTAGCTTGGGCCCCTGCTTTCTCCTTAGCTTGGCCCCACTCTGTCTGACCCAGGCAAATCCAGCTCACATGGAGGACGGGACCTCCCTGGCCTCCTGACTCCCTGATTAGCCTGCCCACCCTGTCATTCAGGCTGACCTGGAGCACTGGCCTCTCCCCATTGTTTCTGGGGAGTGGCAGTCTCAGGGTCCTGATTCCCCATAGACCCTTCCCCCTTTTTAGTACTGGGAGCTAGCAACTAAAACGCCCCCACTGAATGTTAGTAAGGGGGCAACAGTCCCCATACACTAACACCTTTGATTCTTGGGCCATTTATGCCATCTAAATTAATAAAACAGAACATCCAGACCTTCCTGAGGGCTGGTATTTTGCTAGGGTCTAAGTTGGAAATGTCCTCCCAATTTCTTGCATCCAATCTGTTTTTGCCTCCAGATCACTAGGACAAGCAACTTTTTCTTTGGGCTTTTAATTTTACAGGGACAAGCACACAACCTACCACCTGTATGGGTTCTCCAGTGTAGATAGTAGATTCATTATTCAGTCAAGCCTTGCACTACTGAAATATATAGTCATTGATTACAATTGCTAAAGTCTCTGTATCTATTTCCATTTGTACTGACTGTTTAGCTCACCATTTTGTTACTTCATGTGGTCCCACTTTATTTCCTTTTACATAGTGTGTATCTCCTCCTCCTGTGTCTTCCTCCCACTCAGGGTAAAAATCACTCTGCTTTCTCCCTTTCCCTCTGGTCTTTTGCGGTATGCTCGCCTGGGGTTAAGATGCTGTTGAAGAGTCACCTTTACATTTGCTGGCTAACTGTCCAGTCTTGAGGCATTTGTGACACTGAACTGTTTTAAGTTTAAGAACTGATGCAAAATGAGCTCCTCCACACCGACAACACTGCTCAGGAGCCTGAGAATTTTTCAGCTTGCTTTGCATTTTATTTATTGAGTCAGTTTGATTTGCCCTGCATTCTAAGTGCAAATCTTGTAACTTTTTAACTGCTGCTTACATTGCTGTTGCTAATTCTGCTGCTTTGGGCTAAGTTAAGCTCCCCTCTGAGGGCAACCATCTTTGGATTCTCTCAATACCACAAACAAATCTGTCTTGCAGTATATCCTCTAGACCATTTCCAAGTGAGCATTATTAGTCCATTAATGGTTTTAGTGCCGCAACATTCTTTCACTTTGCCTCCTTATTCTGTTGAACTTGAAATGTTCCACAATAATGTTTGACTTTGGTATATAGTGCTCCGTTACCATCTTCTAAACTTCTCTCCTGGTTTCTGAGGGCTAGTCTACACTAGAATCTCTACAGCGGCACTGGTGTAGCTGCATCACTGTAGCATTGCTAGTGCAGACACTCTATGCCAATTGGAGAGAGCTCTCCCACACCCCAAGCAGTGGTAGTTATGTCGGCAGAAGAGATTCTCCCACCAACATAGTGCTGTCCACACTGTCCACTTAGGTCAGTGTAACTTACATTGCTGCGGGGGGGGGGAGGATTTAAGTTATACAGAAGTAAGTGTTAGTGTGTACTAGCCGTCAAGTTGTAACAAACTCCTTAAGAGGGAGTAGGTTTGAATGCCACTGACACTGAGGAAAATTGCTTTCTGTTTGTCCTAATCTATATCTCAATTGCAAGAAAATATTGGGCCAATTTTTCAAGATATTGCTGCCATTCCTCATTAAACTCCACAGTTTTCCCATAAATTGCCATTCTTATGTTTTTCCTTTTGCCAATATATTCAACCACATACAAACAGAATGGGGGGGAAAACACATGCTAAATAGACTGGTGGAGTGTGACTCGAACCTATAATGCTCTGATTCAGTTGTTCTCAACCTTTCCAGACTAGTGTACCCTTATCAGGAGTCTGATTTGTCTTGTGTAGCCCAAGTTTCACCTCACTTAAAAACTACTTGCTTGCAAAATGAGACATAAAAATACAAAAAAGTATCACAGAACATTATTACTGAAAAGCTGCTTACATTCTCCTTTTACCATATAATTATAAAATAAATCAATTGTAATATAAATATTGTACTTACATTTCAGTGCATAGTATCTAGAGCAATATAAACAAGTCGTATGAAATGTTAGTTTGTACTGACTTCGCTACTGCTTTTTATGTAGCCTGTTGTAAAACTAAGCAAATATCTAGATGAGTTGATATACACCCGGAAGACCTCTGTGTACCCCTGGGGTACACATACCCCTGGATGAGAACCACTGCTCCAAGTAACCCAATTAACCCCTGGAGGGCCATTTTACTATACCAAAAGTTACTGTCTGTCCTTCAACACAGAAACCTGTTTATTTTAATCTGTAAAGCTTAGGAGGATACAACCAAAGGTAGCTTGTTTAACATTAGAACGTAATGGCTCCCTTGATGGTCCAGACTTTTGATCTCAATGTATTTCTTGCTAGAGGAACATACTATTCTCAGGATATGCATGCAACTCTGATAAGCATTAACAAGAGTTATACATCAGCAGTATGGGGAAACTATATCTTTAGGTTGGTGTAGCTAATACCTTTAAAGATTTGGCCCTTTGCCACACCATGAGGGTTTAAAAAGAAAAGTTACTGTTGCATCCCTCTATTAGTAGTTTTCTTATTTAAAATCAAAGTTAGAGGGACACTGTTTGGTTTTGTCTATATTTTTTGCTGGTGCTGGGGTTTTTTAAAACAAAAAACAAGTAAATTCATTTTTATTCAAAACAATGCTTCCATTTACTTTAATCCTTTAAAAAAATGTTGTGTCAGCAGCCTTCACCCTGTTAAATATGCATAACTCTAGAGTAACAAACTAGTGCATGTTTTCACAATAAATGAGGAAAACTTCTGTAGGCCTTTCTAATCTGAAAAATGATCATATACTAATGACAGCTTCTAACTCAACACTTCTGTCCCTTGTTCAGTCTTCTGCATGCTTTTTCACAGAAAATATTTTTTTAGATTCATAGATACTAAGGTCAGAAGGGACCATTCTGATCATCTAGTCCGACCTCCTGCACAGCGCAGGCCACAGAACGTCACCCACCCACTCCTATGAAAAACCTCACCCATGTCTGTGTTTGTTAGCCATCTTGGTTCTTCAGTGGCTAAGAGGGAATGATCTGGATTCTGGTCCTCCCTGTGAATCATGCACAGAGCTGCTTAATGCTTTCCAGTCACTTTGACTTCCTCAAACCCTTTGAAGATAACATGCTTTATTGAAAGCATGAGGTCATACAGCTATAACTTAGGGCCTAATTGGATATGTTCAAGTTTCATTGCTGGATATGTGCAAAAAAGATCATCATGATTTGAGTCTAGGTTGAGTTTGGAGAGGTGATATTGTTTACCTCTAAACTAAACAATTTTATATGAAAATTGGTTTGACAAACCTGGAAACAGATACTATTGTTTGGGTCTCTGTTAATAAGAGACTCACAGTATAGTGGACAAAAAGAATATAAGGAGACAACCCATTTATATTTGTCGTTTGGTTACATAATTCTACATATTTATAAATGTACTACTATTGCCCTGCCTCTCTCTTTCTCCTAGAGGAAACTTGTTTAGAGAATGGATGATAGTTATCTCTCAGTCATTTACCTTAGTAATTTACTACTTTAACAGTCATCAAATGTTTGGTTTTTTGGTCTATCAGTGTGTTTTCAATCAAATTTCTCCCTTTTAGCCCTTCTCCTTCCTCTTCCCCTCAAAAAAAGCCAACATACGCACAAACCCAAGATACTTTTCAGTCATCCCATTTTATAGGTCAATGGAAAGAAAGAACAAGATTAGACCCAAGAACTATTTTTTTGAACAGTAGTACAAGGATGAGAATTAAATCTAACTTCACCTATTTCTTTCTTTATACTATTTCTCAGAGGCAGTACAGTATGTTCTAGTTCCGTCTCTTGTGAGCAATACAGGCTATACGGCTAAGACTGAGTTCAATAATGTGTCACAGCAAGCAGAATTTATTCTTTGGCCCTCAACTTCCTCACTGTGACTCATTTTTTTGTTTTGTTTTACTAAGAGATTCTACTTGTGAAAGGATGAAGAGTGATTTTCTCTCCTCCCCCTCAATTTCTAGAGTAACTGGTTTCCCATCTACAGGCAGACTTGTTGTATCACTCTCTTTCAAAGACAATGAACCTTAAACTGAAAGAGAAAAAACTATGAGATTATTATTTATATTACAGCAGAAGCTGTACAGACACATAGGAATACCTAATCACTGCCCCAAGAGCATACAATTTAAGCAAAAGTGATCCATATCGCTTCCATTACAGGAATCTATTTCATGTTGTTCCTATTTGTATTGCAATATGGTCTAGAAAGGCTCCAAGCAGGGAGCAGGGCCCATTCATAGGCAGAGTTTAAGGGGGCATAGGAGGGCGACCCCAAACTGCAAGCCTCAGGCAGGTAGCCTAAGTGTGCAATGTAAAGAGTTCTGCAGGAGATGTGCTGCTCCCAGCTTGCACCCCTAAGGCATGGAGTCAGAATTTTGTTTCAGAGTAGCATCCGGGTTAGTCTGTATTCACAAAAAGAAAATGAGTACTTGTGGCACCTTAGAGATTAACAAATTTATTGAGCTTATTGAGCATAAGCTTTCATGAGCTACAGCTCACTTCATCGGATGCATTCAGTGGAAAATACAATGGGGAGATTTATATACACACACAGAGAACATGAAAAAATGGGTTTTATCATACACACCGTAAGGAGAGTGATCACTTAAGATGAGCTATTACCAGCAGGAAGGGGCAGGGGGGAGGAAGAAAACCTTTTGTGGTGATAATCAAGGTGGGCCATTTCCAGCAGTTGACAAGAACCTCTGAGGAACAGTGGTGGGTGGAGGGATAACATGGGGAAATAGTTTTACTTTGTGTAATGACCCATCCACTCCCAGTCTCTATTCAAGCCTAAGTTAATTGTATCCAGTTTGCAAATTAATTCCAATTCAGCAGTCTCTCGTTGGAGTCTGTTTTTGAAGTTTTTTTGTTGAAGAATAGCCACTCTCAGGTCTGTAATCGAGTGACCAGAGAGATTGAAGTGTTCTGTGACTGGTTTTTGAATGTTATAATTCTTGACGTCTGATTTGTGTCCATTTATTCTTTTACGTAGAAACTGTCCAGTTTGACCAATGTACATGGCAGAGGGGCATTGCTGGCACATGATGGCATATATCACATTGGTAGATGCTCAGGTGAACGAGCCTCTGATAGCGTGGCTGATGTGATTAGGCCCTATGATGGTGTCCCCTGAATAGATATGTGGACAGAGTTGGCAATGGGCTTTGTTGCAAGGATAGGTTCCTGGGTTAGTGGTTCTGTTGTGTGGTGTGTGGTTGCTGGTGAGTATTTGCTTCAGATTGGGGGGCTGTCTGTAAGCAAGCACTGGCCTGTCTCCCAAGATCTGTGAGAGTGATGGGTCGTCCTTCAGGATAGGTTGTAAATCCTTGATGATGTGTTGGAGAGGTTTTAGTTGGGGGCTGAAGGTGATGGCTAGTGGCGTTCTGTTGTTTTCTTTATTGGGCCTGTCCTGTAGTAGGTGACTTCTGGGTACTCTTCTGGCTCTGTCAATCTGTTTCTTCACTTCAGCAGGTGGGTATTGTAGTTGTAAGAATGCTTGATAGAGATCTTGTAGGTGTTTGTCTCTGTCTAAGGGGTTGGAGCAAATGTGGTTGTATCGTAGAGCTTGGCTATAGACAATGGATCGTGTGGTGTGATCTGGGTGAAAGCTGGAGGCATGTAGGTAGGAACAGCGGTCAGTAGGTTTCCGGCATAGAGTGGTGTTTATGTGACCATCGCTTATTAGCACCATAGTATCCAGGAAGTGGATCTCTTGTATGGACTGGTCCAGGCTGAGGTTGATGGTGGGATGGAAATTGTTTAAATCATGGTGGAATTCCTTAAGGGCTTCTTTTCCATGGGTCCAGATGATGAAGATGTCATCAGTGTAGTGCAAGTAGAGTAGGGGCATTAGGGGACGAGAGCTGAGGAAGCGTTGTTCTAAGTCAGCCATAAAAATGTTGGCATACTGTGGGGCCATACCCATCGCAGTGCCGCTGATTTGAAGGTATACATTGTTCCCAAATGTGAAACAGTTATGGGTGAGGACAAAGTCACAAAGTTCAGCCACCAGGTTAGCCGTGACATTATCGGGGATACTGTTCTGGTCTGCAAGTGATGTCTAGTTCCAGAGGGATCTGTGAGTCAAGTCTCAGACTGCTGGCCCCACTGATCAATTCCTCCCCTTTCCTCCCAGTACCCCCTGCATATCACAGAACAGCTTTTCAGCAGCATACAGGAGGTACTGGGAGGGAGGGGAAGGAGCAGGGATTGGCCTGCTTGGGGAAGGGGCGGAAAGAGGAAGGATGGAGTGGGGGCAGGGAGAGATGGGGCCTTGGGGGAGAAGGGGTGTGTCAAGGTTCCTTCCTCACTCTGAAGCATAGGGTACAGATGTGGGGACCTGCACGAAAGAGCCCCTAAGCTTATTCTTACCAGCTTAGGTTAAAAACTTCCTCAAGGTACAAACTTTGCCTTGTTCTTGAACCCTATGCATGTTAAACAAAGAACAGGGAAAGAGCCCATTTGGAGACGTCTTCCCCCCAAAATATCCCCCCAAGCCGTACACCTCCTTTCCTGGGGAAGGCTTGATCAAAATCCTCACCAATTTGCATAGGTGAACAGAGACCCAAACCCTTGGATCTTAAGAACAAGGAAAAAGCAATCAGGATCTTAAGAGAAGAATTTTAATTAGAGAAAAAGTAAAAGAATCACCTCTGTAAAATCAGGATGGTAAATACCTTACAGGGTAATCAGATTGAAAACACAGAGAATCCCTCTAGGCAAAACCTTAAGTTACAAAAAGACACAAAAACAGGAATATACATTCCATTCAGCACAACCTATTTTACCAGCCATTTAACAAAAGGCAATCTAACAGATTTCTACCTAGATTACTTACTAACTTAACAGAAGTTCTGAAGAGCATTCCTGATCTATTCCCGGCAAAAGCATCACACAGACAGACAGACCCTTTGTTTCCCCACCCCTCCAGCTTTGAAAGTATCTTGTCTCCTCATTGGTCATTTTGGTCAGGTGCCAGCAAGTTTATCTTAGCTTCTTAACCCTTTACAGGTGAAGAAGGGGTTTTGCCTCTGGCCAGGAGGGATTTTATAGTTCTGTATACAGAAAGGTGGTTACCCTTCCCATTATATTTATGACAGGGTGGAGGTGGAGCCTGGGGCTGAGCACCCCCAGGGAAAATTAGAAAGCCAGCTGAGGGGGGTCCTCATAAAAATGTTAAATCAGAATGGGGGTCCTTGGGTCGCTAAAATTTGAGAACCGCTGTTTTAGACAAAGTTCTAAAAGATCTAATCTACCTGGATGTCAGTAAGGCATTCGATACAGTTCCACATGAACAACAAGGAGTCCGGTGGCACCTTAAAGACTAATAGATTTATTTGGGCATAAGCTTTCATGGGTAAAAAACCCCACTTCTTCAGATGCGTGGAGTGAAAATTATAGATACAGGCATAAATATATACACTGGCACATGAAGAGAAGTCGAGAACCAGTGTTGAAAAGGCCAATTCAGTTACGGTGGAAGTGGTCTACTCCCAATAACTGATGAGGAGATGTCAATACCAAGAAAGGGAAAATTGCTTTTGTAGTGAGCCAGCCACTTCCAGTCCCTATTCAAAGCCAAATTAATGGTGTTAAGTATGCAAATGAATTGTAGCTCTACAGTTTCTCTTTGAAGTCCGTTTTCAAGTTTTTTTGTTGAAGGATGGCTACTTTTAAATCTGTTTTTGAATGTCCAGGGAGACTGAGGTGTTCTCCTACTGGCTTTTGAATATTACTATTCCTTGTGTCTGTCTGATTGTGCCCATTATTTTACATAAAGACTGTCCAGTTTGGCCAATGTACATGGCAGAGGGGCACTTCTGGCACATGATGGCATATATAACATTAGTAGATATGCAAGTGAATGAGACGCTGATGCTGTGGCTGATGTGGTTGGGTCCTCTGATGGTGTTGCTAGAGTAGATATGGGGATAGAGTAGGCAATGGGGTTTGTTACAGGGATTGGTTCCTGGGTTAATGTTTCTGTGGTGTGGTGTGTAGTTGTTGGTGAGTATTTGCTTCAGGTTGGGGGGCTGTCTGTAAGTGAGGACTGGCCTAGCTCCCAAGGTCTGTGAGAGTGAGGGATCATTTTCCATGATAGGTTGTAGATCACTGATGACTGATGATGTGCAGGAGAGGTTTTAGCTGGGGGCTGTACATGATGGCCAGTGGTGTTCTGTTCTTTTCCTTGTTGGGCCTGTCCTGTAGTAGCTGACTTATGGGGACCTGTCTTGCTCTGTCAATCTGTTTCCTCACTTCCCCAGGTGGTATTGTAGTTTTAAGAATGCTTGATAAAGATCTTGTAGGTAGAAAAGGAGTACTTGTGGCACCTTAGAGACTAACAAATTTATTAGAGCATAAGCTTTCGTGAGCTACAGCTCACTTCATCGGATGCATTTGGTGGAAAAAACAGAGGAGAGATTTATATACACACACACAGAGAACATGAAACAATGGGTTTATCATACACACTGTAAGGAGAGTGATCACTTAAGATAAGCCATCACCAACAGCAGGGGGGGGAAAGGAGGAAAACCTTTCATGGTGACAAGCAGGTAGGCTAATTCCAGCAGTTAACAAGAATATCAGAGGAACAGTGGGGGGTGGGGTGGGAGGGAGAAATACCATGGGGAAATAGTTTTACTTTGTGTAATGACTCATCCATTCCCAGTCTCTATTCAAGCCTAAGTTAATTGTATCCAGTTTGCAAATTAATTCCAATTCAGCAGTCTCTCGTTGGAGTCTGTTTTTGAAGCTTTTTTGTTGAAGTATAGCCACTCTTAGGTCTGTGATCGAGTGACCAGAGAGATTGAAGTGTTCTCCAACTGGTTTTTGAATGTTATAATTCTTGACGTCTGATTTGTGTCCATTCATTCTTTTACGTAGAGACTGTCCAGTTTGGCCAATGTACATGGCAGAGGGGCATTGCTGGCACATGATGGCATATATCACATTGGTAGATGCGCAGGTAAACGAGCCTCTGATAGTGTGGCTGATGTGATTAGGCCCTATGATGGTATCCCCTGAATAGATATGTGGACAGAGTTGGCAACGGGCTTTGTTGCAAGGATAGGTTCCTGGGTTAGTGGTTCTGTTGTGTGGTGTGTGCTTGCTGGTGAGTATTTGCTTCAGATTGGGGGGCTGTCTGTAAGCAAGGACTGGTATGTCTCCCAAGATCTGAGAGAGCGATGGCTCGTCCTTCAGGATAGGTTGTAGATCCTTGATGATGCGTTGGAGAGGTTTTAGTTGGGGGCTGAAGGTGATGGCTAGTGGCGTTCTGTTCTTTTCTTTGTACTCTGGATCTTGTAGGTGTTTGTCTTTGTCTGAGGGATTGGAGCAAATGCGGTTGTATCTTAGGGCATGGCTGTAGACAATGGATTGTGTGATCTGTCCCTGATGGAAGCCGGAGGCATGTAGGTAAGTAAAGCAGTCAGTAGGTTTCTGGTATAGGTGGTGTTTATGTGACCATCACTTATTTGCACTGTAGTGTCCAGGAAGTGGATCTCTTGTGTGGACTGGTCCAGGCTGAGGTTGATGGTGGGGTGGAAATTGTTGAAATCCAGGTGGAATTCTTCAAGGGCCTTCTTCCTGTGGGTCCATATGATGAAAATGTCATCAATGTAGCACAAGTAGAGGCGGAGTACTAGGGGCGAAAGCTGAGAAAGCATTGTTCTAAGTCAGCCATGAAAATGTGGGGCCATGTGGGTACCCAGAGCAGTACCACTTGAAGGTAGAAGTTGTTCCCAAATTTGAAATGGTTGTGGGTAAGGACAAAAATCACAAAGCTCAGCCACCATGTGTGCTGTGGCCTGATCAGGGATACTGTTCCTGACAGCTTATAGCCCATCCTCGTGTGGAATATTGGTGTAAAGAGCTTCTACAACCATGGTGGCCAGGATGGTGTTCTGAAGATCACCAATGCATTGTAGTTTCCTCAGGAAGTCGGTGGTATCTTGAAGATAGCTAGGAATGCTGGTTGCATGGGGTCTGAGGAGAGAGTCCAACTAGCCAGATAATCCTGATGTAAGAGTGCCAATGCCTGAGATGATGGGTCCAGGGTTTCCAGGTTTATGGATCTTGGGTAGCAGATAGAATAACCCTGGTCCAGGCTCTAGGGGTGTGTCTGTGTAGATTTGTTCCTGTGCTGTAATGGGGAGTTTGAGCAGACGGTGTAGTTTCTTTTGGTACTCCTCAGTGGGATTGGAGGATAGTGGCCTGTAGAATGTGGTGTTGCAGAGTTGCCTGGCAGCCTCCTGTTCATAAACTGACGTGATCATGATGACTACAGAACCTCCTTTGTCTGCCCCTTTGATTATAATGTCAGAGTTGTTTCTGAGGGTGTGGATGGCATTGCGTTCTGTATGGCTGAGGTTATGGTGCAAGTGATGCTGTTTGTTCACAATTTCAGCCTGTGCACATTTGCGGAAGCACTCTATGTAGAAGTCCAGTCTGTCATTTTGACCGTCAGGAGGAGTCCACACAGAATTCTTCTTCTTGTAGTGTTTGTAGGAGGGTTCCTGTGGGTCAGTGCACTGTTCAGTGGTGTGTTGAAAATATTCCTTGAGTCAGAGAGGTGAAAGTAGGCTTTCAGATCACTGCAGAACTGTATCATGTGTTTGGGGGTGGTGAGGCAGAAAGAGAGTCCGCAAGATAGGACAGACTCTTCTGCCAGGCTAAGTGTGTGGTTGGATAGATTCACAATATTGTTGGGTGAATTAAGGGTACCACTGTTGTAGCCCCCTGTGGCATGTGGGAGTTTAGATAGTTTACTGTCCTTTTTCCTCTGTAGAGAAGTGAAGTGTGCGTTATAAATGGCTTGTCTAATTTTTGTAAAGTCCATCCATGTGGAAATTTGTGTGGAAGATTGGTTTTGTATATGAGTCTCTAGTTTTGAGAACTCATTCTTGATATTCTCCTGTTTGCTGTACAGGATGCTGATCAGTTGGTTCAATCTCCCTGGACATTCAGTAACATCCGTCAACAAAAAAAACTTCAAAAACAGACTTCAAAGAGAAACTGCAGAGCTACAATTCATTTGCAAACTTACCACCATTAATTTGGGCTTGAATACGGACTAGGCGTGGCTGGCTCACTACAAAAGCAATTTTCCCTCTCTTGGCATTGACACCTCCTCATCAATTATTGGGAGTGGACCACATCCACCCTAACTGAATTGGCCTCGTCAACACTGGTTCTCCATTTGTAAGGCAATTCCCTTCTCTTCACGTGCCAGTGTATATATTTATGCCTGTATCTAATTTTCTCTCCATGCATCTGAAGAAGTGGGGTTTTTCACCCACAAAAGCTTATGCCCAAATAAATATTAGTGTCTTTAAGGTGCCTCCTCAGACTCCTCATTGTTTTTGTGGATACAGACTAACAGGGCTACCTCTCTGATACTTAGTTCCACATGAGAAATTATTAGTTAAATTGCAGAGGAGTGGGATTAATATGAGAACTGAAAGGTGGATAAGGAACTGGTTAAAGAGAAGACTATAACAGGTCATACTGAAAAGTGAACTGTCAGGCTACAGGGACGTTACTAGTGGAGTTCCTCAGGGATCAGTCTTCTGATCAACCTTATATAACTTTTTTATTACTGACCTTGGCGAAAAAATTGGGGAGTGTGCTAATAAAATTTGCAGATGAGACAAAGTTGGGAGGTATCGCCAATACTGAGGAGGACTGGAATACCATATAAAAAGATCTGGATTACCTTGTAAACTGGAGTAAGAGAACTGGGATGATATTTAATACTGCAAAGTCAAGCATTTAAGGACTAACAACAAGAATTCTTCCTATAAACTGGGGACTTATCAGTTGGAAGTGACGGTGGAGGAAAAAGAGCTGGGTGTATTGGTTGAACACAGGATAAATATGAGCCACCGATCTGACGTGACTGTGAAAAAGACTAATGCAGTCCTACAATGTATCAGGCAAGGTATTTCCAATAGAGACAGAAAAGTGTTAGTACGATGAGACCTCATCTGGAATATTGTGTATAATTCTGGTCTCCTATGTTTAAGAAAGATGAATTCAAACTGGAACAGATGCAGCGAAGGGCTACTAGGATGATCTGAGGAATTGAAAACCTATCTTATTAGAGGAGGCTCAAAGAGCTTGGCTTGTTTAGCCTAACCAAAAGAAGGCTCGGGGGAAACAGGATTGCTCTATAGAAATACATCAGAGGTATAAATACCAGGGAGGAAGAGGAGTTATTTAAGTTAAGTATCAATGTGGATCCCAGAACAAATACATATAAACTGGCATTCAACAAGTAAGTGAAGTTCTGGAGCAGCCTTCCAAGGTGAGCAATGGGGGCAAAAAACCTAACTGGCGTAAGACTTAGCTTGATAAGTTTATGGAGGGGATGGTATGACAGGACTACCTACAATGATGTGTGGCCCATCGGTGACTGCCTCTAGCAAAAATCCCCAACAGCTGGAGACTGAGTTACTACAGAGAATTCTTTCCCAGGTATCTGCCTGGTGGGTCTTGCCACATGGTCAGGGTCTAACTTATTGTCATATTTGGTATCAGGAAGGAATTTTCCCCCAGGTCAGATTGGCAGAGACTGTGGGGGTTTTTCCATCTTCTTCTGCAGCATGGGGCCACTTGCAAGTTTAGACTAGTGTAAATGGTGAATTCGCTGTAACTTGAAGCCTTGAAACCATAATTTGAGGACTTCAGTAATTCAGCCACAGGTTAGGGGATCTATTACAGAAGAAGTGAATGGGTGAGGTTCTGTGGCCTGCAACGTGCAGGAGGTTAGACTAGATGATCACGATAATCCCTTCTGACTTTAGTAAGAATAGCTGAGTAAGAATATACATTGCAATTTTAAACCTAAGTAGTGTCCCATAAGTGACTTGCCACAAAATGTCAGAACATGTTAGTATTAGAGCTGAGTGGCTCTAATATTTATTTAATTTTCTTTCTTGATATAGGAACTAGATAATATGCTCTTGTCAGATATTTCTAAATTATCTGCAAAAACACTACAGTTTTCAGTTGTCTAAGTAGCCCCTGGAATCACAGTTAAAGTTAAAAGAATGAGAAGTACTTCTGGCACCACAGAGACTAACAAATTCATTTGGGCATAAGCCTTTGTGGGCTAAAACCCAATTCATCAGATGCATGGAGTGGAAAGTACAGTAGGAAGATTATACATACATACATACATACATACATACACACACACAGAGAACATGAAAAGATGGGGGTTGTCAAACCAACTCTAACAAGACAAATCAATTAAGGTGGTTTATTATCAGCGGGAGAAAAAAAATCTTTTGTAGTGATAATCAGAATGGCCCATTTCAAATCATTGACAAGAAGGTGTGAGTAACAGTAGGGGGAAAATTAGCATGTGGAAATAGTTTTTAGTTTGTGTAATGACCGATCTACTCCCAGTCTTTATTCAAGCCTAATTTGATGATGTCCAGTTTTGCAATTTCTCATTGGAGTCTATTTTTGAAGGTTTTTTTGTTGAAGAAATGCCACTTTTAGGTCTGTAATTAAATATCCAGCGAGGTGGAAGTGTTCTCTGACTAGTTTTAGAATGTTATAATTCTTGACTTCTGATTTATGTCCATTTATTCTTTTGCATAGAGACTATCCGGTTTGGCCAATGTACATGGCAGAGGGGCATTGCTGGCACATGATGGCATATATCATATTTGTAGATGTGCAGGTGAATGACCCCTGATGGTGTGGCTGATGTGATTAGGTTCTGTGATGGTGTCCCTTGAATAGATATGTGGACAGAGTTGGCAATGGGGTTTGTTGCAAGGATAGGTTACTCGGTTAAAAGAAAAGGAGTACTTGTGGCACCTTACAGACTAACAAATTTATTTGAGCATAAGCTTTCGTGAGCTACAGCTCACTTCATCGGATGGTGGAAAATACAGAGGGGAGATTGATATACACATGCACAGAGAACATGAAACAATGGGTTTTATCATACACACTGTAAGGAGAGTGATCACTTAAGATAAGCCATCACCAGCAGCGGGGGGGGGGGAAGGAGGAAAACCTTTCATGGTGACAAGCAAGGTAGGCTATTTCCAGCAGTTAACAAGAATATCTGAGGAACAGTGAGGGGTGGGGTGGGGGGGGGGAGAAATAATATGGGGAAATAGTTTTACTTTGTGTAATGACTCATCCATTCCCAGTCTCTATTCAAGCCTAAGTTAATTGTATCCAGTTTGCAAATTAATTCCAATTCAGCAGTCTCTCCTTGGAGTCTGTTTTTGAAGCTTTTTTGTTGAAGGATAGCCACTCTTAGGTCTGTAATCGAGTGACCAGAGAGATTGAAGTGTTCTCCAACTGGTTTTTGAATGTTATAATTCTTGATGTCTGATTTGTGTCCATTTATTCTTTTACATAGAGACTGTCCAGTTTGACCAATGTACATGGCAGAGGGGCATTGCTGGCACATGATGGCATATATCACATTGGTAGATGCGCAGGTGAACGAGCCTCTGATAGTGTGGCTGATGTGATTAGGCCTTATGATGGTATCCCCTGAATAGATATGTGGACAGAGTTGGCAACGGGCTTTGTTGCAAGGATAGGTTCCTGGGTTAGTGGTTCTGTTGTGTGGTGTGTGGTTGCTGGTGAGTATTTGCTTCAGACTGGGGGGCTGTCTGTAAGCTTGGACTGGCCTGTCTCCCAAGATCTGTGAGAGGGATGGGTCGTCCTTCAGAATAGGTTGTAGATCCTTGATGATGCGTTGTAGAGGTTTTAGTTGTGGGCTGAAGGTGATGGCTAGTGGCGTTCTGTTATTTTCTTTGTTGGGCCTGTCCTGTAGTAGGTGACTTCTGGGTACTCTTCTGGCTCTGTCAATCTGTTTCTTCACTTCAGCATGTGGGTATTGTAGTTGTAGGAATGCATGATAGAGATCTTGTAGGTGTTTGTCTCTGTCTGAGGGGTTGGAGCAAATGCGGTTATATCGTAGAGCTTGGCTGTAGACAATGGATCATGTGGTATGATCTGGATGAAAGCTAGAGGCATGTAGGTTGGAATAGCGGTCAGTAGGTTTCCGATATAGGGTGGTGTTTATGTGACCACTGCTTATTAGCACCATAGTGTCCAGGAAGTGGATCTCTTGTGTGGACTGGTCCAGGCTGAGGTTGATGGTGGGATGGAAATTGTTGAAATCATGGTGGAATTCCTCAAGGGCTTCTTTTCCATGGGTCCAGATGATGAAGATGTCATCAGTGTAGTGCAAGTAGAGTAGGGGCATTAGGAGACGAGAGCTGAGGAAGCATTGTTCTAAGTCAGCCATAAAAATGTTGGTATACTGTGGGGCCATGCGGGTACCCATTGCAGTGCCGCTGATTTGAAGGTATACATTGTCCCCAAATGTGAAATAGTTATGGGTGAGGACAAAGTCACAAATTTCAGCCACCAGGTTAGCTGTGACATTACCGGGGATACTGTTCCTGATGGCTTGTAGTCCATCTTTGTGTGGAATGTTGGTGCAGAGGGCTTCTACATCCATAGTGGCTAGGATGGTGACTCCCAAATCTGAAATGAAGCCCCTGTGGGCAGGCATGAAATTCCCCGACCCTGTCGCATGCAAGGTCCCGTTGGCCTGACTGGAGCCTCTGCCCGCCACCTCCAAATATAGAGGTCAAACTATACCTATGGCCCCATTGTGCCAAATGTTGAATCAAAATGGTAAAGAGTTATTCTTCGCCCCATATAGTTACCAATTTTGGTAAAATGACAAGGCAATGGTGCATTTTAAAAAAATACAGCTACTGTATAGAAGCTTGTTAATAATTAGCTTAATTAAGTCAGTTTGCCCTAGGACAAAACAGAGGAAAGGTAGGTGAGGTAATATCTTTTATTTGACCAATTTCTGTTGGTGAGAGAAACAAGCTTTTGAGCTACACAGAGATCTTCCTTTGATCTTGGAAAGGTGCTTCAGAGTGTCACAGTTAAACACAAGTTCCAACAGATAGTTTACCATAAGTAGTTAGCACATATTCTAAGGGATTTAACAGGCCACTTCACCTTGAGTGGTCCTTTAGTTTAGCATAAGTAGTTACCACATATTCTATCTATTTGAGCTTGTGTTTAGCTGTGACACTCTGAGGTCTGGTCAACACTTCACACCTGTATCTGTTGTGACAGGGCAAGGCCAGATGGCTATAGGAAAGTAGTGAGAAACACCTATGTTAGCCCCGGGCTAAACAAATCCCTGTTACCATGGTAACCAAATAGCAGTTGCTCCAGGTTAATCAAGACACTTGCGGCCAATTAAGATCCTTCCAGATAGCAGTGGAGACAGCCAGGTTGATTGGGACACCTGAAGCAATTAGCAGCTGGCGAAAACTAGTTAAAAGCCTCCCACTTAGTCAGGTGGGGGTTTGTGTCAGGAGCTGTAGAAGACACACTGCTGGAGAAACTGAGCAGTACAAAAAACTTATCAGGCACAAGAAAGGAGGTCCTGAGGTAAAGGTGACATAGATCATAGAATCATAGATTTTAAGGTCAGAAGGGACCATTATGATTGTCTAGTCTGACCTCCTGCACAATGCAGGCCACAGAATCTCACCCACCCACTCCTGTAACAAACCTCTAACCTATCTCTCAAGTACTGAAGTCCTCAAATTGTGGTTTAAAGACTTTGAGGTGCAGAGAATCCTCCAGCAAGTGACCTGTGCCCCACACTGCAGAGGAAGGCAAAAAAAAAAATCCCCAGTGCCTCAGCCAATCTGCCCTGGAGGAAAATTCCTTCCTGACCCCAAATATGGTGATCTGCTAAACCCTGACCATGTGGGCAAGACTCACCACCCAGACACCAAGGAAAGAATTCTGTAGCAACTCAGATCCCATCCCATCACAGGCCATCGGGCATATCTACTGCTAATAGTTGAAGATCAATTAATTACCAAAATTAGGCTATCCCATCATATCATCCCTTCCATAAATTTATCAAGCTTAGTCTTGAAGCCAGATATGACTTTTGCCTCCACTGCTTCCCTTGGAAGGCTGTTCCAGAACGTCACTCCTCTGATGGTTAAAAATCTTTGTCTAATTTCAAGTCTAGACTTCCTTATGGCCAGTTTATATCCATTTGTTCTTGTGTCCACATTGGTACTGAGCTTAAATAATTCTTCTCCCTCTGTGGTTTTTATCCCTCTGATATATTTATGGAGAGCAATCATATCTCCCCTCAGCCTTATTTTGGTTAGGCTAAACAAGCCAAGCTCTTTGAGTCTCCTTTCGTAAGACAGGTTTTCCATTCCTCGGATCATCCTAGTATCCCTTCTCTGTACCTGTTCCAGTCTGAATTCATCTTTCTTAAATATGGGAGACCAGAACTGCACACATTATTCCAGATGAGGTCTCACCAGTGCCTTGTATAAAAGGTACTAACACCTCCTTATCCCTACTGAAAATACCTCGCCTGATGCATCCCAAGACCGCATTAGCCTTTTACATGGCCATATCACATTGGCGGCTCATAGTCATCCTGTGATCAACTGATACTCCGAGGTCCTTCTCCTCCTTTGTTACTTCCAAGTGATGCATCCCCAGTTTACAACTAAAATTCTTGTTATTAATCCCTAAATGCATAACCTTACACTTCTCACTATTAAATTTCATCCTATTACTATTACTCCAGTTTACAAGGTCATCCAGATCTTCCTGTATGATATCCCGGTCCTTGTCTGTATTGGCATTACCTCCCATCTTCATGTCATCCGCAAACTTTATTAGCACATTCCCGCTTTCTGTACCAAGGTCAGTAATAAGATTAAACAAGATTGGTCCCAAAACCGATCCTGAGGAACTCCACTAGTAACCTCCTTCCAGCTTGAGAGTTCACCTTTCAGTGTGACCCACTGTAGTTTTCCCCTTAATCAGTTCCTTATCCACCTTTCAATTTTCATATTGATTCCCATCTTTTCCAATTTAGCTAATAATTCCCCATGTGGAAATGTATCAAACGCCTTATTGAAATCAAGGTAAATTAGATCCACTGTGTTTCCTTTGTCTAAAAAAATCTGTTACCATCTCAAAGGCAGCGATCCAGTTGATTTGACACGGTCTACCTTTTGTAAAACCATGTTGTATTTTGTCCCAATTACCATTGACCTCAATGTCCTTAACTACTTTCTCCTTCAAAAATTTTTCCCAGACCTTGCATACTGCAGATGTCAAACTAACAGGCCTATAGTTACCTGGATCACATTTTTTCCCTTTCTTAAAAATAGGAACTATTTTAGCAATTCTCCAGTCACATGGTACAACCCCTGAGTTTACAGATTCATTAAAAATTTTTGCTAATGGGCTTGCAATTTCATGTGCCAGCTCCTTTAATATTCTTGGATAAAGATTGTCTGGGCCCCCCGATTTAGTCCCATTAAGGTGTTCAAGTTTGGCTTCTACCTCAGATGTGGTAATATCTACCTCCATATCCTCCTTCCCATTTGTCATTCTACCATTATCCCTAAGATCCTCATTAAAGACTGAGGCAAAATATTTGTTTAGATATTGGGCCATGCTTAGATTATCCTTAACCTCCACTCCATCCTCAGTGTTTCACGGTCCCACTTCTTCCTTCTTTGTTTTCCTCTTATTTATATGTTTATAGAATCTTTTACTATTGGTTTTAATTCCCTTTGCAAGGTCCAACTCTACTTGACTTTTGGCCTTTCTCACTTTATCTCTACATGTTCTGACCTCAATAAGGTAGCTTTCCTTGCTAATCCCTCCCATCTTCCACTCCTTGTAGGCTTTCTGCTTTTTCTTAATCACCTCCCTAAGGTGCTTGGTCTACAACTTCTGCCTATGAATTTTTTCCCTTTTCTTGGGATGCAGGCTTCTGATAGTTTCTGCAACTTCGACTTGAAGTAATTCCAGGCCTCCTCCACCTTTAGATCCACAAGTTCTTCAGTACAATCCATTTCCCTAACTAATTTCCTTAATTTTTTAAAGTTAGCTCTTTTTAAATCAAAAACCCTAGTCACAGATTATTTTTGTTTATTGCTCCATTTAGTTTGAACTGAATTAGCTCACGATCGCTTGAACCAAGGTTGTCCCCTACAACCATTTCTTCTATGAGGTCCTCACTACTCACGAAAACCAAATCTAAAATGGCATCCCCTCTTGTTGGTTCAGAAACTACTTGGTAAAGGAATCCATCAGCTATCGCATCCAGAAAAATCTGAGCCCTATTATTATTACTAGCACTTGTCCTCCAGTCTATATCTGGGAAGTTAAAGTCTCCCATGATCACATACCTCCCATGATATTGAGGAAGTGGGGGCTGTTGTGGGGAAGTGGCCCAGAGAATCGTACTTGTCCTGTTTCCAAAAAGTCAGCTGTCAAGAGGTGCTACTATCAGGGTCCCTGGGCTGGAGCCCGGAGTAGAGGGCGGGCCTAGGCTCCCCCGTCCTCTCCCCAACTAATCACTAAGACTGGGAGACAACAGAGACTGTGTGAGGGAGGATAGTTTCTCCTCACCTCCCTTGCTGGCTTATGATGAAGATGGCTCAGTAGGCTATGATCCTTGCCTCTAGAGAGAGAAGGGCTGCGTGGAGGGTCACAGTGAGCTCTGAGGCTAGCATAATCCGCCAGGAAGCATGAAAGCCACTGAGACAAGGTCGGAGCTTTGTCACACCGTATAACTACATCTCTCAGGGGTGTGAAAAATCCACATTCTTGAGTGACTAAGGGTAGGTCTACACTATGGGGTTAAGTTGACCTAAATTATGCAACTCCAGCTACGTGAATAATGTAACTGGAGTCGATGTAGCTTAGATCAACTTATTGTAGTGTCTACACCATGCTGGGTCAATGGGAGAAATGGTCCTCTCAACTTACTTTATGCTTCTCGTTCCAATGGAGTACCAGAGTCTGAGAGAGCGATAGGTGGAAGACCTGCTAAATCGAACCCTGGTGGATTGATCGCCATGCATCAATCCCCCAGTAAGTGAAGACAATCCCTAAATTATATCAACCTAACCCCATATGTAGATAGCGCTATGTCAGCAGGAGAGCTTCTCCCACCGACATAGCTACCACCTCTCGGGGAGCTGCATTAATTAAGCCAATGGGAGAGCTTTCTCCTGTTCGTTTACAGCATCTTCATTAAAGTGCTACAGTAGTGCAGCTGTGCCGATGCAGCATCTTAAATGAGGATTGCCCTGAGTACCTTTCCCAGACCTGAGGAAGAGCTCTGTGTAGCTCAAAAGTTTGTCTCTCACCAACAGAAGTGGGTCCAACAAAAATATTACCTCACCCACCTTATTTCTCTAATAATCTGGGACCGACACAGCTACAACAACACTGCTTAGGACAATACAGTCAGCTATTTTGAGAGAGAAGATTCTCTACTCCTTTACACCAGTTTTATGTAGCTGTAATTCAATTGGAATTACAGCAGTATAAAACTAGCAGGACAGAGTGGAGACGCAGCTCCAGTAAGTTCTTACAAGGACTGAGAATAATCCACACTTGTTCACTTCTGCAAGATCCTTACTCACTAGTCCAACGGAATGAATAGTAGCCAAATAATATATTGTATAACAGAGATAGCAGATGTTTTTGCAAAGGATTATGAAAGCGTGTCTCAGTTTTGCTCCTGAAAGGTCAAGAAATTTCATTTTCAGGGTTTCATGTTGAAATATGCAAAAAAAAAATTTCCATGTATTTCAGTACAAACACAGATCTAGCAAATATTGAATGCTCACTTCAAAACCTGATGTGTTTGCTTAAAAACAGGATGATATTAATAAGAAAAGATCTTTCACTAAAAAGTGACCATGTTCTTGAGTGGAAACCTGCAAAATTTTACAGAATTTTCTTGAACAATTTCTTGACAATTTTTGCGAATTTGACTTGAAATGTGAAAACGTCTACAAGGGCTTGATCGTGTAAGGTACCAAGTACCCTCAGCCCCTACTTACTTTAATGGGAGCTGAAGATGTATTTCACAGGATCAGGCCCCAGGAAGTTTATCATTCATTGGAAAACCTTGCAAAATTGTAACAAATATATTAGTAGGAGTTCAAACTCAGAAAAGAAAGCAAAAAACCTCAGCAATAATGAAATGAGCATATGTATACCACATATAACTGGAGACTTTTAGTTTTGTTTGTCCTTCTATGCAGAAAAAAATATTTAGACAAGCCAACAGGATTTCCAGGGTCAAAGCCCAGTAGGGGGTAGGGTCATCATCCCTGCAGAACAGACAGTAGCCCTTGTGTTGAATCCCTGAAAGCTTCTAAAGTTGTTTGGTCCTATAAGCCAAGTAGGGTTGAACAGGGTCCTATGCTCAGATGGGATACATCCTAGGAAAAACCCACTGCTGCAGGAAGTATTGGCAATTCAACAGACTTACTTTTCCTCTGACTTAATATTTACCTAGCATTGTGGAGTTGCTGATGGAATGATATACAATACAGGTTCTGGACTACTTCCATTCATTTAAAGTCTAGTGGGACAGAAATTTTTGCAAAGGTATGGGTGTTTGACCTTGTGTCTTGCCTCAGCTGGTTATATTACCCAGACCAACAATTTCAATTAGAAGAGGTACTATTCATTCAATAGCAGTAAAGCTAATATGGTTCTTTTTAGAAAATACACTAAAAACCTGACTTTTGAATAATATTTCTGCAAATTTTTGCATTATCCTAAAACATTCTTTAGGATGGTATGTCTACTGAGATATGTACAGAGAGATATGTTTGTTATGAAGCAGAAACCTGCACCCCGGCACAGAAGGGGTTAAGGAGAGCCTTTGGGCCAAACTACCTCTGCCCTGTTATATCTGCAACCAATGCCAGGCCAGGAGGGGGAAGAAAAGGAGATCGAAGCAGACTGGCAAAGAGGCAGACACTAACTGCCTCCCCTACCTGAGGGGAAGGATCACTAGCCTGCCAGCCAAGGCAGCCACCAGGAAATAAGTACCATCTCCCTGGCTAAAGGAGACTGTGGAAGAAACGTAGGAGCACCTGACCTAAGAGATAACTGGTTGACTGAAGCACTGAGACTTTGTGGGGTTCTGGTCCCACCCAGAGGAATTAGGACTGCAGCAGGATGCCACCCAATGTCCAAGAGGGGGCACTACTAAAGACAAGCCAACACAGTGACTTTGACTATAGGGTCCATGCCCCAAACTGAAGGGACAGCAGTAGGAAGTAGCCCATGACAGTGGACATAGACTTCCCGCTGGGAGGTCCCCTATACAGGGGTTGACACACACAGGGCTCTGCACCGAGACCCAGCAGACTCCGGCTGGAGTGAGAGGGCCAGGGTTCTCCTACCCCAAATGCCTTAAAGACTGAGGCATCTCAACCCGGGAAGCAAGAGGCTAGAAGTCAGGTGTGCCAATCACTAGATTTCCTGGCCTTCCTAGCCCCCATTACACTGTTAAAATATTATGAATTTGCACTTCACCAAGGGCCTAGAGAACCACAGACCTCTTAATTTAGATACTATTTTGATTTCTTTTTTCTGCAGACTGATCCCTTGTTGTAGAGACTTACTCGGTGTGCTTCAAGCCTGTCCACTGCCACCTTATGCCCTCTGAGCAGACATCTACCAGCTCCCAGCCTGGCTAGGTCACTTAAGTTGGACATAGTCATCTGGTTAAGGCACAAAAATCTAATCCTTCCAGACTTACACCATAGTCCAAAGTAAAACATTAAAATCAATTTCCTACTACACACTTTTGCTGGGCACAGCACTTCCTTCCAAGGATCCGTCCTGTTCCAACAATCTTCAGCCTTGCTTTTGGCTTCAACTTCTCACTCTCCAAGTGACAAGATAGTAGCATAGGGGAACAAACAACTACCCTTTATTGTGGATCCCCTGCCTGAAACCCCTAAACAATTGGGCTACCTTCTCCTGTAACACAAACTGTGCTGTTTTTCTTCTTCACAGGACCGCTCCTGCAGTACTCAGCCTGGCTTCCGCACCAGTCTTTTCTTGGCTGTGATCCTTCAACTCTTCGGTAGAATGCCCCCTCACAAGTCTACTCTCCCTCGATGAGCACCAGCTACCCTTATATTTCTAAGCAGGTTTGTGTCTTTCTTACATTCTCCTGTCACATGATCCTTCCATACTCATTTCCTCCTCCTAGGGAGATGATTAAACTGGGCACAGGTTAGGCAGAATGGCAACTGCCTTAAAGGGTCACTTCACCCTGTGACAGGAGTGGCCTGGAGCAGGAATACTTGTTTCACCAATCCACAGGGAACACTTGAAAAAAATTAAATGCAGCCTGACACTTCCTCAATTTTTTAGCTTTTCCACTCCATGACCTAGAACCATTGCCCTTGCAGATGGGTCACAAAGGTGGTTTCTTATAGGGAAGCTGTAGCAGTATGTTTCCAGTAGAACTGAACTTCCTAAGGATTGGAGTGTGTAGGGAACCACAAACTCAGATCTCCCCCATGGACAGATCTGGGCTTCTGAAAGTAACAGGATTTAGGATCAAAACACCAATTTTATTTCACTTTACAGCAATCCTCCCCACCATCACATTCCAAAGACAATTTGGGGAAAGTCAACAAGCCAGTTTTCCTCTACGCAGAGCCCCTTTTATGGGAAGGGATGATCAGGCCCATTATTGTTTAGCATACATATGAATAATACCAATAGACCAAAAATATTCAGTGATGAATGACTTCCCTCACCCATCTCCATGGGAAAGTGGTCTAGCATACAAAGGACTAATGTGAAACATGAGAATCATGGTCTATCTGCCTCTGCTACTGACCTTTCTCTTTAGCCCTTCTAAATTATTATTCTGTTAAACAGTGAGAATAAAAATGACTCACTGTAACAGATTACAGAAGACAGACAAGGAGAAAAAAAAGGGTTGTTCCAAAGGAGCTAATAATAATGGGACAAGAGCCTTTAGACACCTTATTTTCTTACAGGGGAAAAGATATGATTGAATTTAGCTGAATATTTTCTTTGAAGACTTTTTTTAAAAAAAGTGATCAGTCTAAAATTGTCTATATAGGCACACAGAAAAAGATCAACATTTGATTGGCCAGATATATGCAAAGCCTGTGAAAAGAGATTCCCTGACAGACTGAGGTATGAAAGGAAATAGGCATAAAGGTAGGACAGCTTTATCTCCCCCTTAAACAAGGACAGAACAAATCTTTGTGTGTGCTAATGCTTTGTACTGATACAGGGCCAGATGCTGGCATACTTACTCACATTGAATTCTACTTTACTCATAGAGCTGGAAAGCAGGGGCTGGAGATGTAGGCACCCTAAGTGTGCCAGGTAAAAACTAGGGGTCCTGATCTTACTGAAGATCAATGGGAGTTTTGCTGTTGATTTCAATGGGGCCAAGATGTCACCTTACGTGCATCTTCCGCACACACATCTTCCATCTCTGCAAGTTACTTATTCCCAGCTCAGAGCAGTTCATGAAACAAGCAGAATGTTGGGTGGAAGAGAGCCTGGAATTCTGCATCATTTGCCATATGCAGAGTTTTGTACCAATCTTTTTCCATATGTGATTTTTTTCCTCAGAAGGAAATGTATCCAACATAATGGACTATGCCATTCTGCAATTACAATTTTTAATTCAACTATTCTTTGTGCCACACACACATGCTATCTGATTTGTAGCTGTAGCTTTATGCACGTCATTAACACATGCCTGTCTTTGTATATATGCCCATTGTGCCAAATTCTGATCTCAGTTACTTTGGTGCAAGTTCAAAGTCCAGCTTCATTTGAGTTACTTAATTTACACTAACGAAACAGCTGAATTTTGTCCACTATGTGTACTAGCACATGTGTGCGTACACACACACACACACACACATACACACATAAAAACCCTTCAACAATTCCAAGATACATAAGGTGAAACCAGGTAAATACAGTTTATAAATACCTTGACATACTGTGGTGAGTTATGGACCATATTTCATACTTGAAAACATTTCTGTCCTGGGTTAATTTTCCACTAAAGAGTTCATGAAACTACAGCACAGATGATAGTTAAACTATGGTAATTTCTATACATTGTTTGAGAGAGATGTCATAACTAGTGCCTGTACACCACTAGTTCTTAATTAAGGATTCAGTAAATATTATTCATAGCCTTCTGGGCTATTCAAAACCATTGAGTATCATAGATCCTGCCTCCAAAGTGAGGCTTCTTACTCAAAAATGCTGCCTGCCAGAGAATCACATTTGTAGCACCAAAGAGTTAGCAAAATATCAGATTAATTTGCATTCATTGTACTCTCCTATCCCTATATGGCCATGCTGTAAATTATAGTGAATTGTGAGTGTGACAGGATCCCCAGGGTGCAGCCTGGCACTATGGAACCACTGTGCCCCCTGAATTCTCTCCAGCCTGGGCTGTCTCTCACAATGCTTTGCTAGTGACCAGCAGCAAACCCCTCCAGGAGCTGTGATCACTCAGCACAACAGCATGTGGAGCCCCTGAACCCAGCTAGATAGCATGAATGCTCCCACAGCCACTAATGAAACACACAGAGAAAGGTACCAGAGCCAAATCCCCCTAGAACCCAGCACTGTACCTCAGGAAATACCATCTGGCACTACTCTTGCACTTAATACAAGTATTGTAGTGCAATCTCTTTATCATGAAAATTGAATTTACAAATATAGAATTATGCACAAAAAATAACTGCATTCAAAAACAAAACAATGTCAAACTTTAAAGCCTACATGTCCACGTAAGTCCTACTTCTTGTTCAGCCAATCACTGACAAACAAGTTTGTTTACATGTGCAGGAGACAATGCTGCCCGCTTCTTCTTTCCAATGTCACCTGAAAGTGAGAACAGGTGTTTGCATGGCACTGTTGTAGCCGGCATTGCAAGATATTTATGTGCAGATGCACTAAAGATTTGTATGTCCCTTCATGCTTCAACCACCATTCCAGAGGACATGCGTCCATGTTGATGGTGGGTTCTGCTCAATAATGATCCAAAGCAGTGCAGACTTACTCATGTTCATTTTCATCATCTGAGTCAGATGCCACAAGCAGAAGGTTGATTTTTCTTTTTTTGGTGGTTCGGGTTCTGTAGTTTCTGCATGTGAGTGTTGTTCTTTTAAGACTTCTGAAAGCATGCTCCACACCTTGTCCCTCTCAGATTTTGGAAGGCACTTCAGATTCTTAAATCTTAGGTTGAGTGCTGTAGCTATATTTAGAAATCTCACATTAGTACCTTCTTTGTGTTTTGTGAAATCTGCAGTGAAAGTGTTCTTAAAATAAACAACATACTGGGTCATTATCTAAGACTGCTATAACATGAAATACACGGTGGAATGCTGGTAAAACACACAGCAGGAAACACACAATTCTCCCCCAAGGAGTTCAGTCACAAATTTAATTAACTTTTTTTTTTTTTTAAACACAAGCATCAGCAGCATGGAAGCATGTCCTCCGGAATGGTGGCCAAAGCAGGAAGGAGCATATGAATGTTTCGCATATCTGGCATTCAAATACCTTGCAATGCCAACTATAAAAGTGCCACCCGCATGCCTGTTCTCTTTCACATGACATTGTAAATAAGAAGTGGGCAGCATTATCTCCAGTAATGTAAACAAACTTGTTTGTCTTAATGATTGGCTGAACAAAAAGTAGAACTGCATGGACTTGCAGGCTCTAAAGTTTTTTAGATTTTTGTTTTGTTTTTTGAGTGGAGTTATGTAACAAAAAAAAAATCTACATTTGTAAGTAGCACTTTCATGATAAAGAGATTGTGCTACAGTACTTGTATGAGGTGAACTGAAAAATACTATTTCTTTTATCATTTTTACCATGCAAATATTTGTAATAAAAATAATAAAGTGAGCACTGTACACTTTGTAGTTGTTATAACAAATCAATATATTTTAAAATGAAAAAAAATATTAAATTTCATTTGATATTTTATTGTTTAATAGTATGATTAAAACTGATTAATTGTGATAAAAAAAATCAATTTGAGTTAATCACCTGAGTAACTGTGATTAATTGACAGTCCTAGTAATTACAGTATGTGTTCTTTCTATAGGGTTTCTTTATTTTAATTTTTGACAATAAATGTAATAAAGTATAAGCAGAGGCAATTAAGCCTTAACTCCACATGACTCAAAGAGTGAAGTTGACGACAGAAATTAGTTAATAGAAAGAAAGCTTGAGAGTGATATTAATAAGAATTAAAGTAGGAGGACAAAAACTCAGGTTGCACAATTATTTTCAGTAATCATTATAATTGCTGGGGTTTCCTACCTAATTTATCCCAACTGCTCTGACTTAATCAAGAAGCAGGAACAGAACAAGCAATATTTATTACTGGTTCAGTCCTTTCTCCTAGAAAAAGTCTAGCACACATCATGTTAGGTTTCAGAGTAGCAGCCGTGTTAGTCTGTATTCACAAAAAGAGAAGGAGTACTTGTGGCACCTTAGAGACTAACAAATTTATTAGAGCATAAGCTTTCGTGAGCTACAGCTCACTTCATCGGATGAAGTGAGCTGTAGCTCACGAAAGCTTATGCTCAAATAAATTTGTTAGTCTCAAAAGTGCCACACAAAGTACTCCTTTTCTTTTCACACATCATGTTGGAATCATTCTGTTGTGTAGCATTACATCCTACTACAAGTCAAAATGATATGACATAACAAACCTTATTAACTTAATGTGAGGTGACCTACCATAAATGACGTTAGATCAAACAACAAATATCAGAAATCATCTTCTTGTAAAGAACAGCAGCTGCAAAAACTTCACTTTGTATAAACCTTACTTCAAAAATGATGTGTGCTTAACTGAGACCAGGGTAAAGCATGCAAATTAAATGACAAAATCAAAAACAGTAACAGCCTAGCTGAATTGGCAGGTGCAAACTCTCCAGGCTAGTATATTGTGACCAGTCTATAATATACAGAGCAATTTGCAGAGATGGAGGAACCGAATTTGGTGAATTTTTGCTGTGGAAATGGATATGATGTGGTGCAATCTCGTGCATGACTGATAACCCATACTTCCCCTTACCCTATAGCTCTATGGGCCAATCAATCCAACCTAGCATTGAGCCTAAATTAATATGGCAGAAGCATCGCTACAAACACTGATAGATACATACAGTTTTATTTGTAAGTAGAGCTGGTTGAAAGTGGTAAACATGTTTAGTGAAAAATTAAAAAAAATGTTTACAATTTTGAAGTTTTGATATTTTGACAAAGAAACTCAGCCTTTTTGCTCCCTCCCATCTATGGTTCATTCTGATCACTAAGCATAAGACCATCCATACTTTTGGCAGCTTCCTCATTACACAGTGACATTCCCACATCTATCCCTCCATTTCAGAGTAATTAAAGTCAGTCCCTTAAGTAGGAACCTATCAGAATTCCTCATTCTCAAAGGAGGGTTTCTAAACACAAGTCCCTTGCTCTCAGAGTCTCCCTCTTTATTTGGTTACAGGCAGAGCTTACTCTTTGTTTCCAGCACTAAACAAAGCCCATTCCGCCTAAGCAGTCTCACATTTTCAATAGTTTTCAACCTCAGCAGAAGCCTGGTTTTACAGCAATTCCCCAATGTTTCAGTGTGGTCCTCGTTTCCAAGACTTCTTGAACTAAGTTCTCTCCCAGCAGGACAGAGTAGTTGTGCATTCCCCACTAGAAGTCATTCTTCCTAGGACTGCCTGCTCTGTATTTCCTACCACCTCACAAGCCACAGCTGTAGGGCTGTTCCTCAATGATTGCAGTGTTACCAACCCCAAGCATTACATAAACCTCACCAGTTACAGGCCAAAAAATCATGAGAGTTTTTTTAAAAAAAGATAAATTGGTTGTTTTTTATTTTTATCTTCTCATTTTATAGCCTTTAGAGTGCACTCAGTTCATATCATCAAGCTTTTCTTCATAACCAAAAGGCACAGAATATTAAAAAAAATGAAGGCTGAGATTCTTATAATCTCATGAATCTGGGAGATGGCACTTTAATAAAACACCAGATACTGGAAGACTTGTGAGAAAAATCATATGAGTTGGCAGCACTGATGGGCAGATTTGAATATTTCTCTGAGCCTGAAAATTACACACTTTTCTTACTGCAGCTTCTTAAACCTTACTTTGGCTGACAGGGACTATACAGTACCAGATTTTCTGGGCCCACATCTCCAGAACCCAGCCTAATCCTAGCCTCACTGCCATGCACAGAACACATACAAGACTGACCACATACCCCACTTGAGCACTACAATCTGCAGCTGGAGAGACCTGCATGATTAGAGAGTTGAGGTTTGATTAGCCTCTGAAAAACTCACATTACAAGTGGCTGAGGAGATCCTAATTACTTCGGGCTTAGTCAAAACATCAGTACCATTCCTGATATCATCAATCACATGTTTAGATAAGTTTTAAAGGTTTAGTTAGAGACTTGGGTGTTGCAATGGGATATGGAAGGAGACTCCCCTTCAGCCCAGTGGTTAGGGCACACAGCTGCCATGTGGAACTCTGATTCAATTTCTCCTCTGCCTGATGAGGAAAAGAGTTTTGAACAGGGGTTTCTATCTCCTATGTGAGTGCCCTAACTGTGGGGCCATAGAATGATTCTCACTCTCTCTCTAGCCCAATTAATATTTCATTATTTCATTAAAGTGGAACAGCTTCAACAGGAGAGATTGAGAGAAACTGACGCCAAGATATCACATAGTCCAGTACATAGGCACTGACTTCCCCTCTGCCCAGTGGATGCTCTAACCCTCCCGCCTCGCCCCACCCTCTTCCCCAAAGTCCCCGCCCCACCCTGCTTTTCCCACCCCAGACCCGCCCCTTCACCCCCATCTCCCAAGTCCCCACCCCTGCCCGGCCTCTTCTCCACCTCCTCCCCTGAGCGTGCCATGCCCCTCGCTCCTCCCCCTCCCTCCCAGAAAGTCCTAAGTGCCACCAAACAGCTGTTAGGCAGCGGGGGGGCAGGAAGTTGGAGAAGCTGGGATGCGGCACACTCGAGGGGAGAATGGCTGCCGGTGGGTGTGGAGCACCCTCAAATTTTTTCCCATGGGTGCTTCAGCTCCAAAGCACTGACAGAGTCAGTGCCTATGGTCCAATGGTTAGAGCATACACCTAAGAATTGGAGAACCCCTCTTTAAATCCCTTCTCATCAGAGGAGGGGGAGAACTGAACCTGTCTCCCATATCCTAGGTGACGATCCTAACCACTGGGCAAAAGGTTATAACGGAGGCCTCCCCCATTCCCAAGACATTTTGTGTGGAGTGAGATGGCCTCTCAGCATGCCTAGAGGATCAGGCCCCACTGGCAAGATAGTTGGAGGAATGCCTATCTTCCCTCAGTTTATGGGTTGTGCTAGGCCTCAGGCAGGAGACAGGTATCCAAGTGCTTGCCTGAAGCTGCCATGCACATACCCAGAGGCAGAGACTTAGGTGCCTAGGGATCATTTACAGCAAAAATTTAGGTGCCAACTGAGTTTAAACACCTACACAGTTAGGCAGCAGCCGAGTAGGGGGTGGTGGATTGCAGTGGCAACTGAAACTGGGATTTAAGCACCTAAATCTGAGCTTTAGGCACCTGAGTCTGTTCATGGATCTGATCCTGGGCACCAGTAAACAACCAGTTTGAGACAGTCTATAAAAATTGGAAAAAAATGAAAACACAATATCAGTCTGCAGACAGAAATACTCATTAACCTATCAAGTGGCCTAGTTAACTGTACGTATACAACTGGGATTTTGTTTTTACTATGTATATGTTCCACAATTAATATGCATGCTCAAAGGATAAACAAAAATATTAACATGTTCTTTTGGTTTCCAATGACATAGCTTTTGAATCTGGAATTCTGTTGTATAATTTTGATTTGATTTATTCAATGACCAAAGCAAGTCACAGTTTAAAATCTACAGTTGTTCCCTTTTCTTGGAATTTCTGATAAAAATTATTTTGCTCTTAAAAAAGAAAATGAAGGTGAAGTTTGAGGATTTATATTCTGATATGAAGTAGGTGTAAAGAATTTTTGTTATTCTCATATGGAGAATTCTTCCTCAAGCTTCTTGTGTAAAATGATTCATGTAATACATCTTAGCACACATACCTACAAAAGTAATCTATTGCACAAACAAAAGTAGCTTTGTATTGTGGTATCTGGTTGGAAATTGTGTATAATAATTTTGCTATTAGATGCTTCATAAAAGATTTCTAAGAACAAAGTACTTAAAGATAGGCAGATGGCTTCTGGGTAAAATGAATTATTATTGTTTTACAGAGTACAAACCAGGAAGCTACAGATTTTAGTCTAACAAAATTAACATTTTACAATTAGAAGGTTAATTTAAGATGTAACTACATATTAAAATTATGTTAGGTTTCAAGTACTTTATGAACATTAATTTGCTCCTAATGAAGGGCCACTACAGAAGTTCTGCATTGCTAAACAATAGTTTATTTTTCACATTTTTTAGAACATAGAAATATTTTTGCAGATGAATTTTGTTGCTTCACTTGTGAATTACAGAGATTATCTTGCTCTCAATGCAGTGCTATTGACTTAAGGATATTGCTCTTGAATATTAGTGAAAAATAGTGTGTGGGAACAAATTACTAAAATGACCATTCCTACAGTCCTCCTTTTACTAAACACACTGACTCTTTAATGAGGATTTGTTTGCATTAGCAGTCCTTTGTCAGAGAGAGAATAGGAATCCTGGATGTTCAATGAGAGTGTTCCATCAAGTTCAGCATATTGGCAAAATTCTGGCTCATATGCTCTCATTTATATGCTAGGAAAAATAAGGAAGTTCACATTGTCAACCATGCATAATCATTTGTGTGGGGAGAAAGAATAACATTCTAATCTTGACTTCAGAAAAAAATATTCATAAGCCATTATTTTCAAACATGGCTATCTAAAAGGTAAGGACCTAGACCACAATCCAGAACAACAATTAGCACATGCTTAAATTCATCACTGGATCAGGTCCTTTCCTCCATATTTAGGCATTTAGATAAGGGGCATGATTTTTAGAACTGACACTATAGTACCCAAGAAGTCAACAGGTGTTCAGCACCACTGAAAGTCAGGCTATTTATTTGTGGCCTAAATATAAGTTTAGATTCCAAACTTCGAACACCCATTTTTGAAAATATTGGCAATTGTATACTGGAAAAATGCAACTATGCCTAGCTTATAGATTTTCCTGTCCACAATAGTCAAAGAACATGTTCAGCTACAGACTTGGAACACAGGAAGGAACATGTACCAGTATTACTCACAGTTCAATTTGTAGGACATGCACATTTCTGGGCACAGGACTGTTAGATCATTACCTTTGCTTTCTATACTTGCTGCACATTTTCTCATGCAAAGCGTGGTCATGGGGTTTAAGTCATGAGTTTGATGCCTTACACAGGTGCAGGCTGACTTGCTGCTGCAGGCCACAATTTTGCACTTAAATTAATGCTGCACGAGTGGTTTTTCAAGAGTGAATGTGGTTTGGGACCAGGTTCCATTTACCTGATCCCTCAACAAAACAGACAAACGAGAAAAGGAATTCAATGTCCCTGTTGAACTGAAACAAATACATATTATATAGATTAGATTAGATCAGATCTGAGTGAATTATTTACAACTATTTATTTATCCAAATTTAGCCTATTTTTCTGTTTATGAATTGTCAAACTCACCTAAAAATTTGTTTTATTCAACTAGTTTTTTGTGCAAATTTCAACCATCAGACTGCTTCTCAGTTGTCTGCTCTGAATATTACTGAAGGATTCAATATTTGCTAGTTAAATTGTTTCACTGGTCACCTTAGTCAAATAATATTGTTTCTGTTCCATAAACAGATGATGTAATTCATAAGGAGGGTGTCATAAATATAAAGGGAAGTGTAACAACCTTCCTGTATACAGTAATATAAAAACCCTTCTGACCAGAGGCACAAAATCCTTTTACCTGTAAATGGTTAAGAAGCTCAGGTAACCTGGCTCGCACCTGACCAATAAGGGGGCAAGATACTTTCAAATTGGGGGGGGAAGGTTTGGTCTGTCTGCTCTGTGTGCTTGCTGGACACAGATCAAGGAAGCAAGCAATCCAACTCCATTAGAATTAGTAAGTACTAGCAAGGAAATGCGTTCGCTTATTTTTGTTTTGGCTTGTGATTTTCTCTGTGCTGGAAGGAAGGTGTATTCCTGGTTTTCCTTTTGTAACTTTAATGTTTGGCCCAGAGGGAAATCCTCTGTGTTTTTGAATCTGATTGCCCTGTAAGATTATCTTCCATTCTAATTTTACAGAGGTGCTTCTTTTACCTTTTTTCTTTATAATAAAATTATGTTTCTTTTAGAATCTGATTGGGTTTTTTTTAGTGTCCTAAAAAACCCCAAAGTTGGTCTGTGCTTATCTTGTTTATTCTCAAGCCTTCCCAAGAAAGGGGGTGTGGCAGTTTGGGAGAATATTGGGGAGGGGTATAGGAACTCCAAGTGGTCCTTTCCCTGAGTTTGTCTAAATCACTTGGTGGTGGCAGCGTTACCTAATCCAAGGTACAAGGGAGATTTTGTGCCTTGGGGAGTTTTTAACCTAAGATGGTAGAAATAAGCTTAGGAGGTCTTTCATGCAGGTCCCCACATCTGTACCCTAGAGTTCAGAGTGGGGAGGGAACCCTGACAGAGGGAGAGGGATTTTTATTTGACACCAATTTCCCCTTTATTTTTATTGTCAGCTTTTCTAATAAATTAAGAAGATTAAGAACTAAATCAAACTAAATCTCACATGGAAAGTGGGAGAAAAAAGCTCAGAATATTGTGATTTTCCTCCTCATTGACTCTTTCATGTCACCATAATCCATTTTTGGGACAGGCTCTAATATCAGACACAGCGTGGGCATGCCAGCATATCTAAAAAAAATCTGTTACTGTGCATCATGCGTGAGATTAGAACCTGGCCCTTGTATTGTAGATGCATAAAGTAGGTATGAATTTTTATAAGAACCGTATTTTCTAATATTTGCAACTGTGCAAATTTTTGCCTGAATTGTCTTTCCTTCCACAGATGGTAATTATGTTAAGACCCCACATATGGTAGCTACAAAAATAAATTTGTCTAAAGATTAAGAACATACAAATGCTTTACAAAATGTGGATTCTAAATGTATTCTTTATTCTAAGCACTTGGAGATATTCCTCCCCCCTACACACACACCCACAAACCCCACTAGTGAATTGGTGGTGTTAGAAATTAATTCAGAGATAACTTCAGCTTACTGAAAAATTACTGCTATTTATGTCAAAAAGTCCCAAAGTTTATAAATGAAAACACAAACAACTTACCAGTGACTTTAGTTTACAAAGGAATCAAGAGCTTGATCCTGTGCTCACTTAAAGGCAGTGTCAAAGCTCCCATTGACCTAATGGTGCAGGATCAGGACCAAAAAGATCAGCCACATCTTCCCTCCTCAGCATCATAATATGTCCAATTATTTACTTGACAAACATTCCTCAGTCATCTATTTATTAAATATTATAGGCACATTGCACAGTAACATCTTTAGCAAAGATTGTCCAGGTGGCTCACTCTAAAGAGTCATTTTCAGATGCTTCAACTCTGTCAATCTTATGCCATTGAGGCTTAAATATTGCACTTTTTTTTTTATCATTCCAGGGTAAATTCTCTTAGGAAGTTTGAGCAAAAAACTGTTTAGATTTTTATAAGAATGTGGGTGGGGTGAGTATTTTTCCAACACCTTCAATTATATATTAAAACAAAAACAAGTTTGAGGATCTGGGCCTATGTTCCTAGGGCACAAATGTACTTTTTGGATTGTCCAGCGTTTTCATTTGGCCAAAGTTAACTGGCCTTGTTGAATTTCCTCTGAATCATTCCATAAGGCTGCATTCGTTTTTTTTCTCGGTTCACGGCAGGGTAGCTCCTGAAAGGTGCTGAGCACTCTGACCCTGATCCAGCAAAGCACTTAGGCATGTGTTTAACTTTAAGAAAGTGCGTAGCCCCAGTGAAGTTAATCATATGCACAAGTACTTTTATGGATCAGGGCCACAGTATTTGGCATCTTGCAGGATCAAATCCCATATGCAAATTTCTGAGGCACAATATAGTCCATAGGTGTTAGGATTTCAAAGCTACGACTTTCAACCTGTCTTTTAGAAGCTTTATGGAAAGATCCAGATAGTTAGACAAGAATAGCTTGACAAGTGCCTGCACTTAGGGGCAGTGTTTGGGGAGATGTGCATCCCCAGGAGTGCACAGAATGAGTAGCTGCTGCACTTTCCAGATGCAGGAATGTGACTGGCCCTTGAGCAGGGCAGCTTCTTGCAATATCACCCCCTTTCTTCCTTCAGTAAGGTTGTGCAGCACATAAATCAGCACAGTATCTCGCTCACAATATCTAGTTTCTCATCACATGCCAATACAGTTGGCAGCCTCTCATTAACTAAATTCCTTATTACTTTGCTCCTATTTTACAGGCCACCCTCTTTTCTCTAGAACATTCCTTACCTGTTATGTGTTGAGTTATACTAGTTCTTTACCAAGATTTTTCCATGAAAATATACACTTGTAGTCTTTATTTTAATGCTACAACTTAAAACAAAATGTGTATATTTCTCTAATGCCCTTATCCATTCCTTTATCTCTTCGACTTCTTTGAAGTCACTGACAAATACTATCAAGACCACTCTGGATAGTATATCTACATTGGGCAGTGCCTCCCAGTCTGGGTAGACAGGCATATGCTAGCTCGGCTGGAGCTTGCATGCTAAAGATGGCATGTAGACGTTATGACATGGGTGACGGAATGGGCTAGCCACTCACGTTCAGCCCTGGAGGTTTGGCAGGCTTGTACTCAGGTGGCTGAGTATTCATACCACCATATTCACACTGCAAAGCTAGCACATCTGTCTACCTGGACTGAGAGGCATACTTCTAGCTCCACTGTGGACATACTCAGAGCCATAACGAGGCATTTAAGTGCCCGGGGCGAGCAAACATATTTGCATCCCCTAGATGCAATGTATGGGGGGGTACGTGGGGTTACATGTCCCCCTCCCAGATTTCTGCCTTCCATTTATCATAGAGGCTTTCCAAGGGGGGCCACACTCCACAGTTTGAAAACTGTCACCTCCTGCCAGGAGCCAGCGGATCAGAAGCTTGTGGGAGCCGCTCGGGCCCCTGGCTCTCTGCTCTATTGGAGCTGGAAGCTGGCTGGCTGCCTGGCAGCTCTCCCTGAACAAGGGTGACCAGATGTTCCAATTTCATGGAGACAGTCCCAATATTTGGGCCTTTTTCTTATATAGGCACCTATTACCTGCCACCCCCGTCCTGATTTTTCACAATTCCCATCTGGTCACCCTAACCTGACCTGCTCTCTATGTCAGGCTGCCCGTGCATGGCCGGACGCTTCTCAGGCATGGTGGACAGCATAGCTCCGAGTTGCACCCCTGACATGCTCTTGCCTCTCCCACTGGCTGGTGACACCCCCTGGAGGTGGACCCTGCCCGCGGAGCCTGGCTGCCATAAGATGCTCCCAAGCACTTGTTCACTGCTGTCCTGGTGCTCCTGGCTCTGCTGCTGCTCCTCAGCTCAGAGACAACACGTAACTCTCAATGGGGTGGGGACAGAATGTAAAGGTTCTGGACTTAGGTTCACCCATCAGCTCTGGGCTGAGGAGCAGCAGCAGAGCCAAGAGTGCTCCGGGGCAGGGGTGGTGTCTTTGAAAAACTCTGTGCTAACTGGAGGCAGGAATCTGGGAGAGGCATGCGATTTCGCCTGTCTCCCCCACTCTGCCCCAGTTTTCCGCCCCCGTGGCTTTGCGTCTCAGGTGGATGCCCTGCTCGCCCCACCCTGGTTCTGGCCCAGGACATACTCTATGACAGTTTCACTGCCAAGAAAGAAATGCCAGAGAGCATGACAACCAACTTTGCCATCTGTCATCACCTGTCACCATGATTATCTCAAAAACTACTTCAATCTCGTATAAATCTAAACCTGGATATGCATACAAACCTTTATTTTTTCCAGAGAAAATAAAAGGACAATTTTTCACATAAGCAGAGACAACCTGCCAAATTAAAGTGAAAGAGGAGTCAGATCATTTTAAATTCTTTCCCCAACTACTCAAAATATACCCACTACACTTTCTGGCCATTCTAAATAGGGAAGACCAGCTTTTCAAGCCATTCCCTGAAGTTTAGCCTTGGAATGGTGGTACTTTGGGGATTGGCATTAAGCAGAGTCAGACAAGAGGTGACACTCAGAGTTTCAAAGTCATTCACTGCCTTAGCTAACTTTGTCATATATCCATTATTAACACAGACCACAGGGTTCACATTACAAACATCAGAGAGAATTTGAATCAGAAGCTTTGAAGACAATGCTGTGCTTTCTGGCAATAGCCTAGGGCTGTACAGAGACAGAAATAGTTTAAAACTTTGTGAATATTTTTTTAAATCAATGGTAAGCTCTTCAGGGCAGGGACCATATTTTACTCTAGTGTTTGTGAAATGCTTAGAACAATGGGATCCTGCTAGTGGAACCTCTAGGTTCCTACCTAATTATCCTACCTAATAACAAACAACAACCATGATAAATAATGTTGTAATGCTTTTGTTTTACGAAACTTCTAGTCTTAAATCAGGGGGAAGGGGAAAGAGCAAGTATTTTTGTCTCTTTGGATTGAAAAATCTAACAACAGTGGGGACTGGTTTGGGATTCTAGTGACTCACTCCAGCCTTGCAGGAGTCTGATTTGTCTTGTGTACCCCAAAGTTTCACCTCACTTAATAACAACTTTGAAAATCAGAAATAAAAATACCAAAATGTCACAGCACACTGTTACTGAAAAATTGCTTACGGTTTCATTTTTACCATATACTTATCAGTCAATTGGAATATAAATATTGTACTTACATTTCCATGTATAGTATATAGAGCAGTATAAAAAAGTCATTGTCTGTATGAAATTTTAGTTTGTACTGACTTTGGTAGTGATTTTTATGTAGCCTGTTATAAAACTAGGCAAATATCTAGATGAGTTGAGGTACCCCCTGGAATTCCTCTGCATCCCCCAGGGGTACGTGTACCCTTGGTTGAGAACCACTGAGCTAGATCACAAAATGACTGGAGAGGTTTATAAGTCTCTTATTGTCTTCAAGCTAAAGGATCTGCTCCTATTACATCAGACATGGACAGGATCAGCTGTCTATGTTCCCAAGGTCTATGTGACAGAGTGAATGAAGAGCAGCTGGTTGAATCATAACTCAGGGAAAATGGAAGTGATGCTGCTAAGGAATAAGTGCTTCAAAGAACTCATCTGAATAACATCCCCATCTATCTAGAACATTTGCACATTGATTAAGCTGAGTCACAGTGTCAGATCCAGTAGGGTGCCAAAATGGAAAATGGTAAAGAAACCCACTTCCTTCAGCAATGGAGATGATTGCACCCAGTCCTATCAGACACAGACCTGGCCATGGTGAGCCACACATTTGTGACCGCCAGAGTCAGTAATGGCAATTGTTTATACCTGGGAACAAAGCTACAACTCCTGGAAAAAACTCCAACTGGAAAAGAAGGAATCAGCCCATCTGCTGAGTAACAGGTTACAGTGCACACATCACCTCCATGACCTACATGCTTCACTAGCTTCCCCTTGAATTTGAAATCCAGCTCAGAAAAGCAGGGAAGCACTGCATGATGGGGGATCTCTGCTCCAGATGTTAATGAACCCTGCCTACACACACTGAGCTCAGTAGTTATCAGATCAATTCTAGTAATAAATCTTTTATTGGTATCCAAAATAGTGAAGCTCCCTAATTGCACTGTGAGCTCCCTCCAAGGAACACCGTCCAAAGCCACGAATGATCAGCTCCTGCCATAAATATAAAGAGAAGGGGTTAAGAAGCTGATACAGTACTATTATTACTAGTACTAAGAAGCTCAAGTAACCTGGCTGGCACCTGACCAAAATGACCAATAAGGGGACAAGATACTTTCAAATCTTGGCGAGCGGGGAGGAGGAAGGCTTTGTCTGTCTGTCTGTCTGTGTGATGCCTCTGCCGGGGACAGATCAAGAAAGCAAGCAATCCAACTCCTTTCGAGTTAGTAAGTAATCTAGCTAGAAAATACATTCGATTTTCTTTTGGTTTTGGCTTGTGAAATTCGCTGTGCTGGAGGGAATGTGTATCCCTGTTTTTGTGTCTTTTTGTAACAAAGTTTTGCAAAGAGGGATTCTCTATGTTTTGAATCTGACAGCCTGTGAGATTATCTTCCATTCTAATCTTACAGTGTTTCTTTTATCTTTTTTTGTTCTTCTAATAAAGTTCTGCTTTTTAAAAAATCTGATTGAGTTTTTAGGGTCCTAAAACCCCAAGGCTAATCTGTGCTCATCTTGTTTATTCTCAAGCCTCCCCTGGAAAGGGGGTGTAATGCTTGGGGTGATATTTTGGGGGAAGACGTCTCCAAGTGGTCTCTTCCCTTATTCTTTGTTAAATAACTTGTTGGTGGCAGCATACTGAATCCCAGATACGGGGAATTTTGTGTCTTGGGAAAGTTTTAACCTAAGCTGATAGAAATAAGCTTAGGAGGTCTTTCATATGGGTCCCCACATCTGTACCCCAGAGTTCAGAGTGGGGAAGGAACCTTGACAGCTCCCATGGTCTAGCCCGAACAAAACAACTTTGGTATACTCCCTTGTTTACACATAAACAAATCTAGTGTTCTCCCTTGAAGCATTATTGTTTCTGTACAAAAACCCCTATCCATGCTCAAGGAAGTGTTCTGATGCCTGGATCCAAAATCTGCATCAGTTCCATGGGGACTTCATCTTTTACCTTTTCTTTAAATGAAACCCTATTTTAAGAACTTGACTGATTTTTCCATTGTTCCAAGACCCAGGGGTTTGGGTCTTTGTTCATTGTGTAACCAATTGGTTAGGGTATTATTCTCAAGCCTCCCCAGGAAAGGGGATGTAAGGGCTGGGGGGATTGCTGGGAGAAGAGTAACTCCAAGTGGTCCTTTTCCCTGGTTCTTTGTTAAATCACTTGGTGGTGGCAGTGTTATTTAAACCCAAGGTGCAAGGGAGAATTTGTGCCTGGGGAGTTTTTAACCTAAGCTGGTAGAAATAAGCTTAAGGGTTCTTTCATGCGGGTCCCCACATCTGTACCCTAAAGTTCAGAGTGGGGAGGGAACACTGTGACCCCTGATTGATCCAAGCTTCACTGAGTGATGAAAACCCAGCTCTCTCTCTCTAAGTATAGCCTTCTGACCCTGACTTGTGTGATCAGTTATAGTTTTCTAAACCTGACTTTTATAATCAAGTTTAACTTAGATTTAAGAGTATAACTGTTTTGTTTGTTTGGCTCCCCTATAGTTATTACCTGACAATAAATAACTTTCATGATTAAGCTGGTTGCTTCTCTCTCTCCCCCACCCGGTGGGTGTTTTTTGGTTTCCTCATTCACTCTGCAGCAACGCTCCTCGTACCTCCACTAAAGGATCCCTGCAGTGCCCCAAAATCCTGTGGGGTTTACTCACCAAATGGGATACTACCAGAACAATTGTAACATGAAAGTGGGGATAGAGACGTGCTGAACCTGGGACATATGAGGGTGGCAGCCTGGAAGTGCTGCTCAACCCAGTCTGCTCAGGTGCAGTGCCCAAGGCATATGAGGGTGACAGCTTTGGAGGTGCTGTTTGACCCAGCCTACTGCGTTCAAGGGCCTATGAGGGTGACAGCTTGGAGGTGCTGTTTGACCCAGCCTACTGCGTTCAAGGGCCTATGAGGGTGACAGCTTGGAACTGCTGTTTGTCCCAGCCTACTGAGTCCAGGGACATATAGGGGGTCAGCTTGGGAGTGCTGATTACCCAATCCTCTCAGACATGCTCTGTTAATGTCTGCGTGTATGTGTCCGTCTGATTCTGGGGCTGGAAGAATCCAGCCCGGGGAACGTAGGTCCTGCAGGATAGCTCCATTAGGACAGAACTTGCAGCAGGGAGAAGTAGAACTCAATATAAGAACACAAGTGATACAAGCAGTACATTGATAGAAATACAGAACCCCTCTCCCCAGAAGAGTAACCCTAAAAACGAGCATACCCTAAAGCAAAGCTTGTAACAAATTGCACTCACTAGGCAGAGAACATGGGTTCCAAAGCCCAATGAGTTGAGAGAGGGTGGGGACACGTACTTGTACCTGGTGGTGTGGGCCCCGTTTAAGGGTCCTAGACAGCATTTGACCCTTCCTCTCTCCACTGTTCAATAAAAGATACAGATAGATAATATAGATTCAATTGAGAGTCTTGTTACATACTGCAGAACTGAAATCACTGATACCTAGGTCTAAGTATTAGACCCATTTTGGTACAGTGTCTCTATTGCAAGAGACTGTCCAGTGTGCACCAGCAATGAGGCTCCCCTTCTAACAGCTGTAATCACTAAGAACTGTGTTAAGTACGGAGGTAAGGATTCTACTTACACTTGGAAAGTTTAAAGTTTTAGTGGTAAATGTTGGTAAACGTTGATTTCACCGTACACACACAGAAACAAAAAATGTTTAATCGATAACAGAAATTTACAGATAGGCAAAGAAAGAAAAATGATGATTGAGAACTTAAGAGTATGATTTAAGAATATTTACTTTGTATGTTTTGACATGTAAAGTTGACAAATTGTATTTGTGTATTAAAGCTTTCACGTTTTGAATCTCAGCATTTATTGTCATTAAACAATTATTGTGTGACCTCCACCTCATTGTCTGACCCCAGCATAATTTCCCACTACTGTGAAAATTTCAACAGTTAAAAATGGGAAAAAAATTATTAAAGATAAACACTGATATCTGTCAAAATTATAAAATATAAAAATCAAATTCTGACAAGCCTAACAAGAGGAGACAAAGTCCCAGCAATGGCAGACAGTTTCTCAAAGATGATACTTAGTCATGTCATTTCTATAAAGTTAATGAAGAATTCTATAAAAGGAGGTGGGGTTTGCTGCATTTTTTATATTATTCCAAGTTGAAGGAGGGCTCTGCATATAGTCAAGCTGTGTGAGCAAGTAAAGTGTGCCATAATTATATGCAGTCTAAGAGGCAAATCCCCCCTCCTCCAAGCTTGTCGAGGGCTATAGATTCAGAATTCCTATGTGCAAGAGGAGAAGGGGGTGGGTGGGATATCTGCACAGAGGGTAGAATTCTATCCCCCTAACAGATTGACTGACCATTGATCCAAAGAGCGGGAACACAGCAATCAAGGAGCTACTAAGGCTGCAGAATCAGCTGTAGAGTAAATCATCTGCAACCTGGGCAAACATTGCTTCTCTCACTTGGCATCCACGCTATCAACTACCATGGCATGGTGCAGGGGCATTAGACTTTAGACCATGTACAGTAGCAGAGTTTGCTTGCTTAACTACTACTGTAATGTAGTGATACCATGACTGTTACATGGAAATCTGAAAAATCCAGACTGACACTTGTATTAGCTAAAGATAGAGAGCACTGGATATAACTGTATCTTGGGTAGAGACTAGGTAGAACTTCCTGCTCATATGGTCCAATAGCTACAAAGCCACCGTAACCATAAAAAAACAAATCACATGCTCAGGAGTTATGGAAAAGATCAGGCAGTTCTTCCATTGTTATCTCAAAGAGAAGATAAATTATTAAAGAAAAAATTGTCTTAACCCCAAAATTTCTTTGTCACAAACATTTAATATTACCATCAGCAACCAAGTGGTTAAAATCCTTTTGAAAGGACTATTTTCTATGTCCCCCTTCCCAATAAATATTGTATCAGCCAAGAGATTACTAGGTGCTCGTACTGATATTGAACAACAATTATGTTGCTTAAAAGCCTTTGGGGAAATAATCCCAAACAACAATAGCCTCATCTTCTTGAGAGCCTCTTGACACATTTCCTTTCTTCATATTGAATGAAGACAACAAAATAATACAAAGAGGTGTGAGAAAGATATATCCCCAAGGTATCAGAAATAGTATCATGTCTCCCACTAAAAGTAAGGAAGACAAACTGTGCATAACCTTGGGAGAAAGGAGAGACTGCAGGAACAAGATACACAATATATGGCAGCCTGCCAATGAATCAGAAACCTACAATAATACAAGATGGAAACACTTTATAAAATCCCTCATCACCAGTATGAACTTGTTCCTAGACACAGATAGTATTAACTTTGGCAACATTTCTATGCCTTGTCATGTCATTAGAGTTATAGAAAATGAAACATTGATTGGCCTGCACATGATTGGCCAAGAGGTATCAATTGTATTGTTACTCACAAACCTGAAGGAATACTCAGTAGTTCTATTTTGTATGAAGCTGGTGTTTTATTTTTAACAACTTTAGCATCACAATGCGCAGATGAAAGCAGTTTTATGGCCATGCCTTATTGTATTTTATATTTCAAGGTAGTGTTGTGCTACAGCATGCTATATATCTAAGGCACTGTGGATAAATTGCTAAAGACCAAATTCAATAAAGTCTATGTTTGGCTTCTTACCTGTGGAATCCCAAACAAGCTCTGAAAAATATTTTTTCTGCTTTACATGGTGTTCCATTACTAAGGCAGTTTTTATTGAATTTGACTTATAGACAGCAAATGATTTTATAGCTATAGCATTGTAAAACACTAGGGTTTCTGATTTCTGCAGTCAAGAGTGGATTCTTCATGTATGGAATTATGTGACTAAAATTTCTTTCATGATGTTTTTCAGACTTCTCTGCCACTTGCTGCTAAGACTATTAAGTGTGACAAATAATTGCCTCTGAGGTATCACAGAATCCGAAGGACATTATTCATAGATTCATAGATACTAAGGTCAGAAGGGACCATTCTGATCATCTAGTCTGACCTCCTACACAACGCAGGACACGGAATCTCACCCACCCACTCCTGCAAAAAACCTCACCTATGTCTGAGCTATTGAAGTCCTCAAACCATGGTTTAAAGACTTCAAGGCGCAGAGAATCCTCCATCAAGTGACCCGTGCCCCATGCTACAGAGGAAGGAGAAAAATCTCCAGGGCCTCTTCCAATCTGCCCTGGAGGAAAATTCCTTCTCGACCTCAAATATGGCGATCAGCTAAACCCTGAGCATATGGGCAAGATTCACCAGCCAGATACTACAGAAAATTCTTTCCTGGTTAACTCAGATCCCACCCATCTAATATCCCATCACAGGCCATTAGGCCTATTTACCATGAATATTTAAAGATCAATTAATTACCAAAATCAAATTATCCCATCATACCATCTCCTCCATAAATTATTGAGTTTAATCTTAAAGCCACATAGATCTTTTGCCCCCACTGCTTCCCTTGGAAGGCTATTCCAAAACTTCACTCCTCTGATGGTTAAAAACCTTTGTCTAATTTCAAGTCTAAACTTCCTGGTAGCCAGTTTATATCCATTTGTTCTTGTGTCCACATTGGTACTGAGCTTAAATAATTCCTCTCCCTCTCTGGTATTTATCCCCCTGATATATTTATAGAGAGCAATCATATCTCCCCTCAACCTTCTTTTAGTTAGGCTAAACAAGCCAAGTTCCTTGAGTCTTCTTTCATAAGACAAGTTTTCCATTCCTCGGATCATCCTAGTAGCCCTTCTCTGTACCTGTCCCAATTTGAATTCATCCTTCTTAAACATGGGAGACCAGAACTGCACACAGTATTCCAGGTGAGGTCTCACCAGTGCCTTGTATAACGGTACTAAAACCTCCTTATCCCTCCTGGAAATACCTCTCCTGATGCATCCCAAAACCGCATTAGCTTTTTTCACAGCCATATCACATTGGCAGCTCATAGTCATCCTATGATCAATCAATACTCCAGGGTCCTTCTCCTCCTCCGTTACTTCTAATTGATGCATCCCCAGCTTATAACTAAAATTCTTGTTATTGATCCCTAAATGCATAACCTTACACTTCTCACTATTACATTTCATCCTATTACTATTACTCCAGTTTACAAGGTCATCCAGATCCTCCTGTATGATATCCCGGTCCTTCTCTAAATTGGCAATACCTCCCAGCTTTGTATCATCCGCAAACTTTATTAGCACACTCCCACTTTTTGTGGTGAGGTCAGTAATAAAAAGATGAAATAAGATTGGTCCCTAAACCGATCCCTGAGGAACTCCACTGGTAACCTCCCTCCAGCCTGACAGTTCACCTTTCAGTAGGACCATTTGCAGTCTCCCCTTTAACCAATTCCTTATCCACATTTCAATGTTCATATTGATCCCCATCTTTTCCAATTTAACTAATAATTCCCCATGTGGCACGGTATCAAACGCCTTACTAAAATCTAGGTAAATTAGATCCACTGCATTTCCTTTGTCTAAAAAATCTGTTACTTTCTCAAAGAAGGAGATCAGGCTGGTTTGGCACGATCTACCTTTTGTAAAACCATGTTGTATTTTGTCCCATTTACCATTGTCTTCAATGTCCTTAAGTACTTTCTCCTTCAAAATTTTTTCCAAGACCTTGCATACTACATATGTCAAACTAACAGGTCGGTAGTTACCTGGATCACTTTTTTTTTCCTTTCTTAAAAATAGGAACTATGTTAGCAATTCTCCAATCATACGGTACAACTCCTGAGTTTACAAATTCATTAAAAATTCTTGCTAATGGGCTTGCAATTTCAGGTGCCAATTCCTTTAATATTCTTGGATGAAGATTATCTGGGCCCTCCGATTTAGTCCCATTAAGCTGTTTGAGTTTTACTTCTACTTCAGATATGGTAATATCTACCTCCATATCCTCATTCCCATTTGTCATTCTACCATTATCCCTAAGATCTTCTTTAGCCTTATTAAAGACTGAGGCAAAGTATTTGTTTAGATATTGGCCATGCCTAGATTATCCTTAACCTCCACTCCATCCTCAGTGTTTAGCGGTCCCACTTCTTCTTTCTTTGTTTTCTTCTTTTTATATGGCTATAGAACCTTTTACTATTGGTTTTAATTCCCTTTGGAAGGTCCAACTCTACTTGAGTTTTAGCCTGTCTCACTTTATCCCTACATGTTCTGACCTCAATAAGGTAGCATTCCTTGCTGATCCCTCCCACCTTCCAGTCCCTGTATGCTTTCTGCTTTTTCTGAACCACCTCTATGAGATGACAGGTTTCAGAGTAGCAGCCGTATTAGCCTGTATTTGCAAAAAGAAAAGGAGTACTTGTGGCACCTTAGAGACTAACAAATTTATTTGAGCATAAGCTTGCTCATCTAGCTTGGTCTACAACTCCTGCCTATGAATTTTTCCCTTTTCTTGGGATGTAGGCTTCCGAAAGCTTCTGCAGCTTTGATTTAAAGTAATCCCAGGCCTCCTCCACCTTTAGATCCATAAGTTCTTCAGTCCAATCCACTTCCCTAACTAATTTCCTTAATTTTTGAAAGTCAGCCCTTTTGAAATCAAGAACCCTAGTTGCAGATTTATTTTTGTTAATCCTTCATTTCAGTTTAAACTGAATTAGCTCATGATCACTTGAAGCAAGATTATCCCCTACAACCATTTCTTCTATGAGGTCCTCACTACTCACCAAAACCAAATCTAAAATGGCAGCCCCTCTAGTCAGTTCAGCAACTACTTGATGAAGAAATCCATCAGCTATTGAATTTAGGAAAATCTGAGCCCTATTATTATTACTAGCACTCCAGTCTATATCTGGGAAGTTAAAGTCTCCCATGATCACGCAGTTTCCATTAGTATTTACTTTATTAAAAACATTAAAAAGGGCTCTACCAATATCCAAATTAGATCCCGGCGGTCTATAGCACACTCCAAGCACTATCCTAGGGGAGGCTCTACTAGTTTTCTTCCCCAATGTAATTTTTGCCCAGACGGACTCATCTTATCCCTTCCATCGCTTCTTATTTCTTTACATTCTACCTCATCATTGTTATACAATGCTACTCCACCACCTTTACCTTTATTTCTGTCTTTCCTAAACAGCACATACCCTTCAAAACCTGTAGTCCAGTCATGACTACTATTCCACCATGTTTCTGTTATCCCCATAATATGTGGTTTCACTTCCTGCACCAGTAGCTCTAGTTCCTCCATTTTGTTACCTAGGCTCCTCACATTGGTGTACAAACATCTTAATTTTTGCTGTTTGGACTCGCTCACATTTTGTACCCTATTAGGCACGGTCATTCTACAGCCAGTATAACCTATTAGACTGGTATCCACACTGCCCTTCCTCCTTATATCCATTCTCCTACCCACAGCTGTATCCTTTCTTACTTCTTACTTATTGGATTAGGGTGATCCAGCATCATCATGTGATTAATTTTACTAGTGTTAAATCAGGATTAACAAATATTTTGGCTTGTCCCAATATCCTTTCAATATTAAAATGCTGGGAAACTATTTAAATATTGATGCCTTCATTATGAAAAAAATCTTGTTGGCATTTGTTTGCAATACATGTCAGTGATTTAGCATTTGTACCATCAGAGTTTTCCTTATTATACTCGAATGGGATGAATGCGTGAAAAATAATATGACTATAGAAATACTGGCACATATTTTCTGAAATGTATGTCTGTAAAGAGGATGTCAATAGGAAATATTTGGAAACCTATCAGATTAAGTGCATTTTAAAAGGACATCTGTGCAAAAGAAGCAATCAGAATCAACATGATTAGCATACTAGGACATTGTATAATGCTGCAAAGTTGCAGTTGTTGAGCGGTATGTTGTGCTAAGAATATATATCGTTAAGCTGTATGATGGCACTGCCAGTCCTAGTAGTTACTCTGGAAGGAACTGATAACGAATGATAAAATATGACCCATATGACTACTATTTCATATCAAAACAAACATAGTTTGTTTGTTTTCAGAAGCTGAAGGACTAAGTACAGGGTCTGGTACCAAATGGTGTTTGCAATACAAAAGCCAAGGTTTTTCTGGCAGAGACACAATAAAATCAAGCCACAGCCATGTCCATACTCACTAGTATTTTTTTCTATAAATTAATTTCATAATTTTTGAACAGTTGTACAGGATTTAGCCACACAAATCCATTAAAGGAAATAATGCAGAAATACTACCTGGCTTATGACCTACTAGAATTTTACTTTACTTTAAACCCTTTGCAGATTTTATTTATATTGCTGCATTTTAAATTTATCTTCGAGTGAAACAGTGTTTATGAAACAGATGGGCTAATAATGTTTCCTTGCTCCAGGAGGGAATGAATCCATGAAATCTTGTTTATACTTCTCAACCAATATTCATCTCTGATAATCAACAACATCTCTTCAGGTTTAATTCCGGGCTTCTCTCCTGAGCAGTAACTTTCATTTTTGGCAAAATACTGGAAATAGCAAGCAGGCCAGTGAGAGGAAAGGCAAGAGTACAGACATTGGAAAAATAGATGAAAAAGCATCTATAACTCAAACGGCCCCATTTTAAGAAAAAAGTACCTTCAAAAACATTTTAAAAAAGATTCTTAATGACTTTTGCCTCTGTCACTATTGCAAAATTAGATCCAAGACCAAAAGTCACGGTACTATAATTTAATGACCATATTGAGTCCATGTCAAAAGAGTTGGGAGGACTCAGTTCAGCTTCTGTTAGAAAAGCATTCTCTATATCAGTATTTCTCAATGACCGATCCGTGGACCAGCGCTGGTCCCTGAGATCTCCCTCACACAGTTTAGAAAGGCAGCAAGCTGGTCCATGGTATCAAAAAGTTTGAGAAACAATAATCTATATCACAAAAGAAAAAAAAATCCCGCAAACACCATATATGACAATAGTAGGAACCCTTACTCATGGAGTCAAATCTGAATGGTCATAGCACTGAGATCAAACATTTGAAAAGGTTCAGTGAGCTATGACTGTTTACGGGCATTGGAAGGGAAAGCTGATGGAAGAAGAACATGAGGCATAAAAAATTATGCTGGATGGACTATGTGTTATCATAGATGGATCAAAAGAACTATTCATCCACAGAGAGATTAGCAGAGGACCCAACAGAATGGGCTACTATGGTAGCAAATTTTCAGTGATGAAGATGAGATTTAGGAAGAAGAAGAAGAAGAAGAAACAACAAGGGCTCCTCAGCCATGGTAAATTAGCAGAGTTTCTTGGACTTCATTGGAGCTATGCTGATTAGTGCCAGCTGAGAATTTGGCCCTGAGAATGAAAACAGTTTGAACAACTGCAGCCTGTTCTATACCTGTTCTATGACTGAGGAAAGGACACCCATTCACCAGGTTGAGAATCCAGAACATTTCAGAAGAACTAAACTGAATTTACATTTAAGAAAACAAACTCATTTGCACCCAAGAAGGAAATCATGAGCAGACATCTTAGAAAAGCATTAAAGACCCAGAGGTTTTACAGTATCCTTACCAGAGCTATTGCTGTACACTGTGGTACCTATTTTTCCTTCATAGAATCATAGAAATGTAGGGTTGGAAGGGACCTTGAGTAGTCATCAAATCCATTCCCCTGCCCTGAGTCAGGACCATGTAAACCTAGACCATCCCTGACAATTGTTTGCCTAACTTATTCTTAAAAACCTCCAAAGATGGGGATTCCACAATCCCCGTTGGAACCCGATTCCAGAGCTTATTTTATAGTAAATTATGGTTAGATATTAGGAAACACTTTTAATCAAATCTCCTTTGCTGCAGATTAAGCCCATTACTTCTTGTCCTATCTCCATGGACAAGGAAAACAGTTGACTACAAAACAGTTGATTACAAGAAAAACAGTTGATTATATGAAGATTTGTCAAGTCTCCGCTCTGTCTTCTTGTATCTAAGACCAAACATGCCCTTTCCTCAGAGGTTTTCTAAACCTTTCCTCATTGCTCTCCTCTAGACTCTCCAATTTGCCATATGTTTCCTAAAGTGTGGTACCCAGAAATCAAGCATCTGTTTTTCTGAAGCTGACTGGACTTTTTCAATTTATAGACAAATTCTGACCATTTTTGGAACTGAGCATTTGTTCAGATTTTTCAGTTTGCTGGCTGAACCAAAACACAAAACAATTATTCTTTCCGCTCTCCTCACAAGAGATATGTATATCAAGAACAACACAGCACACTAAATTGCTAGAGGATTTAAAAGAAGATAAGATTTTCTGCTGCATAATGTACTCAACAGAAGACATGTAGAAACTAATATATCAGTGGCCTTTCTCAGCATACTTGATAAAAGGCTGATTTTCAGAGAAAACATCAGTAGCATGAATGCAGTAATTGCTTTCCATGCCTGAAGTGTTTTGTTTTATGTGCTTTACACATGTCACTGCCCTGATCAAGCTCCACCTTGTTGGATCCTCACCGATCTGCTGTGGATCTACAACGATGGGCCCATGCATTTTTTCAGCTTTCCTGCATGTAGGCCGGCTCCTATGAGTTTTTGCTTCCAGCCTCTCCACCACACTTCTTGGGTACAGATTCTCTACTTGGTACTCCTCCTTGGAAGTGGATCCTGTGGCCCAATTGACCTAGTCCCTAGGACCAGGGCTGATACCCCCCCCCCAAGACTCCCAGTAACTTAAGCATATCAAGCTCCACCTTAGTGGGAACTCTCATTTATAAATTACCCGTTTAGGGACACATGATAGTTGAAACAGCTACAGACTTTGCAGAAGGATTTCTAGAATAATCACTAAGTCAGACAGTACAAGCCATATACAAATAAATGCAAAATAAGAAATACCTATATACAATTCCCTGCTTCTGTTTCCTCACCACTCTTGAGCACTCTTTAGAAACTGGTCAGCATCCTCTAGGGAGTCCAAGACCCTTCCTCTCACCCTTCTCCTCTTGCACAGCCTCCTGTTTGGTTCTAGTCTTTTCTCCAACTGGCCAGTGAGAAACCTTTCCTTTTATAGATTTCCATCTCCTCTGTCAGATGACCTTCCTGATGAGCCTCAAATCCCCATCAAGTGATCAAAGTGGTCACTACCCATCTAGAGTCGAGACCTGAAACACTGGCTTGTCCTGGGCCATAACTAGGTCTTTCCCCAAGTGTACTTCTTCTGGAATGGATGATCATCAAATTTAATGATCCTTCACTACCAACCCTCTGTTAGGTGCAAGAATCTCTCAACATGTCATGTAGTCTTCAGTTCTAAAAGGAAGCTAAAGAGCCAAGGTGAAGGCACAGAATAGTCATACTCAAAATAGTGCTCAGAAAACAAGATGGAGTTAGTAGTTTGATATAGATAGTTCATAATACCAGACAGAATCATAAGCAGAACCATAACCATAGATGGGTCCCCCAAGCATCACAGCCCATAACCTACAACCTTGTACCAATGGATGCTTTATTAAAACAGTCCCTAGGAGATTCATGTTTGCATTCAAGTAGAAGCTCACCAACCATTTTAAGACTCTCTCTGGTTATTTCCATTCTAAGAAGCTACAAGTAAACCAGGGGCATCCCGATTACTCACTACTCCCAGGATTACAAGGCAGATGTTTGCATTGAATAAATATGTAAACTAATGAGTTCCCATACCTTTTTGTCTGTTTGGACAAGGCAAAAGAAAAGATGTTTGACACTGGGACCTATTGCAGACTGTGGTTCAAGCTGTCATGCTCTTTGAAGCATTAGTAGAGGAGAAAATTGTGGAGATGCATTTTACTAATTGTATCAGCTATCCAGCCTACTTCAGTGTGGAGGTGCTGGATCAGAATAATGGAAAAAAATTATTTTCATTTCTGACCATTTTAATGATGTGGACTGTGAGGAAGGTAGCCTGTCCACCCCTTACCCAGAACAAGAATCCTTAAAACCACTCTAAATATTACTTGTAATCGCTCTAAAGATCTAAGAAAGACTTGCAGAAGTTTTAGGCTAATGGCTAACCAAACCACTTGAATTCAACGAGCATCACAATAAAAGCAATGTATAAACATTAGATTGTAAATATAAATACTGCCCAAAAACAGAGTTCCCTATGGGACATCCCATCTCCCGCATAGTTCCCTGTCATATTGCTCCTGGGCTGACCCCTCCTGTTAGTTTTTTATTTTTTACTTTTGTATAGAGGGAGTCTTGAGTGCCACAAAGAGCACGTACATAACTCCATTAGTTACATTGTGAATGGTCGCATGGGAGTCATGACATTACATTTTAACATGCTGACACTGTAGCATATAGAGTTACTGGAAATTGCCGGATTTTATTGTTTTGTGTAAATAACGTACAAGAAATTGCTTTTGGAAGATAGGTCTCTCTATTCCACAATGTGTTTTAAATCACTACATCATGCAAAAATAGGTTGGAGATAAATGCTCAGCAATAGGATTATTTCCCATCTAAAATACATTCTTTACTATTCTGCTGTGCCAACTCTTAATTCAGATGGTTCTAAATTCTGACCAGAAGTGTTGGACTCTCTCTTGTGCAAAACAGTATTATTTTACTGCAAGCTGAATTTAGAGGTAGAGCTATCAGGCAAGACAGATTTAAAAAGAGTAACTGAGTTCAAATAGGTTTCAGAGTAGCAGCCGTGTTAGTCCGTATCCGCAAAAAGAAAAGGAGGACTTGTGGCACCTTAGAGACTAACTTGAATTTCTTTATATAAAACAAGGCAATTTATTTAGCTACTCCAATGGAATTAAATATCAAAACCCCACTGACTCCTTCAACTGCGCATAAAGAGATGTTGCATGGATTTCTAGAAATGCTTAATTAGATTGTTTTCTTAATGTGAACATGAATAGCAGTCAGTAATCAGATTTGGAAATGAAATGATAAAACTGCTCTGGAAAGAGAAAGGGCAAATGGCAGTAGGAGTCTGTTTATGTCTATTTATTTATTACATTTGAGATTGATAGCAGAAAAAACAGTATTCCTGGTAGGATGGCTCTAGGCATATAATATACAATCATGATCCATTTTTTCTTTGAAGTCTATGTCAAAACCATCATTGACTTCAGGACTAGCTCCTATTTTTCTGTAGTGTCCTTCATATTGTAGTCTCCATTAAAAAGTCTTGATTTCCCTCCAATAGCAAGATACCATTTCCTAATATGGTAACACTGAGCAAAATATGGAGTTTCAGATACCACTGTTGAATAACCGTTCGCCTACAGTGTGCTTTTTTTTTTTGAAACAAAACCCACTGAATATATAGGTGAAATACTTCACAAGGAAAGGTGATTGTAAGCTATGGAAAAGAAAAGAGATTTCAAGAACCGTATCATAATCATCAGTTTTACACTACTGACTAGACTCCTTACCTGAGATGGGGATTCACTGTGCTAGGAACTGTAAACATGTGGTTATAAGAGACAGTCTCTATGCAGAAAAGCTTACAATCTAAGCAGCCAAGACAAAGGCTAGGAAAAGAAACACAGGTAGAGAGAGGTGAAGTGATTTGCTTAAGTCATGCCACAGATCAGAGACTAGGAATAGAACCCAAGTCGGAGTCCCAGTCCCGTGTCCTATCCATTGGAACATTGCTTGGAAGGAAGGGACCGTGATCCTGAGCTTGCAAGCCTTCCACACAATTCACTCCCTTTGGTTTCCAAAGGTGTTCTGTCTGTAGAGGGGGGCCTGTAGCATCAGGTCTTAAATGGTAGTAGATAAAGACACTTCAATGTCTGGAGGAAGACAAGGTGCAAAGGAAATTTAGAAACAGCAGTGGATGCTGCTGTAAATGGCTTGATGTTTTGCTGCAAAGATCAATCAGGTTATTTTCTTTTTTAAATTATGTGTTAGATTGAATCTGCAGTATTAACAATTGTTTTGTTTTAATTTTGATCTTAAATATATCATACTATGTTTCTGAAATATCAAGAACTTTCCCTCAGCTAAGTGACATGGAAACATAGACTTTACATTTCAGGTCTGGCCCTGCACTTCTTTTACAGGCAAAGCTCTGATTCATTTCAGTAGGATTTTTGCCCTTTGTTTCCTTTTGCTAGCTCTGCTTTACCCATACGTATTCCCATCCTTTGTCACCAAATCTTTGTTTTCATATCCCAGTATCAGACTCCTTGGGACAGGAACAGTCTCTTGCTTCTGTGTTTATATAGCGTCTAGGGCAATGAATGGGGCTTCTAGATACTACCACAACAGAAATAATACAGCAATAATCATACCCTCTTCAGTTCCACTTCAGTATTATCATTACAGTGGCCTGAGCATTTGTCAATTGCCTGGACACTGAAGTAGATGCACTAGGCAAGAGCATGAAAAGCAGATTCCCATTCCATTCTATAGAAACTTCATGAGACACTATTTGAAATGTTAGGGTTCTTCTCAATTCAATGATATATTTTCTGGTATGCCTGTTACCTGTAAATTATATGAAAATGTTAAAGACATAATATTGAAAAAAAATCCACTTCTGAGGCACAGTTTCAACAGAAATACCCTTTCTTGCAGCAAAAGACATTTCCCTGTGGCATCTCCCCCTGGTATCTCCCTGCAATAGCCAAGTTTATGATAAACTGTGGAAATTAAATACAAAAAGCTATTTGCAAATGAAGAGTGCATTCTCTATACTGTAATTTGTAAGACCATTACCAAGTATTCAGATAGCGGCTAGTCTCTTTTTGAACATGTTCACCAATCCCAAAAGTTTCATGAATCTTAGCATGAAATATAGTCTGAAAATTCATAACAGATGTGTATCCTTCATTATTTGCTGTTCAGTATGATTTTTTTCCTCCAGTTCAAAGAGTTTTATCCATCCAGTTAATTATTGTGGTGTGTGATATTGTAATAGCAAGAAGCCAAACAGAATGGTACGTGAACAACCCATAGCCAGGACTTTGTTATATAAACTATTCAGCAAGTACTTATACTATCAAATTAAGTTAAATCTTTTAGAGAGTATCTTCAAATAGCTCTCAATAGTATAGAGTAGTTCTCCCTTCAGAGACAATTTGAGAGATTAAAAACAAATTGTGATTAAGAATTTCTACGTTAGGAGAAATCAGGATTGGTTCACAAAATAAAAAAAGAGGGTTAAGTGCAGAATGAACAATTCAACCAACTCTAATTATCGTTATTTGTTTCTCATGCTGGCAAATCAGATGCACTATTCTCACATTCAGACCCAGGAATTTCAGCTCCTGCTTATTATTCATTTGTGTCACTTTACTTTTCTAAAATAAATGCCAGGTACATATTAATTGAATTCGGCAGCAGCTGATAAAATTTTAACGGATTATACGGAGAAGCCTACTCAAAATTTAGTACAATATAATGCAAATAAAAAGTAATTGAAAGAAATGCAGGATGTCAATTTCACATAAACAAGAGCTTGCGATTAAAATATCGGCATCTCTCATACACCATTTCATTCCTTCTATTTGAAAAATCAAAGATTTACAACATAATTGCTTTTTCAGAAAAAGAAATAAATTAGAAACTGTGGAAAAAAAAACTTTCATATCAAGAGACTGAAGTCAGTAGAAAAAATCCCAAATTGACTTCAGTAGGCTGGGTTCAGGCCGGAAATGAGATACTATGCCAAGTGGCATGAGAGTGTGAGGAGAGTGCTAGATATCTAAATGAACTACCTGTTATTGCCACAGAGGGCTTGATCATGGGCTACCAAGAACTAGGAGTACAGTAAAACCCCTAGTATAGCTGCTTGGGTGATAGGGAAACCTTTGATAATGACACAGTTACTAATCCTATTGTCATATACAATAGACAATGAGATGCTCAGCTCATTATATAGAGTACATGTGTCACTGGGGATGGAAATTCATGATCAAAGGTATTATTATATATTCAAGTACCTATTTCTTTTCTTTCCACCGCAGCCCAAAAAATCATTATCTGGATAGAAAAAAAGCAAGACCTGATCAAAGCACACTGAGGGGAAGTATTTCTGTTCTTACTTTCCATCACTTTCCCTTTCCACCAGAGGGATTTCACAACCTCTGAACAAAATCACCATATAACTGATAAGCTCATGCAAGTGGGGGGCGGAAGGAATTATCTAGGAAGGTGCTAGGAAATTAATAACTACACCACCTGCAGAATGAGAGGGGAAAGTTAACGCAGCTTGGAATAACAGCAATGCTGGTAACCTGTTTGAATTCATTATTCTCTATTTAAAATAAATGAGGCCCCAATCTCTAAGAAGAGAAACTTGCTGAGATTAGAGCTGGTTGGCCAAAAAGAGAGAAAATGTGAAATATTTTTTAAGTCAAAAGTTAAAAAAGAAAAAAATTACTATTTCCCTAGTTGGCAGAATCAGAAGGATTTTTTTTTTTGCAAAAGTTGTTGAAATCTTTTCTGATTGCTTTTGAATTCAAAAATGTTGACTTTGAAATTCAAACAATGCCAGCCAGGTCTAGCAGGGATTGTATAGAAGTGTTAGAAAAATCTCAGGGGAAGATTTTGCTTACCTCAGTAATCCCACAACATACAATATTCCAGAGAGGAAATTGTTGCCAGATGTAAAATGCAGAGTACATTCATTCTGTTCCTAATCAGGTGGCTCTCCACAAATGAAAGAACCTGGGAAACAAACAAAATAACAGAATATGTTGTAGTGGGCATAAGAGAAATCTGATGGGATAAATGCTCACAACTAGCATGTTGATATCCAGTCTATGCACAGCAGAAACCATTGGAAGTCAACATTTGCAGCATTACCACTGGTATCTGATATTTTAAATATAGGGTGAAAAAGTGAAAATCTTATATACCACTGTGTGTAACTGTTGGAAAATATGGAATCTTTAATTTTGACTCCTCAGAGAGGCTTGAAAGGAAGAAAAAGTGCAGGGATGAGATTACGCTGTAGAAATAGTTGTAATAGCAGTGAGTTATAATTCAATAATAATGTACTCAAAATGTTGGGGACAAGTTTAGGTGACTGTGTAATGACTTTGTACTTACTGGCAAAGGGAATTTGCCCCCAGAATTCAACTACAGTTGTTCAGGCACAGATGATTTAATTGGGGATTGGTCCTGCTTTGAGCAGGGGGTTGGACTGGATGACCTCCTGAGGTCCCTTCCAACCCTGATATTCTTTGATTCTATGATTACTGTTCAGCTGTTTACTACACCTAGGATATATAATTTTCCTATGCTCTGCATTCAGTAGATTGACACACAATTGTTCGATATAACCTTGCAGAAGATGTTTGCAAGTGAGAGATCCCTACCTACACTTGACCTGCTAAAACACTCGGTTAGAGCTGCCACACCTAGCTGTGATGGTCATCCAATTCATCATCATCACACTCACCCACTATTGGATCAGATGGTCTCTTTCATTCTGGATGTCCTCTATGCACATATGAAGCCCCACTTTCTCATCATCAAGGAGATCCACCTGGAATTTGAACTCACACTTTTCTTTTGCTTCTAAGGTCAGCTAAAAGGCATGGTCCAATGCCACCAGATTCTTTTGCAGACTTTTGCTATCATGACCACATGCTCAGTCCCAGTCCCCTTCAATACGTCTTTGTCTTTTTCACCCAGCTTCTTGTCCAATCCCCAGCAAATAGTCATCCACACATTCCCCCACAGCATTTGAGGCATTGTCTGCATCTCCACTGTGAACTGTACAGCATCTGTATTCATCCTGATTTTGATTCAGTTTGTCTCAGGGGTAGTACTCCTCTCCTCCATGTTTCTCTAGACTCCTGTTGGGTGAGTAGCTGTAAGAACCATTGTCATCACCACCAGATCTGCTTTACTTAAAGCCACTGAATATCATATCCGATGTGAGGTTGCCACTGGCAAGTTACTGGAGAAAGTACGCATCAACTCAAGCCTGCCGCTGCACAATGACCTTTTTAAACCACCAACTGCACGTTTGCCATCATGTTGCCCATAATGGTCTAATCTGCCACACCAGGATGTTAGAGCGGAAACACTCTGGTGAGAGGAATGGATCTCTCTTACAAACCCCAACCAGTCCCTTGTCGCTGACCCCACAATTTGCCCGCCTGCTTTTGACCTTTCCATGTCACCAATGGTCCCTCTTGAACAGGTTCCGGATCAGGCAAGGTCTCTGTGCAGCCAACCAGTATCCCTGGGGCCTTCGTGATAGCCCTTTGCGCAGCTGCGGCACAACACAGATGATATATTGTCGATGAATACCTGCTGACTAGATTCAGCGGTGGTCTAGAACTGCATCATGCCACTGAAGATGCCATCGCTTGGCTAGATGACTATGCACACGCTAAATAAATACTGAATTTGTGCTGCTGGAGATCCACTCCCTTTGTCTATAGCTTCTTTTTCTCTATCTGCAGTTAACTTTCTGTTGAGGGCAGCAACTTCTTAAAAGCTCACTTCCCAACAAACAAAACCAAAGACCTATGTCTCTTGTCTACTCTTTAACAATAGGCTGAGCTTCTGTTGTTTATCCTGTGCTCTGGACCCCAAAGTAAGCCTTCATATCCCAGTTTACGTAAGAAAGGGTTGTCCCTATGTGCCCCACTTGCCCACAGGCATTGCACACTCATGTCTAGGCCTCACGCCTTCTCCGCCCTCCCCCACCAATATATTTTTCCTACCTAGTACTGTGGCCACTAATTGTTTCCTTTTGCAGGTTCCGAAGCAGGTCTTGCTGCTGCTCTTCTAATATCATCAGTCACCTCTGCTGATCCAACTGCACTTCACACTGCTTCTCTTTGTTTTCCAGGAACAGCAGGAGGACTGCCTGGGTCTGCTTTTCTGCCTGCTGAGAATGAAGCAGGAACTCTGGTGGTAGTAGTTGCCCCACCAGCTTGGGAGAATGGACATCTCTCAGTGAAGAAAGCCCATGTGTTGATTTAAAGCTTTTATTCTGTGGCCTGTACTCAAATTTGGAATTCAAGTGCAGGTCATCAGAGATTTTCAAAAAACAGTTTGGAAGAAAAATATTCTCCATTTCTATTTTGTAATTCTGTGATATAAGGACTATTCTTTCACTGATAACAATGAGGTTGTCCTTCATGTCTGTTGTTAAGTCCTAGGCTTTTCTGAATTTCTCAAATTATATTTCTTGTAAGGGGAAGTACCTTGTACTCTTGAGAAAGTTATTTGCACTTCCTCCCTGAAATATGTGGTTTTGGTGGAGCCTAATTCATACAAGCATCCAATGCTACTTGAGTTAACAAAGAGAAATAGATTGCTGCAACTAAAGAAGTCACTTGAGAACTATCTCACAAAGAAGAAAGGCTGATCTTAGAGATAGAGATGTTGAAAGAAAAAGAGATAAACTCTATTGGGAGATCTGATTTAATGACAGTTATTGACAGTTTTGATGAGATTGCTTGAAATATCTGAATTTACATCAAATATTTCTCTGTTGCTAGCTATATGCTGTTGGATGAATTCACAAAACCTTAGAACTTTTTCCTCTAAAGAATTAGCAGAAAAAACAAACAAACAAAAATATTATGGTGGAATCTCAACCAGAGCTCTTCTAGAATGAAAATATATGCTAAATATCAAGAAAAGCTTCCTGATACAGAGCTATAAGAAGTGGTAGAAGCCTCATCCTTGGAGACATGTAAAACTAGATGAGTAAAAACAGGAGGAAATATACCACAGGGATGAGATGAAGTGACCCAGTAGCTCTGTTCTCTCTCTAATTTATGAGTTTATTATTCAACAAAACACATTCAACTAGTTTTAGAAGTTTGTCAGATTCCAACCTAACCAGTGGTCTTTCAGATGAACGTCAAAACAGGATGATGCATTGACACTAGACCATATGGCTTTTTCCAGTGCTAGCAATGGTATCCAGAATAAGACAATCCAACTCCTCCCTATAAATTCAGGATTGAGTTGGGACTTCCATTTTGTCTTGAACAGCCTATAGGATATTGGATCTGATTTACTAGATTTAAAGCACGTAAACATCTCCAAGTAGAGTGATAGAGAATCAGTTATATCCCATTCATTATATTAATGTATCAGTTTAGCTATAGTACCTTTAACAAAAAAAAAAAGAAAAAAAAGGAAAGTCATGTGGACAGTTGTAGATATGTTATTACATATGTAGTGATGGAGAAGGTTTTGCTTTGCAAATGAGAGACTACAGAAGGATTGAAGCAATACAAATTATAGGTCACAGAGACCCATAAGACACACAGAAGTAATATGACTTCTCTACTCTCGGGTATCAATCATGGATCAGTCCAGTGACCATGTGATCAAAAAGACCTGCATGATCAATTATGCATGAGTTTAGTTCAAAAGAAAGATGATCAGTCTTGATAAAAAGTATTCCTGTCTTTTAAAAGACCACTTGTTCTATTGTCCATATTGGTTTTCATCAGAAAATGAACACACAAGCACATTACACGGTAATAGCCTGTTTCATTTCTAACTTGTGAGCTCCATTTAATAGCCTGCCAGTCTTTCTACCTTTCCACAGATATTTAGCCCTCTCTAACACCTGTCCACGAGAGTAAATAATAAATCTTTTCAAGGAATAAAATATAGCACATATTCAAACTTTAGAAGACAGTTTATTTGGAATAAGATAACAAAACAATTATTATACAGATTTCACTGTGGTAACTTAGATGTATATCTTTGCTTGATTTAATTGCTTATGCATTTGACATTGATGATAGGAGTAAATTACCTTTCCCAGCTACTTCCAATAATCATAAATCCACACTACCATCTGTTCATATTTCCATACAGTCCAGTAATCAGGTTGTTAAAAAGATAGGCATAGATTATTATTAAATAGTACCCCATAGATTATTGCTCATTAACCTTTCAAGGCTGGTACATGAGATAAGTAGCAGTTCATGTGTGAAATATTGAGGGAAATCCTGGAGAATGACAGTAATCACAAATAAATTAGGAAGAAAAATGCTAAGTGAAAGGGTCAGTTTTGGGATACCAACATTATATTATCATCTTCATCATAGTAGAAAGCTAGACAAAACAGGTTTCAAGCATATATACATGCTACCATTTTGAAAGCCAGACTGGTATTTATGCATATTGAATTAGATTTTGAAAGCACATGCCTGAGACTGCCAGAGGAAACCATTATTTGAGTGCTTATTGTATACTATTTTGTTCCTTCAAGAATGGTTCCCAAGGCTAAATGTGGCATCTGGTAAACCTTGCAATCTGTGTAGGGTTTCTTTGCAAAGTAGGATCATTTGATGAATTTTCACTAAGACATTTTTGCTCCAATATTCATCACCACATCACTCAGAAGCATTGTGCTGACATTAAATTGTGCTTAAGTGATATCTAGCATTTCAGTATTTTAGTTGCAAAATCCAATACTCTTGATAGTGTGAAAACCACCAAAAACTGTTGTTCCGGTTCAGCTTTAGACAGCCAAATATGGAGGATATAGAATAAATATTTTAAATGTAGGGCAAGAAGACCAAAACTTAGAGTTTATCTACTAATGATTGTCCTACCTGTTTGAATAAGGTTTCTTTTGTTGAGGGGAAGATTTTTCAGTTTTGCAATACAATAATGTGGATCCTTCATACTCAGACAACATTACCACTCTCTCTCACACACAAATAAATAAGTACCTGAAAGCCAATGAACTGATCAAGCTGTTTCTTCCACAGGCTGGAAAGGAAGAAAGATTGTTAATACTATTTTATATATTTGCATGCGCTCAGACATATGACAAAGAGGGCCATATTTTTGGAAGGAGGAAAAGAGAGGGAGTATCTTATAGTTTCAAAGAAGGTTTAGGTTGTACTTTCTGTAAAAGTTTGTAAAGTACTGCAGAGACTCACAGAGTGAAGCAGCAGGATCTCAGAGGACAGTTCCAGAGGTGTGTTATCTCGACAGGATAGATGATTCAGGAAGGCTGGGGACAAAGGTGTTCTGCTAGGATCTTTACTGCAGATCCAAAAAAGCACAGCATGTGCTCCTACAGCACCTAGTGCCAATGGCAGCATGCAAGCTGGGAACGCAAGTCATCATCATAACTCTTTAGAAACCAAGGGGCAACAAAAGGAGTGTTATTTACACACAGAGAGAAAACTGAAGGCAGCACTGGGATCATATCCCGCCAGGCTCCTCCCCACATATTATGTAACTTTGCAAAAGATAAAATCAGAAGCCAGTGTAAAGGTGTAACAGGGTGCTGGCCAGGAAGTCCTGGCCAGGCTCCTGTTAGCCCAGCTCCAATTATGGGGCATTAATTGGGGCTGGCTGGGTATGGCTTGCCTAAGGGCTTCATGAGAAACACCTGCAGACCTTATTAGCCAGGGGGCAGGAAGGAAGCGGTGGGGAGAGAACAGGAAAGGGAGGAGCCTGTGACTGTAGGTCCTTGCTGGCTGAGGGAGCTAGCTGTCCCCCAGGGAGCTGTGTTGAACAGGCTGTATACAGACGGGTTTCAGAGTAGCAGCCGTGTAAGTCTGTATCCGCAAAAAGAACAGGAATACTTGTGGCATCTTAGAGAATTTATTAGAGCATAAGCTTTCGTGAGCTACAGCTCACTTCATCGAATGCATAGAATGGAACATATAGTAAGATATATATATATATATATATATACACACACACACATACAGATAAGTTGGAAATTACCATACAAACTGTTAAAGGCTAATTAGTTAAGATGAGCTATTATCAGCAGGAGAAAAAAACTTTTGTAGTAATAATCAAGATGGCCCATTTAGACAGTTGACAGGAAGGTGTGAGGCTACTTAACTTAAAGAAATAGATTCAATATGTGTAATGACCCAGCCACTCCCAGTCTCTATTCAAACCCAAGTTAAAGGTATCTAGTTTGCAAATTAATTCAAGCTCTGCAGTTTCTCATTGGAGTCTGTTTTTGAAGCTTTTCTGTTGCAAAATTGCCATCCTTAGATCTTTTACTGAGTTGCCACAGAGGTTGAAGTGTTCTCCTACTGGTTTTTGAATGTTATGATTCCTGATGTCAGATGTGTCCATTTATTCTCTTGCGTAGAGACTATCCAGTTTGGCCAATGTACATGGCAGAGGGGCATTGCTGGCAAATGATGGCATATACCACATTGGTAGATGTGCAGGTGAACGAGCCCCTGATGGTGTGGCTAATGTGATTAGGTCCTATGATGGTGTCACTTGAATAAATATGTGGACAGAGTTGGTATTGGGCTTTGTTGCAAGGATAGGTTCCTGGGTTAGTGGTTCTGTTGTGTGGTGTGTGGTTGCTGGTAAGTATTTGTTTCAGGTTGGGGGGCTGTCTGTAAGCGAGGACTGGTCTGTCTCCCAAGATCTGTGAGAGTGACGGATCATTTTTCAGGATAGGTTCTAAATCTTTGATGATGCGCTGGAGAGGTTTTAGTTGGGGGCTGAAGGTGACAGCTAGTGGCATTCTCTTATTTTCTTTGTTGGGCCTGTCCTGTAGTAGGTGACTTCTGGGTACTCTTGTCAATCTGTTTTTTTCACTTCAGCAGGTGGGTACTGTAGTTTTAAGAATGCTTGATAGAGATCTTGTAGGTGTTTGTCTCTGTCTGAGGGGTTGGAGCAAATGCGGTTGTATCTTAGAGCTTGGCTGTAGACAATGGATCGTGTGGTGTGTCCTGGATGGAAGCTCGAGGCATGTAGGTAAGTATAGCAGTCAGTAGGTTTCCGGTATAGGGTGGTGGTTATGTGACCATTGCTTATTAGCACAGTATTGTCCAGGAAATGGACTGATTGTGTGGATTGGTCCAGGCTGAGGTTGATGGTGGGATGGAAATCGTTTAAATCATTGTGGAATTCCTCAAGGGCTTCTTTTCCATGGGTCCAGATGATGAAGATGTCATGATGATGAAGATGATGGTGGTGGGAAGTGACACTGCAAATAAAAGGGCACTGGTGCTTGCATTCTAAGCGGTCTCAGGCTGATTTGTGGCACAAGCAGCGTAGGGCTCTGTTACAAAAGGACATACACTCCTTGTACCCTCTTTCCTCACCCCAGCACACCCACACATTACTGGCCCCTCCTGTGCCTCAAGAAAGGCTTTCCAGTTGAAATCCATTCATTGTTAGGATGCCAGCATCTATACTGCAACCAAAATAAACAAGAAACAGAAAACAAATAGACAGTACTCCATGTGTCACAGTGAGGGCTGGCCAAAAAACAACAGTTCTGTTTTGTGAAAAATGGTGAGGTCAGACTTTGTTTTTGTTCCAGTGTAGAACCAAAGAGAACCAAACCTTCTGAATTTTTCCCCCCATGAAAATGAGAAAGACTGTGACCCACATAATAGCCACAGACCCAATTTGGAAGAAGGGCTTGAACCTGGTCTCCCACATACCATGTGAGTACCTCAACCATCAGTCCTTTGGCTCTTTTAGGGGGGCCTCTCCTCCTGAAATTCTATTCTGAACCTAAGAAACCTCTTCATTAAACCAGGCAGCTCCACAACACATGTTGTGTCCTTGAAACAGGATTTTTTTGATGGAAAAAAATTTCAGCCAAATATTTTTCATCCAGCTCCACTGACACTATCCTTTCTATAAACACACAATATTGTAAGTGTAAAGTAACCCATAAGCACAATATTAGGTTTGACTAGTTACAATTATAGTCATGTCCTGAATTTCTTTAAAGTGTATTTTACAGACTTGGAAGTTGTTCCATTAGCTTACTTATATGATGATTTGACTACTAGATGACTTATCTGGTGATTTACAAATAGCGCTCCAGTTCCCCGGGCTCTGTATGAGGAGGGGATCCTTACATGGGGCCTGAGCCCTACTCCCATGAATAAGGAATGGTCATAGCATGATTGCACTTGAGGTAGACAATCCCCAAATATTATTCCAATAACTTAGTTTCGGTTCTACCAGGAAAGATGTGTAATTATTCACAATCCATTTCATGCAATACTGACATTTCCAGTCCAAGTGTGCTTGATGTGGAGCTGCCACATAATAATCTAAGAATAGTAACATGAAACCTAAACTGTAACTTATATTGGGGGTAGTGAATGTTTACAATATGCCTATAATGTTTGAATTCAATTGGAGAAAGCAGCAAAGCAACACAATGGTTCCAGATAAGAACACCTGGGCACACACTTGAAAGACAATGGGGGAACTTGTTAGTGTCAAGGATCCTAGTTCCTGTCTCCAACAAGCTACAATCCTTGTTTTGCCAAACCTGGGAGTTACTAGATCAAAGGACTATAAACTTGTTAAAAAGTGACTTGATTCCTGTGAAGAGCTGTCAGTTGCCAGGGGCTGTTCAGGGTGTCAGTGAGCTGTGACTACAAACTTCAGCATATTCACAGAAAAATGCTAAACCCACTTCTTTGATCTAGGTCAAGATTTTTGAAGTTATTTACGTATCTAACTCCCACTGATATCAAATTGGGTGCCTAAATACTTTTAAAATACACCTTCTTACAATATCATGGAATACAATCTAGTTCTGGACTGGAGAGAAAAACTGTGTGTGTACATTTTATAATTTGGGGAGCTGCTCAAACACCCCCAGGGAGGTTATATAAATATACCATTAACCAGCAACAATATCAGCAGACAGCCATCCTGGCCCCAGTCCTGTATCTATTGATATCAGGGATAAAACATCATTTCAGTGGTGGGAGATTAGGTCCATAGTATGTGCAACAGTGGTAGCTGACTATGTCCAAGATAAAAGATACATTGCCACCATGCCCAAGATACCTCAAATCGAGCCAGTACAGTAAGGACAGGACACTGTTTACTGCTTCTCTGAGCAGCAGCAACATGCTGCATTTAACTGCTTCTGGCTAGTGCCTGCTGCTATTAACAAAATAATATGCTTGTTGAATCGTTTTCTAGATTCACATCTTTTCTCACAGTGCTGCATCAAATGCGCCATGGAGCAATAAGCAGACAGAGATGACATCATATCCTCTTTGGGCACAAAAGCAGCATTTTACACATCTACCTGTACTGCACATGTTGCTCTACTTTGCAACTTCACATTCCCTTTTCCTTTTTAGGATTTGTCTACACAGCCCTCTAGTCGGCACCAGAAGGGTGTAAATTTCAGTCTGCACAGCATGTCTTGCACTAACCGGCCCACGTTGACCCTGGTGGTTTGCACTAAATGTTCCCATTCAAATAATATTATGCTAATATGTACAAGGGAATTTTTAGTGTGCGCCACCAGTGCTCACACAGGATAGTTAGATAGCCTGCTGGTGCAGAATAAAATTTTCACCCTTTGGTTGAGGGCTAAAGCATAATATAAAGAAGTCCTTACAGTTCCTATGAATGCAGGCCAACATTTAGGCCTTTATGCTACATTTTCAGCCAGACCCTGAGAACGTACACAAGCCAGCTTCATTTGCACACATAAAAATACCTTGCTTTTGTTTGCACAAAATTGACAACTGCATGTGCATGCAGCCATTCATGCACTTAATTACTAATTTTGGCAGTCTGTTCCTGATGAATGAAATATACCCTCAATTCCCATCAAAGTGAGTACTGAGGGCACACAGCACCTCTGAGGATTGGGCCTGCAAGGCGATCACTGTTGGGATTGATGTCACAAACCTTTCTAGTAATATGAAAAAGCATGGCAGAATCTTTATTTCTGTTTCCAAGCCAGAATTCCTTGTCCTGTAGTAAAAATGTCAAATTTGGGTGGATCTATATGTTCATACACATTTAAGCAGTAAAGACATCAGTTTACCTAACATAAGTTTATATTCATTCAAAACAGAATAATCAAGACTATTTAAAAAGACATTACACATTATTTTATCAATCATGTTTATTACAATAGTGCCAAAAAAACAAAACAAAACAAAAAAGCTAGGCACTGTATAAGCCCAGAGTAGCAGAGGGTCCCTGCCCTGAAGCGCTCACTAAATAGACAAGACAGACACAGGATTGGGGCATTGCCAGAGGATTAGCCAGCTGGTGCCAGTGCACAGGGTCCCATGCAACTTAGAGTGCCCTAGGAAGCTCAAAAGGGTTGAGGTTGCCAGCAGTCCATTATTTTGATAATAAATTGTCTGGCCCATACTAAGTCATACTTCTTTTGTCCCTTCATTTCCACCATGGGTTTGCAAACTGTGACCCTGTTGTTGAAAACTCACAGTGCAAGTCAAATTTGGCCCCGCAACCTCTTCACAGATGGACAGAAAGACTGTGGGGCTAAATTTGAGTAGCATTGTAACAAATGTTCCCTTTTAGCCCCACCTTGTGGACACGCATCTCAGGTGGCTCATTACTAGGAGTGCTCTGCCTGCACTGCCCATCCCCCTTGCTGGGACCCACAGTGGTTCCTCTCCTTGCTTTGGGATATTTGGAGCCAGCAGGAAGAGTAAGGGGGGTAGGGCAAGGCAGGCACTCCTTCCCTTCTTGGAGGAGAGAGAGACCGGACAGCACCAGGTCCCACTCTACCTGCAGGGCCCTTCTGCAGAACCCATGGCAATTCCTCTCTTCTCCACGGGAAGCCTGGGCCACCCTCTTTCTTCCGCTGCAGCATCCACCTACTGGACAACTTGCTGCAAGTGGGTAAGTGACCTGCAACTGTCTGTGTCCCTCTTTCCCCTGTCTCTTCTATTCTCCCCATATTCCTCATTTCAATCCCAAACATAATGCCTCTCCAGATAGTACCCATACCCTACCTGCATACCCTATCCCCATGCTAGCTGTGCATCCAAAGGCTGGACCAAAAATAACAGCAAGTATGAAAATCACATACAATCCTTGGGAAAGGGGGGTGGCTCTATTTCTATCAAAAGCTGGGATTTATAAATGGGATTTATAAATATCCTGAATTTGTCTTTGTTTTGTGGGTATCATTTTTTTCTTTAAAAAAGGAAGATTTTCACCACCTCTTCCCCCTTCTAAATCATGTTAATCTCATGAAATCTATAAATGCAGTGAATCAGATGCATTTGATGGGTTAGGAAGCAGAAAATAAAATAAATTCATTGAATCGTAGGACTGGAAAGGACCTTGAGAGGTCATCCAGTCCAGTCCCCTGCACTCATTGCAGGACTAAGAATTATCTAGACCATCCCTGACAGGTGTTTGTCTAACTTGCTCTTAAAAAATCTTCAATGATGCCTCCCTAGGCAATTTATTCCAGTGCCTAACTACCCTGACAGTTAGGAAGTTTTTCCTAATGCCCAACCTAAACCTCCTTGATGCAATTTAAGCCCATTGCTTATTGTTCTATCCTCAGAGATAAAGGAGAACAATTTTTCTCGCTCCTCCTTGTAACCTTTTATGTGCTTGAAAACTGTTGTCATAAATATAAAGAGAAGGGTAACAACCTTCCTGTATACAGTACTGTAAAATCCCTCCTGGCTAGAGGCACAAAATCCTTTTACCTGTAAAGGGTTAAGAAGCTCATGTAACCTGGCTGACACCTGACCAAAAGAATCAATAAGGGGACAAGATACTTTCAAATCGGGGGGGTAGGGGGGAGGTTTTGGTCTGTCTGTTCTGTGTGCTTGCCGCACACAGATCAATGAAGCAAGCAATCCAACTCCATTAGAATCAGTACGTACTAGCAAGGGAATGTGTTAGCTTTTTTTTGTTTTGGCTTGTGATTTTTCTCTGTGCTGAGAGGAAGGTGTATTTCTGGTTTTCTTTTTGTAACTTTAAAGTTTGGCCAAAAGGGAAATCCTCTGTTTTTGAATCTTTTGTTACCCTGTAAAGTTATTTTCCATCCTCATTTTACAGAGTTGATTTTTACCTTTTTTTTTTAAATAAAATCCTTCTTTTAAGAACCTGACTGATTTCTCTATTGTCCTAAGACCCAGGGGTTTCGGTCTGTGATCACTTTGTAACCAATTGGTTAGGTTATTATGTTCAAGCCTCCCCAGGAAAGGGGGTGTAAGGGTTTGGGGGGATATTTGGAGGGAATAGGAATTCCAAGTGGTCCTTTCCCTGATTCTTTGTTAAATCACTTGGTGGTGGCAGTTTACCCCTCCAACGGCAAAGAATTTGTGCCTTGGGGAAGTTTTAACCTAAGCTGGTAGAAATAAACTTAGGGGATCTTTCATGCAGGTCGCCATATCTGTACCATAGAGTTCAGAGTGGGGAGGGAACCCTGACAACGGTTATGTCCCCTCTCAGTCTTCTCTTCTCCAGCCTAAGCAAACCCATTTTTTAAAATCTTTCTGCATAGGTCATGTTTTCTAGACCTTTAATAATTTGTATTGCTTTTCTCTGGACTTTCTCCAATGTGCCCACATCTTTCCTCAAATGTGGTGCCCAGAACTGGACACAATACTCCAGCTGAGGCCTAATCAGTGCAGAGTAGAGCAAAATAATTACTTCTCGTGTCTTGCTTACAACACTCCTGCTAATGCATTCCAGAATGATGGGGTTTGCAACTATGTTACACTGTTGACTCATATTTAGCTTGTGATCTACTATGACCCCCAGAACCCTTTCTGAAGTACTCCTTCCTAAACAGGCATTTCCCATTTTGTATGTGTTCAACTGATTGTTCCTTCCTAAATGTTTGACACTGGCAAATTGGGTTGACAATTGGACTAATGATTACATAAAATATTGTCTAATGCATGAATGTGCTTGGGGTGGGTGGGGGAATGTAATCAACCTTTTAAAATAAGTGACAAATAGAAAATGGAAACAATACCATTGGTTTTGATTGTTAATAGAGGATTTTTTTATTAGGGTTTTGGGAAGGGACTTGTAGTACCTTTCCGCAGTACTCCTTCCTAAACAGGCATTTCCCATTTTGTATGTGTTCAACTGATTGTTCCTTCCTAAATGTTTGACACTGGCAAATTGGGTTGACAATTGGACTAATGATTACATAAAATATTGTCTAATGCATGAATGTGCTTGGGGTGGGTGGGGAAATGTAATCAACCTTTTAAAATAAGTGACAAATAGAAAATGGAAACAATACCATTGGTTTTGATTGTTAATAGATTTTATAAGGGTTTTGGGAAGGGACTTGTAGTGAGTGAAAAATGATTTTCTCCCCCATCCCCAAGCTAGCTCCCATCAGAAATCTGCTTTTACAAGTGTATGTACTTAAAGAGAGGTAAATTATAATGTTCTATGTAAAATAATCTAGTGCCAGGGTATGATGTGAATGAATGAAGAATGTGTTTGGTTCTTTTCTTAGGAATAATTAGTCCTGCATTGTTTATTTTTGAGAATTGTTTTAACAAATGGAAAGAGGGCTGTATCAATAACTACATTGCAGTAGAGTATACATTCAAAAGGGATTTATCAAAACATTGCCCACTTCTGACATAGTAAAATTGTATATATCTCAAGCTATTTCAGATAATATTTTAGAAGATTTGACTATACTCCGTCAATTAGTATTTTCTACAGTCTGTTTTAAGACGGCTAGCACTGTTTTAAAACATTGAAACTGAAAGGCAAACATTTTTTAATAGGAGAAAAGTGGTTCAGAGGGTCTTTAAAAATGACAGTGTGTGGGGGAAATAAGATAAATGAAAAGAGAGAAAGGGGCAGGGAAAGGATAGGAGGTGAGGGGGACAGGGCAGTGGAGAAGAGTGCAAGAGGCACAGGTGTAGACAATCTGACATCTGATGTGAAGAGACTGTGAGAGGAGAGGTCTAGAAGCAGACAGCAATCAGTACAGTGCAGAGAAAGTCCAGTCAAAACTATAAAGTTCTCTAGCTGACAGACAGGCCCCACTTTGGCTGCTCCTGCAGCTGCTGGCTCCTCCCTGCAGTTTTCTCCTTCCAAGGCCAAGTGGTTTGGCATGGGCGGGAGGCACCAGGTAGGTTGCAGGGCCCTACAGAGTAAGGGGTCTCCTTTGCCCAATTCACAGCCAGCACTCACTCCAATTTACTGGAGTGATTTCAGTCTGTCTTTTCCTTTCCCTGTGTTGACTAAGCTCCTGGAGGAGATGGTTGCTCATTAATTATGGGCACATTTGTCTGCTAATGATTTGTTACCAAGATCTGAGTGCTACTGTAGGTCACACCATAGCACTGACTGAGGCAGGTTTGCTTAAATGTGCTAAATAGTTTACCACATGTACTGCAGAGGTGACTAATGATTTCTTGCAACCCGCTGATTATTCTTTAGCTGTACAATTAGATGCATTTATAGTAAGTGATAGAAGCCTGATGAGCCCTTTGGAGGAGCTGCCAGAATATGTGGTCCCCCGTGTACTGTTCTTGAATTAATTAATTAATTAATTAATGGGTCTTCTTTAGGTCAGTGCCATTTAGTTACACTAAGGTAACTGTCAACACTATAACGCTGTTCAGCTTCTATAACAGATTTTGTAAACCATCTGTTTTAGGTACTGTTAGTTAAGAGTGGCATTTCCCTCCTCCCCCACTTTTTTATGGTGACAAAAGATGCAAATCCAGGAGCATAAAGTACATACCTCAAATAAAAAGTGATGAAGGTTTATTACAACTGACATCTTGCATACATGAAGTTCCCTATTTTGAATACATAACTTTATAGGGATATCTGCATGTGCCTTTTTTATAGGGAACTTAAATGCCTTCATGTTAACAAGGCAATTTAAGCTATCACATGGCTGCCTGTGGCTGTAAGTCCAATTTGAAACTCTGGTATGAAAACAATCTTTCCATAGTCAAGAATTTTAATTAAAAATTTAACCTTCAAAGATTAACCTTCAAACTGGATTCTAAATGACCAACACATTCACACAGCCACTGTTTGAGTTATTTAAATAGAGCGCTTCATTCAATTAGCATTTTCCTCCTTCCCTTAACAGAGGCAGTAACTCCTAATATCAGGTAGCCCTAACTAGTCACAGGCCAAATTTGTTGACAATTACTGCTTTTAGCAGATACAGTTATGGTCTTCCCCTTTACTTAGAATGGTAGCCCTCTCTTGCCAACCCCGGGAGCACCTTATCACCTATTTTTGAAAGTTTGGCCAGATTTTAGTAAAATTTCAATATAGCCCCATATGGGGATTCTAAAAGAGTACTTATGATAAAAACTGGAAAAAGAACACTGTGGCGTGGGTCTAGCACTGGAAGGTTAGCAGCAAAAGAGCAATTGCCTGATATTGGTTTGCAATTCAGTTCTGGTTCTAGATCCAAATCCAAACTTCTGCAAAATGTTTAAGTGTTTGGTCTGGTGTTCTACTAAAGGTCCTCTGGCATTTATGAGCAGATCATCAGATTGGATAGAAACTAGGTAGCACATAACTAGGGGTTGATGCTAATATTGCTGCAGGAAGTACAAACGTATACATTGATCACACTTGAATTCAATAATAACAAGGAGAAATTGCAAACACTGTAAAGAATGCATTATCTCATGGGTCTTTTAGATTATATGCTATTCAGAAGAGCTGGATAAATACTGAAAATTTGAAAATAAGTTCCAATTTTTAAAATAAGTGTGCCTAGACTGGGTCTACTCTACTTTTGGAGTTATTTTCCCTCACTATTCTAATAATTTCACAAAGAATGTTTGCTGGAAGAGGTTAGTAAATATACCCCCTACTATTTTTATATCAATCCTTCCTGTGTATAAACCAAAGTGTATTGTATCTTTAACATCTAGTGCTCTGTACCTATCAAACTGAAGAGGTCTTTTTTGGGATTTAACTTAAACAATAGTAGGTGACCAAATAAAAAATAATTGTATCTCTTATTCTGGACATTTGGACAAAATTCTCCAGAGGTCAACAGAGTCAGAGATGCAACTAACAAAGGATGCCTGTTACTACAAATGTGTATTGTAATGAACAAAATGGTTAATAGATAAGGAGGATTTATAACCCAAATATGTTTTGTGATTATTAAGACATATTTGGTACTAAAATGTTTTCTGTAATTTATAAAATAATACATGATTAAGAGATGTTTTAACTCATTAGAAATGGCTTGTTTTTAGTACTAATGAATGGTTTAAAATCCTTTTAGCTTGTCAATCAAGTAAATTAAAATACCATAAAAGTGTTCTAGAAGTAAAGTTAGGTAAGGTAAATTTAAATATCTAAAAACAAAACACATAGTGGGATTAATTGTGGGAAAGTATCTTCTATTCCACACAAAGGAATTTCTTTGTCCCACATGCTATAAAAGGGAAAATATTTGGGGAGTTAAGATGGAAGTGGACAACCTGCTATCACTTCACCAGTTATGGAGGGTTTCATAAAGTATGCTTTCTTTCTGTATTCTGTTATATTAATCTAATAATCTCTGATTAAATAATTCCAATTGATCTGATTATCTGATATCTCATGTTATTAATACCATTATTAAATTCAAACATGCAACATTTTAAGTGAATATTGCATAACGTTCTCAGACAGTAAGTTTCAAAATTGGTAATCATGGTTATTCAATCAAAACCTGATTCCAATAATGATGTGCCTCTAACCAATGAGGAAACAGAATGCCCATCTTTAGAGATAGCATTCAAGTATCAAATCCTCACAGTGAAATTGTTACAAGAATTTGTCACAGAAGCTATTCAGCAAATAATTTTGAATGATGAATAAATTAGAGAAAAAAATCATGATCTGTTTGACCATTTTACAAACAGAAAAAGGAAATTAAGTCATCTAATAAATGATTTGTTATGAATTATTTGCCCAGCTGTACTATCCAGTATCTGTTGCTTTTGTTTCACTCATCCCTTAGTGGCCAGAAGATATAAAGGTTCTATTTCTTCTGAGAGGCATAGCAATCCCTGTGTGGTCCTAGCCAGGACATCTAGGCCTGCATGTATCAGATCTGTCTTAAAGTTGCTAATGACAAATATAAAATTATGCTAATGGTGTCTCAGCATCCTCTTCATAACATTACATCCCCTAAAATTTTGCTGGATGACAGTTTGCTATCCTGTCCCACAGGTTTGCCATTTGGAGATAATTACAGACTCCGTCATGTAAATGAGCAGTGTGGCATCATCTTGGGAAAGCAGAGATTAAATCCTTGCTGTGTAAATGATATTGTTTTGGTTAGCTGGCCATTACAAAAAAATGGAAAACAATTTGGTTTGACCAAAGTTTTAAATTTCACTGAATATTCTAAAAAGAGTCAGAAAAGTTCCATTTCAGGTAGAACAAAAATTTCATTTTGGGTATTTTTGCTAAAAGCTGAGGAAATGAGAGACTAGATTCACAAGAACACAGAAGGAGCTGGTGCCAGTGCCCTCATGCCCAGTGGTTGGGGCACTCACTTAGGATGTGAGAGACGCAGGTTTGAATCTCTACTTTGGAGAAGGAACTTGAATTCAAGTCTCCCTCCATCTGGGTGAGTGCCCTAACTACCAAGCTATGGGACATTATAGGGTGGGACTCTTTCCTGTTGAAGCTGTTCCACTGTGTGTCAATACTTGACTAATCATTGGCCAGAAACTGAGCATGACTGCGTAGCCTGGTGGTTATGGCACACACCTTGGATGGCAGGGCATCCAGGTTCCAGTCTCCACTCCAATGAAGAGTTAAGTACTTATACCAAGTGGAACAGTTTCAACAGGAGAGATTGAGAAAGACCCCTCCCCACATACCTTACAGTGTGGTGGTTAGGGCACTCACCTGGGAAAGGGGGAGACCTGAATTCAAGACTTTGCTCCAGATCAGTGATTCAGCTCTGTCTCCCCCACATCCCAGCTGAGGTGTCTGATGCTCAGGGCTGGTACCCCCACCAAAAATTACAGTGTTTTGATAGTGTCTAAATGGTTTATTTTGACATTTCCAGACATGCCTAGTACTACTTACATTGGCTTGCACAGTTTCTGTACTGGAGGAACTCTCCAGCATCTTGCACCTCCTTTACTACTGTTGGAGTGGTATAGGGACCGGAGGTGACCCCTCTAAGCACAGTACCTACCACAATAGAGCTCTTAGGTCTCTATATGAATAATAATGCCCCCCTTCCCACAATCAGCCAGGTAGAGGTGGGTGCCTTTGGAGGGGGCTCAGAGGAGACCTGTGGTAAACTAGAGGAGGAAATGCCACATGCACACTTGAGCTGTAGCTCACGAAAGTTTATGCTCAAATAAATTTGTTAGTCTCTAAGGTGCCACAAGTACTCCTTTTCTTTATGCACACTTATTGTAGTACTTTCCTTCCCTGCTCTGAGCCCACACCTTTGTCCCTCCACTGGATTTTCATTTTGATTTGGACCTTAAAAAAGAGGAAGCAATTTAGATTTGGGGTCCAACTCAAATGTCCTGATCCCACTTCAAAGTGGTAGCAAAGGGGGAAGCACATATTTAAGGTTTTGGCTATTTCCCATCTCTACTTATACCGAATGGCACACAATGGTTTAAGAGTTTGGGTCCTTTTAGTTTCATTTCCACTAGTGGGATGTGCAATGGGAAATCCATTTAATTTTTAATGTATCAGATTCTTAACACAAAATCAGATGTTAAAAGAGGTCATTGAAAGTGTCAGGCTATAATATTCACTAGAGGAAAATAAAGTAACATGAAAAGCCAGAGCAAAGGCTAGAAAATGTTTTTTTTATAAAAAAAACCCCCTGCTTTAAAAAGAAGGGGATTCGGGTTGGTAGTTGTTTGGTGCAAACATTTCCAAAGGAACTTTCAATATTCCATTCTTTCAATAAGTCTCTTGTGATACTTGTAAAGTGTCTGATCAAACTCTGCTTCAGAAAAAATCAAAACCATCACTGTTATTATACTTTTGTTTGACTAGTTTTCCCTCGACTTATAATCCTTCTACCGCCTCTCCTTGCAATTTTGATTTAAGGAAAGGTCCCTGCTGACGAGGGCTAAGCAGGAGTAGGAACCAGTGGCCTATGTTTCCATTATTGGCTTGCAATTTTGTGACCAATGTGGTCACCTTGTGAGCTTCAGGAATTTTATGGAGAGTGCACAGTCTCTCAAAGGTGAGAAAATATTCAGCAACATCACGGGATTCATCATACTGTGGACACAGTCGCTCCCATTTGTGGATTGTTGGGAAAGGATTGTTAGGGTTATCCAGTAGATTTCGCTCAGCCCTTACCTTCTCCATCTCCAGTGCATGCTTCCTCTCTTTTTCCTTCTCCTCCAGTTCCTTTTCCCTTGCCTCCATTGCTCTCCTGTGAGCAGTCTCTAGGGCTTTTTCTGTCTCTTTCGCTGCCTCCAGTCTGTTTAACTCCAATTTGTGTTGTGCCTTCGTTTCTGTCATGTTAGCCTCTCTGTTTTTAACTAACTTTACACCCGAGAGTTAGAAATAAAACAAACAAACAAAACTTGGCTTGTCAAAAAAAGAATATAGGTTCTGCTGTAACCGGATACTTATGTTCTCTGATAGTGATTGTCAGCCTTCAGAAAAATCCTTAAAAAAAACCTAACACCTTTGTCTCCAGGCAAATAGGCAGAAAACCCCTCTAGTTGCTCTTAGGTTAAAAAACAAAACAAAACAATAACTTCAGGTCTGTGAAGACTTGTGAATTTCCCTGCAGGAGGTTAACTACCCTGCCTTTAGGTAGAGAAAACTCCAGCTCACAAAAGACAATTCCCTTTTGTCTCTGTTCTGGCCCCCAAGCAGAGACAAAATAAAACTAACTTAACTAACTTCAGCTTAAAACCTGCTTTTGAGCAGCCCAAAGGAAAAAAAAATGTCCTTTTTTAAAATCTATGCTTCTGGTTCAAAAAAATCTCAAATTGATCTCAAAATGATTTCAAGTCAATCCCACTGCTCTGCCACCATGTCAAGGTTCCTTCCCCACTCTGCACTCTAGGGTACAGATGTGGGGACCTGCATGAAAAACCCCCTAAGCTTATTTTTACCAGCTTAGGTTAAAACTTCCCCAAGGTACAAACTATTTTTCCTTTTGTCCCTGGACTTTATTGCTGCCACCACCAAGCGTCTAACAAAATATAACTGGGAAAGAGCCCACTTGGAAACGTCTTTTCCCCTATAATGCCTCCCCCCAACCCTATACACCCTTTCCTGGGGAAGGCTTGATAAAAATCCTCACCAATTTGCATAGATGAACACAGACCCAAACCGTTGGATCTTAAGAACAAGGAAAAAGCAATCCGGTTCCTAAAGAAGAATTTTAATTGAAGAAAAAGTAAAAGAATCACCTCTGTAAAATCAGGATGATAAATACCTCACAGGGTAATCAGATTCAAAACACAGAGAATCCCTCTAGGCAAAACCTTAAGTTACAAAAAGACACAAAAACCGGAATATACATTCCATTCAGCACAACTTATTTTATCAGCCATTTAAACAAAACAGAATCTAATGCATATCTAACTAGATTGCTTATTAACCCTTTACAGGGGTTCTGACCTGCATTCCTGCTCTGCTCCCGGCAAAAGACATGCAGACAGACAGACAGAGAGAACCCTTTGTTTCCCCCCACATCCAGCTTTGAAAGTATCTTGTCCCCTAATGCCCCTACTCTACTAGCGCTACATTGATGACATCTTCATCATCTGGACCCATGGAAAAGAAGCTCTTGAGGAATTCCACCATGATTTCAACAATTTCCATCCCACCATCAACCTCAGCCTGGACCAGTCCATACAAGAAAGCCACTTCCCTGACACTACGGTGCTAATAAGCGATGGTCACATAAACACCACGGAAACCTACTGACCGCTATTCCTACCTACATGCCTCCAGCTTTCACCCACATCACACCACACAATCCATTGTCTACATCCAAGCTCTACGATACAACCCCAACCCCTCAGACAGAGCTCCAACCCCTCAGACAGAGACAAACACCTATAAGATCTCTATCAAGCATTCTTACAACTACAATACCCACCTGCTGAAGTGAAGAAACAGATTGACAAAGCCAGAAGAGTACCCAGAAGTCACCTACTACAGGACAGGCCCAACAAAGAAAAGAACAGAACGCCACTAGCCATCACCTTCAGCCCCCAACTAAAACCTTTCCAATGCATCATCAAGGATCTACAACCTATCCTGAAGGACGACCCATCACTCTCACAGATCTTGGGAGACAGGCCAGTCCTTGCTTACAGACAGCCCCCCAACCTGAAGCAAATACTCTCCAGGAACCACACACCACACAACAGAACCACTAACTCAGGAACCTATCCTTGCAACAAAGCCCGTTGCCAACTCTGTCCACATATCTATTCAGAGGACACCATCATAGGGCCTAATCACATCAGCCACACTATCAGAGGCTCGTTCACCTGCGCATCTACCAATGTCATATATGCCATCATGTGCCAGCAATGCCCCTCTGCCATGTACATTGGTCAAACTGGACAGTCTCTACATAAAAGAATAAATGGACACAAATCACACATCAAGAATTACAGCATTCAAAAACCAGTCGGAGAACACTTCAATCTCTCTGGTCACTCGATTACAGACCTAAGAGTGGCTATTCTTCAACAAAAAAACTTCAAAAACAGACTCCAATGAGAGACTGCTGAATTGGAATTAATTTGCAAACTGGATACAATTAACTTAGGCTTGAATAGAGACTGGGAGTGGATGGGTCATTACACACAGTAAAACTATTTCCCCATGTTTATTCCCCCCCCCCCCCACTGTTCCTCAGACATTCTTAACAATTGCTGGAAATGGCCCACCTTGATTATCACTACAAAAGGTTTTCTTCCCCCTCCTCCCCCCGCTCTCCTGCTGGTAATAGCTCATCTTAAATGATCACTCTCTTTACAGTGTGTATGGTAACAGCCATTGTTTCATGTTCTCTGTATATATAAATCTCCCCACTGTATTTTCCACTGAATGCATCTGATGAAGTGAGCTGTAGCTCATGAAAGCTTATGCTCAAATAAATTTGTTAGTCTCTAAGGTGCCACAAGTACTTCTTTTCTTTTTGTTGGTAGACAGCATACTGGGCTGGATTTTGGTCTGACCAAGTATGGCGACTCTGATGTTCTTATTCTCTATGATCCACCCTCTGCTCTTCCACTGCATCCAACAATGTGATTTACCTGGTCATCCCTAAGTCCTCCTTAGGCTGTCCTTCTGATTTTTTTTCCTTCACATATGCTTGGTCTATTCTTCTTTATCTTTGATTTTACCTCTCCTTTTCTGATTGTTGCTACATAAAGTTCTCCTCATTTTTTTTTCTATCTTGGTCATCATGATTTAGATAATGGCATAGAGAGTACACTTATAAAGTTTGCAGACGATACCAAGATGGGAGAGGTTGCAAGTGCTTTGGAGGATAGGATTAAAATTCAAAATTATCTGAACAAACTGGAGAAATGGTCTGAAGTAAACAGGATGAAATTCAATAAGGACAAATGCAAAGTGCTCCACTTAGGAAGGAGCAATCAGTTGGATACATACAAAATGGGAAATGACTACCAAGGAAGCAGTACTGCGGAAAGGGATCACATAGTGGATCACAAGCTAAATATGAGTCAACAATGTAACGCTGTTGCAAAAACAGCAAACATTATTCTGGGAATGTATTAGCAAGAGTATTGTAAGCAAGACACGAGAAGTAAGTCTTTTACTCTACTTCGCGCTGATTAGGTCTCAACTGGGTTATTATGTCTGGGCACCACATTTCAGGAAAGATGTGGAGAAAGTCCAGAGAAGAGTAACAAAAATTATTAAAGGTCTAGAAAACATGACCTATGGGGGAAGATTGAAAAAATTGGGTTTGTTTAGTCTGGAGAAGAGAAGACTGTGAGGGAACATAAGTTTTCAAGTACATAAAAGGTTGTTACAAAGAGGAGGGAGAAAAATTATTGTTCTTAACCTCTGAGGATAGGACAAGAAGCAATGGGCTTAAATTGCAGCAACGATGGTTTAGGTTGGACATTAGAAAAACCTTCCTAACTGTCAGAGTGGTTAAGCACTGGAATAAATTGCCTAGGAAGTTGGTGAAATCTCCATCATTGGGGATTTTGAAGAGCAGGATGGACAAACACCAGTTGGGGATCGTCTAGGTAATACTTAGTCCTGCCTTAAGTGCAGGGGACTGGACTAGATGACCTATTGAGGTCCCTTCCAGTTCTATGATTTTGACATCTTATGTCCCTTAATATATCTTTTGCAAGCTAGCAAAAACTCAGAGGAGAGTGACAAAGATGTTTCAGAGTTAAGGCCAGAAAGGACCATTAGATTTTCTAGTCTAACTTTCCTATCACAGACCATTAAATTTAATCCAGATACTCCTCTATTAAGCCGAAAGACTTTAGACTGATTAAGTCATTTTAGTCTGCAGAAGACTAAACTCCGTGCCTCAAGCAGAGCACAGGAGACCCCAAGGTGCCACCAATGCCTGAGGCTGCATCAATGGCAGGGAATCGATTAGGTGAGGTATACCCAGACAGTCAAAGTAAGCTCTACTTATGTAGCTAAACAAATCATGTTTTTATAGATACCTTCAACTTGTACATTCCTCTGATATCATGTGGTATAATTTTAATGTCAAAAAATCTTACGTTTTTCTCATTTGGAGAAATTATTTTAATAATAATTTGAACAGTGATCGCATTTGATGATTAACATGATTATCTGAAGGTCTTCAAACGTATTGTCTTTGAAACTGCTGTGTATTTTTGTAAAAGTTGGCATTTTTTTCTGTTCGTATAGAAAACCTCATCTCTGAATTTCTTTTTTTGTGATTATTTCAGCTTGATTAATATTTAGTTGTCAACTATTGCATTCTTCTCAAGCTGTGGTATTTTATTCTTCTAATGCTTACCATATGTTGGCTGTTCCTTTTATCTGATTTTTTTCTTTGTTTCCTCTGTCACCCAATGGTAAAACATCAACACAGCTGTCTGTGTACTGTGTGTGTTGCTGATGTTTCAATCTGCTGCGACTACACCTTACGTTTTGTTCTCTCTGGAGAAATAGGAAGATAGTTTATCTCATGTACTTATCATCATGGTTCTCTAATTGTCATTACTTAGAAGATATTTATACTGGTGAGACACAGTGTACAATTGTTTGTACATATTTTAACATTGTGCCTGACTTTTTTAGATATCCATGTGGAGTTGAAAGTGCTATTCTCCACAAATATGCAGTAAAGAGGGTTATTTAAAGTCTGATCTTGCACTATCAAACTCAATGGAAACCTTGCCATTGACTTCAATGGGCAGAAAATACTCACCCCCTCCCAACACCAAGTTGTGAGGTTACTGCACATGCAACAACTCTGGAATGCAAGAGTTACCCTGAATTGCTTTTTCAACATGGAAGCCTATATCCTGCTCATATTATATTGTGAGTTGCCATTGTCCTGCAAATCTGTATATGAAAAATGGCTTTTTTTCATGAAAACAGAAGTTTCCACAAGAAATGTCCATTGTTAAACAAAAAATGGGGTTTTAATGAAAAACAAAATCAAATTTTAAATGTTTGTTTTCAGCACCCAAAAATGAAACATTTTGGACAGTAGGGCAAAAATATTCAGTAAACCCAAAATATTTACCCTAACAACTGAAGATTCAGTTTTTCAGTTACTGAAAACTGAAAAATGAGGTTTTGTTTTTTCCAACACATACCCAAAAAGTTGGATAGAAACATTTTAACAGACACATTTAAACTTTCACAGGGGAAACAAATCAATTTCCTTGCCACTGCTAATCAGCTCATCTTTCCGCAGACCTCATAACGTTCAGGCCGCCACCAGGGGATTAGGTTATTGTAGTTTGTTCCTTCCTGTGTTTCCCCATGAAACAGCTCTGAAAACCATAGTAATTTCAGAATGCAGGTGCTTTTTACTCCTATGCATAAGGACAATATCATCACTACTGTCAGTTCACTGCACTATGGATGGGTTGTCAGTAAGCCACTGGACCCAGTTCAAATAAACTTCTCAGTTAATACCAAAAGGTACCTATATTATATTTTCTTTCCTTATATCCCACCAAGGTATTTGAGATTGCGTGAGTTATCCTTGGTGCCTGTCTGAAGGGACCATTTCATTCAGGCTGTGGTGTGAGCCTTCTCAGTTCAAGAATTATGTCTGTGGAACTCCTTCTCTAAGGATGTCCAGAGAAATCCCTTTCCAAAAGTCATGATTCGATACAAAGACTTCCTATGCATATCATACCATCATTAAATAACTATTATCTTTCTAAGGGTTATGTTTTTATCTCCTGGGAATCATGCCACCTTATTTTTCATTTTGTGATTAATCAACTGACTCCATAAATAAATGTTGGATGAAGGCTATGTGACCTTCACTCTAGCATCCCTTTGTTTATAAAAAGTGTTCACCTCAGTGCCTAAAATATTTTTCACTCTATGCTTGACAAAGAGTCGTGATGTAAATTAGGACATGGAGCATGCAGATCCAATTTAAATGCATCACTAAACACACAGCTTTCAAAGTTGCCATAATGTAAGTTCTATTATCTGACTAAAAAGAAAGTTAATAGAACTTATCTAACAACTTTGAAAGTCTTCAGTTTTATCATGCATTCACTGGTCAGATATGTTTTCTATGTAATCTACGTAATCAGATCTCCAGCTGGAAATATTAAGACATAGCTCTGATAGGTTGCAAATTGTAAACCAGGAATCATCATTAAATGGGTGTTCTCCCTGTGAGGTCCCACAGGAATCAGTTCTTGATCCTACGTATTTAACTTTTTATTATCAATGACTTGGAAAAAAAACAACAAAATCATCACTGATAAAGTTGGCTGATGATACAAAAGTTTGGGGAGTGGTAAATAATGAAGGGTATAGGTCACTGATTCAGAACAATCTGGATCACTTGGTAAACTGGGGGATAAGCAGATAAACATAAATGTCTACATCTAGATATAAAGAACGTACTTACAGGATGGGGGACTCTATCCTCAGAAGCAGTGATTCTAAAAAAGATTTGGGGTAGAGGGATGGATGTCGGCTGAACATGAGCTCCCAGTGCAACACTGTGGCCAAAAGGAGAATGCAATCCTGGGATGCATAAACAGGGAAGTGTCGAGTAGGAGTAAGGAGGTTATTTTACCTCTGTATTTGGCACTGGTCCCTTCTGGCCCTGGAATATACGACTGTACAATTTAGAGCTTTTCACTGTAGCTCTCAATGCACTTTACAAAGGAGGTAAATATTATCCCACTTTTACTGACAAAGAAACTGAGTCACCGAGACACAATGTGACTGGTCCAAGATCATTCAGACGGAAAAAAACAGAAATAGAAACAAGGTCTTCTGAATCCAGCTCCCATGCCACTATCTCCCAGAGCTTTATTAGTAATCTGTCAGCTCTCAGACAGGAGAGAAACATTAGACTCATTCATGGTTGATAAGCAGATTAGAATGAGTGCATTTAGGCATGTTTTTAAAAATTATATTCCAGACCAACATATGTCACAGTGTTTCCTTCACAGTACATAAGTCAAAGCTAGTCCTTATACAGCTACTTAGTCTTCTTCAGATTTTTGTTTTTGAGTGGGTGGAGACATCCAGAAACCAGATGAGTTACCAGAGCGAAAGGTTTAAAAGGTGGGGAAGGTGCAGCTATAAAGCCCTTTTATAAAGCCCTTTTTTCCTCAAGTGACAAAAACTGGCAGTGGAAATAAGATAATGGAGGAGTGCTATATAAGCAAACAAAACTGCACTTGGAAGTGAGTGCATTATTCTAATAAGATCAGCATGTGTAGGTGGAAGAGGAAACAAGCAGAGTATGGGAATCCCTAATAGCATTTTCAAGTAGTTTTCTCCATTACTTTACTCTTTTCCAGGCTCCCAAGCCAGGAGTAGTCAAACAATTTTGAAAAAGAGATGAATTGTTTACTTGTTCAGCCAAGTCTTCTGCTCAACTTTTTTCGATTCTGAGTGCCCCACCAATTTCTGACAGTCACATTTGCCAGGGCGTGATCTTATCCCCTGTAATTCTCATTCTATACACACACTTTTATTTGAATAAAATCAATAATAAAAGATATGTTATGGAGTTACTCTTACCACACAGCATCCTCCCCATAGACACAGACATCACAGAAGTCAGCATGAGAAACTTATAAACAACCTTAATTCCTGGTGGCGAGTTCAGTTTCATCACCACATGAAAGGTACACATCAGATGGGGGGCTTAGAGGGAAGTCATAGTTGCCATTATGTTTCTAGGTCACTTTCCAGTTCCGCCCACTTATCCATTAATTAGAACTACACCTGCAGACAGTGTTTATCCATTTTGTGAACAACACTTTCAAAGCTATTGAGCTGACTGCTGTTTGCCACAGCATGTCCACTTTTCATCATAAGCCTGAACACATGTATGAAGAACAAGCTTTGAAAGCATTAAAATATCATACCACTGAAAGAAATACACTTTGAGTGTGTGATGCAGAGAGAAGGGGAATAGTAGAAATACTACAACACCAAATCACATTTAGAATGAAATAATTGAAAGTGTCCTCAGTATGTATTTTTGGTGGTATGTGCGGTTGGATTGATGAATATGATGGAAAGACTGAGCTGCAAAAGAGAAAGAAGAGGAACTCAAAAAACAGCATTTTTTTGTTTTAGTAATGTTATAATCAAAAGAAACAGAAAGTCAGCATAACATTTGATCTTTCCTTTTTCAGATGTGCAGGAAAAATGATTTTTTTTCTTTGCAGATTTGTTTATACTATATCTGAAGTCAGTAAAAGAACAAAACTTTTTGAATTTGAATTGCAAGGAACCTAAGTTTTTTGAAGGATGAAATGATTAAAGGAAATGCATAAAAAGTTAACTAAAGTCATTTTTCTAGGTTCTGCGGTTTCTGCAACCTCAAACAAGCCTGAGCCATATACAACCCCTTCTTCCACTGCTGTTGCTCTAACAGTCAGTCCCATTCTTAAATAACCATCAGAAACATACCTTCAGAAAAACAGTACTATGTGATCCAGCATTAGCGGTGAATGCCATCTCAGAAAACAGTGATCATTACAAAGCAACAACATTAAAAGAGTTTGTTATCTTTTCCTCCTTCACAGGAGGAGAAAAAAAATGTACTTTTGCCCTTGCTGATAGAAACGTTCTCAAATTCAGAACCAGATTCTGATCTCAGTTACACCAGAGTAAATTTGGATTAACTCCTGAGTGCAACTGAGTTACCTTAGTATAACTGAGCTTAGACTTTAGCCGTAAGCGTCTGATAGTAAGCAGTTGCTCTTACCACTGCAACACTGGTCAGGTCACTTAAAAGTTCAATCCCCCTCCAAGGTAACAAAAGGTCCTACATCCAAATAAATATCTAAAATATTTCTTCTGCTCTTCTTAGGCTACCCAGAAGGCTACCTTAGTCCCCTGCTTCCTGGCCCCTACTCCTGGGTCCTGTAGAACTTCTCCTATGCTGCTTCCTTCCAACGGGTCCCCCCTCCACACTTATTGACACTAGAGAATCTGACAGCTTCCTTCAGGGACCATCCTGCATCGTACAGGCCACCTCCCTTTCAAGAGCCTAACCTGCTCCTCCTATAGGTCTCTTCCAGACTGATTTCCTGAAGCCCTTTCCAGAGAGGAATCTCTCCTGTATCTCCTCTCTAGACTCAGTTCACAGCTCTGTTTAAGTAGTCCTTTTCAGCTCTTGCAGCTGAGATCAGATACTTTGTTTAAGTCTCCATCACTCTCAGCTGGGAGATAGCTATGTGTCACATGCAAGGCTCAGCCTAGCTTGCCAGCCAGCCTCTAACACATATATGGAAATTTTTCAGCCTTACAACAACAGGGTGGCTGATGGGATCTACTGTGAGCCAAATTTAATACTTCCTAATCCAGCAAATCTCCCATTACCTTCAGTGTGAGTTTTGCCCTGGCTGGACTTACTAATGACTACAGAATCTGGCACTGTACTGTATTTGCTAGATCTCCACAAGAGATGATAGCTTTGTGTGACCGAATGCACCCCTGTACTCATGCCCTACACACAATTGTAATAGTCTTTGCACAAAATATGCCTTTTGAGGTATCATTTGAAAACTAATACTTGCTGGTCAGTAACATCATGGTGAAATGCATGTGGCAGCATTATGTGTAAAGTTATGAACATAAGCTGAAATCATGTTTACCAGACAAATCTAGAAGTGAGTAAACCTGTTTCGCAAAGGACATTGATGCCCCTAGATAGGAGTTATCAAAGCAAATGGACCATCACCTACCTTTGGCATGGAAGTTGGGAGGAAGGCAAGAGATACACAGATCTGGATTTTAGCAAACAGAGATGAAAAACAGCAGCATAACACCTCTTCCTCACCAGACTCCATATCTCCTTGCTCTCAACTGGAAAGAACTTTATCTAGGGGTCACTCTCAGGAAAATGGATTTCAAAAGGGTGACGGAACTATAAAAGTGAGGGACAAAACACCCCAAGTTATCGCTCCCTGTCCATCTGTCTTTTTTCACCTAAGGAGACAAAACAAACAGCTGTTGGATCTTGGGAGCAGATGCTGGCCTGAGAGCTTGGTCAGCAATATTACTGGAAACATATGGTAAGAGATTTCACCTTGAAACAAAGTCTAGTTTGTGAAGTTTAGTACTAGGAAGCATTTTATCTTTATTTTCTTGTAACCATTTCTGATGTTATGCCTTAATACTTGTAAACACTTAAAACATCTCTTTGTAGTTAAACTTATTTTATTCTTTAATCAAAATTAATTTAGTTTGTGAACTGTGTGCGTAACTCTATTTAATGTGGAAAGCAGTTGTACCTTGATCCCCTTACAGAGGCAACAGACCCACTATATCTGGACTATCCAGGAGAAGGCAGAATAGTGCTAAACACATGTTTTTGGTGAAAATCCAGGACAGGGTGGGTGCTGGGGTCACTGTGAAAGTAATAATAACGGCTGATAGAAGCTGGAGTGTGCTGAAGCTATACACAGACACTCAGAGTGTTACCTGCATGCTGACAAGCTATTTGTGAGTGGCATAGGTGGGAGCTACAACAGCAAAGCATTGTGAAGCACCCAAGGTTGCAGGGCAGAGGTTATGCAGCCACACACTGGTCTGGATTGCACCCAGAATGTCATACCTTGATAGCAGAGATGCAGGCAATATCTACAAACAACTGATCCACTACTTGCCCAGCTACCAAAGCTTTGCTCCTGAAAATTTCTATGCATTGTCAATAAACAAATCTGTGACATATCACAAACAAAGTGTAGGACCAATGTTAATGAAACTGAATTTAGTATGGAACACATGGGCTATGAAATTGAATGTATTATTCAATGTCTAATATACTGAGACCCCCTCCACATTTTTTAATTTAAGTGAAGCAGTTAAAATTTTTGTTCAGCTGCAAGTGTGTACTGCAGAATCCAGGAATCTTACAACATAATTTAGGTTCATCTTATTATACATTAAACAGTTTCTTGCATCCACTGATAACTGACAACTATATGGAAGAAGCCTAGTGACTACCATCCCCTTCCTCTCATTCTTTACTATGGAAAAAAAAAGTAGCACTTATTCAGCTCCATAAGTCATTCAGTGCAAGACGCAACTAGTTTTTAATGCTCAACTGAACATGAAAAACACTACAGTAACTCAGTTTAACTGTCCTTCTGGGTATGTCTACACTGCAATTAGACATCAGGGGCTGGCTGATGCCAGCTGACCATGGGGCTCAGGTAAAAGTGCTGTTTAACTGCAGTGAAGACTTTCAGGCTTGGGCTGCAGTCCAAGCTCTGGACTCTCCCACTTTGTAGGGTCGTACAGCCCAGGCATCAGTCCAAGCTGTTATAGTAATATACACAATACAAAATACATGGAATGAGCATCCAAAGCAAAGAATCGTAGCCTATAGGATTTTTTAAATAAAAATCTAAATAAATGTGAATCCAAAGTTAGAAAAAGTACAATATATTATTTGAGAAATAGTATTTAATTGTATAAACACAACAAAAAGTATTATCAGGTAGTATTTCAAATAAAGAACAGAAATGCAAATGTTTGGTCGTGATTCAGCAAGCACGTATGCACATGCATAACTTTAAGCGCACAAGTGGCCCCTTTTAACTTACTTCTACACATGCTTATTTACCTTGCTGAATGGAGGTCTTAAGGGGCTGAGATTTAGAAGGGTAAAAGGGAATGTGTCCTCCTTCTCAGTAAGAAGGAAGGACTTGGCATATGGTATCATGGCATATGCCCTGTTCTTCCATTAAAGAGAAATCATATAATTTTAGCTTTATCTTAAATATGAAAATAATCTTCTCATCTGTTTAGAATGCATCTTTATCTCACTTTATTCTCTTCCATCCCATTCTTGTAACTTTCCAACTCTAGAGTTGTACATTTCTAGCCTTGATATTTCCAAGTTTGCTCACTGCACTGTATTTGAAATCCCCAGCCATACGTGCAAGGCTAATAAAGTGCTTAGTGAAACCCAAATAATATTCACTTATGTATGTATTACAACTTTTGTCTGAACAGAAGTACCACTAAAAATGTACACATATTCCCTATGGAACTGGCTTGAAAAAAATGCAATTAAGTAGAGTTAAAATGAAAAACCAAAACACAAACAAACAAGACCACCACAAAGGTACCTGAAGCCTTTGGTAAAATTAAGGTGACTTTTGTAGATTTTTGGATACTGTTGACAGCATGGAATTTATTGTAAAACAATATCAGATGGGAACATCACAAAACAAAACCCTGAGGTTCCACAGCATTCTAAATAAGACAGAAGATAGAAACAATTAACCTTTTGAATATAAGTAGAAACTCAGGTATTACATTTCAGAAATGTTGCTGAAAACCCAGAATGTTTGGTTATCTTAAGAAATGAATAAGCACAGCTTCATTCAATTGATCATTTATGTTCAGAAAAGAAGTAGGATTCAGCTTGCTGGGAATCTGAATTGCTTTTCAACAACATGGTGCATTTCAGCTCAGCCAGAAAAAATTCTCACAATTGTCTCCTCATGGATTTCTCCTCCCCAAGGGCAACCTCAATAACCCTTGTCTGATTCTCTCAGATCGAGAAACTTACTGTAATTAGTACTTGTGCTATGTGCGACTTTTTCAGAGGCTGTAGAAAATAACCTGCACTACGTTGACACTGTGAAGCACAACGTATACACTATGTAACTAACATGCTTAAAATTTTTGCAGCATATGAATCTTCTCTTAAGCCATAAATCCATTCTGAAACTATAAGGAATTTAATTTCTATTTCTCATCAAAACTGGTGTATTTAATATTCTGAAGTTTTATCTGATGAGGCTAACAAACTAAGTTAGCAGGTTTGATATGTTGCATATACCTGATATCAAGCTACTTAATATTTTCTTTCCAACAATATTGTCATTAAACAACATAAAATACCCAGTTATTAGAAAACTTGTACCCAAGAATGATGTACACAAAGCCTTATGTCCACCCAAACAGTATTTATGGGCCAGTTTCCTCACTTAATTAAATGAATTTCAGCTGAGTTACTCAGAATTTACACCAATGCTATGGAGAGTAAAATGTCTCCAGTAAGTTAGGGCTACTTCTCTGAGTTCTTAGTATGTTTAAATACCACAGGATATCAATTTGTTACATTGATTGTTCCCTAAAAAGTGTATTATGCATGAGATTGACTTTAGCAAGAAGGGTTCACATATAAAATAAGTGACTATTCACGTAGATGGCTTATCCTTGAATAATTGTTTAATAATTTAACTCACTTAACTTTTGTAATCATGCAACTCATAATTTACTTCAGAATTAATGCATTTAGAATTTCTTCTTGCCTCTGGCATGCTTCAGAAGTGATGCCCTTGCATGATAGAAGAGGGTGTTTTACTATCACATCAGTTTGGGGACACATTTACAACCAAGGGAAATCAGTCTTCAGTTATAGAGAATATATCATTGTAACCATTCTGCCTAGGGATGTTCTCGTAAGGGTAGATTTTAAAATGCATTGACTAAGAAATTATCCTGGCCTGATTGTGCCAAGCATTAATTCTCCTCAAACATGAAAAACTAGAATTCATATTTTAAACCTGTGCAATTGCATCTATAACTGCTCAGTAGTTCATGCAGATAATGGTTACCTCCTTTAGTATATTAGTAATACAAATAATTACACTGAAACTGTTGACAAAAGAAATGGAAATAAGATTAAGAAACTAGAATGGTTTTTAATGAAATACAAAACTGGTTTAGAAACATGGAGATAATTATATTAAACTAATTGAACTAAAAACTATTTTTTCACAGAGTTTGGTATACAATTATCTTAAAATACAAGCATGTACACTGGTAAATGAGCAAGAGTCAGAAAATACAAAATGTGAAAGTAAAAGCTGAACATGTAACCTTAACTCCGCCCTCTTGTTTCTTTATGTTATGTCATTTATTGATGTGCTATTCTCAATAATTATTTATTGCATTGCACAGTTTATTATTTTATTTATAATTTGTTTTGAGTTAGTACTCAGAGCCCTAAGTGGAATCTGGACTCCGTTGTTCTGGTCTCTCTACTAGAGCACACGATGGCACAGTTCCTCTCCCAAAGACTTTACAAAAGAATACAAGAGGAGTACTTGTGGCACCTTAGAGACTAACAAATTTATTTGAGCATAAGCTTTCATGAGCTACAGCTCACTTCATCGGAATGCATCCGATGAAGTGAGCTGTAGCTCATGAAAGCTTATGCTCAAATAAATTTGTTAGTCTCTAAGGTGCCACAAGTACTCCTTTTCTTTTTGCGAATGCAGACTAACATGGCTGCTACTCTGAAACCAAAAGAATACAATACAAAATACAAGAAGTGGGTATAATAAATAATAGGACAGAAGTGGATCAGAGGATGAGCATAACCAAAATAATCTGCATTTAGAGTGAAATTCACATGTAATGTGGGAGGGACACTGTAAGACCTTTCACTACACTTACAACTCATACGAGCGCTGCACGGGAACAGGACAGTGTGAAAGGGCATTTTGGGAGAAAATCCATGTTTAAACAGACAGCCCCTCCAGCAGCCACTGCAACTGCTATGGAGGGGCTGACAGTAGAAACCTCTATCCCTGAGCTATGGAGGTGTGTTTCATTTCCCTCAGTTGCTCCACAGTCTTTCTGCATAAAGCCCAAATATTCTGGCACTGTTCATTATGCAGATGGAGTGCATTTCAGCCCTATGGCCCCAATACAGCATAGCACTTAATCACATGCTCAACTTTCATTGAAACTTCTCATATACTTAAAGTTAGACACATGCTTAAGTGCTCTGCTGACTAATGATGGATTGTTGAATTGGGGCCTGTGTGTATGGAAATGTGTAACTGAATTAGAATACAATTTATTATTTCTCAAATAATATATTATTGTACCTTTTCTATAAACTTAGATTCATATATTAATTTGCTTTATAGAAATCTCATCTCCCATTCCTTGCTCTGGATGGTCACCCCATAAATTGAGACAATATAAAATAACTACTCCCCAAAAGTTTGGGAAAGGAGATGGGTATTGGACTGTGCACAGAAGGCACGCAAATCCAGGTTTTGCCTAACTAAAGGGGAGCAAGTACCCAATGTAGTACACCAGTGCACTAGCTGCCTCTCGCTTATATTGAAAGAGTTCCCGTTCAAGGCTCATCATTAACCTCAGCTGCAGCAGTACTATATGGGGAAATAGGACAGAGGCACTCTGGTACCCAGGTCCCAGACCACATAGAGCTTTATGGGCCAATATTAACAACTTCAATTCCAAAGAAGGCCATCAAGTAACTTATAAGATTTGCAGATGGCACCATACTGGAAGGGGTTGCTACTGATTTGGAGGACAGCAGTAGAATTCAAAATGACCTTGATAATTGGAGAATTGGTCTGAAATCAACATCATGAAATTCAAGACAGGCAAGTGCAATGCACTACACTTAAGACGGTAAAATCAAATGCACAACTATAAATTAGGGAATAATTGGCTAGACATTAGTACTGCAGAAGAGAATCTAGGTGTTACAGTGGATCACAAACTGAATACAGGGCAACAATGTGATGCAGTTGTGAAAATGGCTGATATCATTCTGGGATGCATTATGGAATGTCATATGTAGGGCACGAGAAGTAATTGTCCCTCTACTCAGTACTGGGGAGGCCTCAGCTGGAATATTCTGTCCAGTTTGGGATGGCACAATCTAGGAAAGAGGTGGACAGATTGGAGAGTCTCCAGAGGAGAGCAACAACGATAGAAGGTTTAGAAAACAATACCTATGAGAAAAGGTTAAAAAAACTGGGAATGTTTAGTCTTGAGAAAAGAAGACTGGGGGGGGGGATCTGATAATAGTCTTCAAATATGTTAAAATCTGTAACAAAGAGGATGTTGATCAACTGTTCTGTTATGTCTGCTGAAGGGAGGACAAGTAGTATTCTGCAGCAAGGGAGATTTAGGTTGTTTATCAGGAAAATTCTATGGGGATGATGGATGCCACTGATGTAGGTGCCTTCAATAGATTTAAGAACCTCACTTTGAGCAGCCATTTTGGAAAACTTTGTCCAAGTTTTTAAATGGCTACCGATAGTCATATTTACTCATTTGTTACAAGCAGATGATGTTTTCTTCAGAATAAGAGAAATAGTATTATATCTTGAATTTCAGAGAAATAGCCTAATGCAGATTACTTGCATTATCAGAACTTTCAACAAAACAGGAGAATTGGGCCTTGATTCAGCAATACACTTAAACACATATATAACAGCTTTGCTGAGTAAAGATTTAAATTTCCAAGCATATGCTTTCCCAAGAATTCTGACAGGTTATTCATTGTGAACAAGCCTTAAAAAAATCAGAGCTGGTGGAAGATTATTAAAATTCACAATTTTGACAAAAAAATTCAACCACATTTTAATGAAAATGTTATCCCAGTTTTGGACCAGATGTAATTCAAAGGTTCAATCCAATTCACATAACCACCCAGAAATGCAGCCATTATTCTGAGGAGTTGCATATTTTGTTGTAGACTGTTCAAATGTGGTAAAAAAATTGGAAACTTAATTTGACACAACCAACTTCAGAATCCATTGATTTTATCGATTCCCATATGACCACAACTTACAAAACAGTTGTCAGACTAAAGCAAACAGAGATAAAATCATTAGTCTTGCCCATCTTATTTGTTCTCACATGTTCAGCTTTCTGTTTTAAAAATCTCTCAAGTACTGTACCAAGTAATTGGAATTTAAATGATTTGCAAGTTCCTTCCCCATTTCACATTTAGGCAAGTTATTGACCAGCTGTCACTTCATGTTCTTAGTCTTGACAGATTTGCTGAATTGGTCACAGATTTTCAAAGACAACTATTTTTAGGCTGTGTTTCTCACACAGAAAGATAATAAGCTGAAACACAGCAGTCATTTTGAAAGAACCAGAAAGATAAGCAACGAGCAGCTTCAATGGGAATCACAGCAGACTATCCCTATCTATCTCACTATTCTTAGTACATAACATTTCAAACTCTAGCATATTACAGATATAGTGGAAAAGGGTCTTTAAATGGTTTAAAACTTTGAATATTTTGTGAGGGGAAAAAATCAGAGAACATTGTGTTCTAATTTGTGTAACATGTTTAAATGATATTTTCTTCCACAGCATCTCGGTTTAAAAAAAAGGTAAGACCCTGCAGGAGAGGGTGGTATCAGCCGAACATCTGTATGTCACACTCCTGGTTCCCTGTAAAATAATAACTGAAAGATCCCCATTTTTATGTATGGATTTCTCCAAAATGTTCATATTATATGTACGAGAAAACTGATCAATAGAAAATAGGAAAGCAAGAGGAGAGAGAGCTATTCAAATAGTGGCTAAGGAACAATTTTTTGAAAAATCCATATCAGTATTAAAATCCCCTTGTGCCTGGAAGATGACTAACTTGGCTTCTTTTAAAACTTCTTGGTTTCATCATTTGTATAAAACAAAATCTCAGGCACAGATCATCTACAACTTCATGGAATTAAAAAAACACACACAAAAGAATCTCTCTCCTATATTATATATAAATTCTCATTCAAGCAGTTCAGATCTACATCTTCTAGGTAGCATCCCTTTTCTGACATTAGAGAAGATAGGAATTCTGTTCTCTAAATAATCCTTTTTTTCCTTGCTTCATCAGCTTTAATATATTACTCTTACCAGAGCCAAGATCAGAGGAGATTTGATGTACACTCAACTAGGCTCCTGTTTCAAACTGGAGCATTTAATTAAAACTTTTGTCTGAATCCAACAGAAACAGCTTGCATAAGCCTCACTGGTGGAAAGTCTTCCAGGAGCACCAAACTCTTCTGACCACACTTTACTCCCCAAAGCAGTATCCTGTTTGACGTCTTTAGCACCATTCCAAACCTTAAGGGGACAGAGCCCAGGAATATATAGCTCTGGCATTCCATCCAGTTCTTACCCAACAAATAAAAAGGTCACATTGACATTAATACTTTAGCATACATATTCTAACTTATGAGTGCTACAAAGACAATATATTCCCTTTCATTTCATTTATTAGAAACATAAAAGGGTTTTCTACTCATTTGGATTGGGGATAAAATATTTTCGTAAATTAAGCAGGGATCCTTACTCATGGGATCATTACTATCTATACACTTGATGGAAAAGTCCTATACAATCTAACAGGGAAGAAACATATAAGATTCCAAGGAAAGATACTCTAAAAATATAAAGCATTTAATGGAGAATATCTGTTCTATAGGATGTCTCAAAGCCTATAAAATTCTTTGATAGGAATATAGTTATCTTTTAATTTTGTAAAACACACAGTAAGGTTACCTTTTCCCATTAAATTCTATAGGATTTTCCCCATAAGTGAGTCCTTTCAAACAAATCTCAAATAAATAGATTTTAGTTAAATAAATTATTTCCTAGAGTATCACCTTTTCTAGGCGATTCATTATTATAATTTCCTCAGAGAACTATGGAGAACTACGTTTTTTCATATCAGATTTCATCTTTATTTTAATAATTGCAATTGTACCTGAAAATTATCCAGAGGTTCTTCAATGTTAATTATAGCACTAAAGACAGCTAGAGTAAAATTTTCTGGTGTTCCTAAATGACTTAAGAGCCTAAGTCCCATTTTCAAAAGGGACTTAGGCTCCCAGGCGCTTTTGAACATTTACCCCTAATCTAAAGTGCTGCCATTAATTGTGATGGCCTCCACAAAAGATTCTATAAATTCTTGGCACATTTTAACAATATTCTTATTTAGATGATAGCATAACAAAATGGAGAAAATTTATTTTTAGTCCATCAATACTCCCAGCTGCTGTCTCCCTTATCCAATCAAGCCATGAAGAATGCATGACAAAGTGGTTGACAGAGACTGGGATATGAAGAACTGGTTTACTGAAGCTCAGAGAGTGATTTCAGCCTGGCTCCCTATGAGGTCAGGCTGCTAGCATGGATCAGCTTGCAAGCCTTAGGCCTTGATTCAGGAAATCACTTAAGCATGTGCTTGAGTGCCCTCCCTGAAAGAGATGCTGTCCTTAATTGAGGCCATCTTCACATTCTGAGGCCATCTAACTGTTTGTGCCAACTGAATGCTCACTAAACATTGCAGTGGGGTCTTCTAAGTCTAGGTCTTTGTGTTCAGAAGGATTTGCTGGTCTTAATATGAATCTTTTCTCTGCATTAGAGAGGAGAAGTTAATGGTTATTGATAACAATTTTTCCTTTCATGTATTTCATGCACACCTATCAGAGTCTTTTTAAAAATAATATTTATGCATGTCTGTTTAAAACAATATTTCAACAAGCTATTTCCAAATCAATAAGAGTTTGAATACATAGGAAGGTTTCTGTTTGGTATTTTGTAGAATAATGGATACTCCACATCATGAAAACCCAAGATGTTTTTACCTATTTGCAATACTTCTGGATAGCTAAGGACAGTGTTCTGAAGGATATTTTGATCTTACATTATTGTGGTGTGAAGGCTTTAGGACTTGATGCTAACACTTGTGTTATGGAATGGCCAGAAATGCTATAAATATGGATTGTAGCTTAATGCATTTATCTTCAGGATTCACCTTTTTCACCATCTTCGTTTCAAACTCCTCCGGCATGTTTATTTTTAGACGGATTTCCAATTATCACCAGCCATGGCAGCTTCTTCTCTTCAGCATTTTTTTGGTAAAGCTCAGAAAAAATTATGTCTGGCCATTCAGTTTGATAAACTGCTAATCTGTTTGGATTGGTAAACACCGTGTGGGAGGGGGGAACTGCAGCTACTCTGGATTGAAGAGTGGATCTGGTTGATTCGTTATCAAAGCTTAAACCTCTGACTGGCAATCAACTAATGAGAGATTTTTGTGTCTAGGTTTCATATCCCTAAAGATCTTTATTTTCAATTTATCTCCATTGCCAAGAAAAAGGAACTTCTTGTGCAGTGCCAAGGAGACCATAGCTGTTAGGATTACCCCACAAGGTAAAAGCTGCCGGACTGCAAAAACCCAGTGTAAGCTGGGGTTCCCAGCCTCAGATCAACTTTAAGGAGCCAATAAAGTATACTAGAGCATATATACTCTAGCTTTATGATGTAAAATGATCAGTTATTCAGGTTACATTGTAAGTTAAAAGGGCAGCAGCTTAAGATGTTCAATAAAGGTTAGAGAAAAGTGATTTTAGAATTGTTTTTTCTAATACAGTAGGAAAAGCCCAGACAAGAGGCTTGAAAACTTTAACAACAGACTTTTAAAAAGGCAGTCTGAGTTTTTACAAGGGCTTACCTTGTCTACAACTGAAAGGAATAGTGACTCCCACTCTCAGGGCTGAATTGCCTTGCTGTATTGTAACTTGCAATAAAAGAAAAAGGAGTGCTTCAAATATGAGAATGTTACTCATTCAAATGGATATTGATTTGTAATCATTTTCCTTTCATGTATTTTCTTATTTGAGTAAACTTGGACTTTAGGCAGAAGTTATTATATATCATTCAGCATTCAATCATATTACTTCACATATAGAATAATGGATAGACATTCTTGACTATGAATATTGGTCAACTGGTCCATCTAAAAATAATTATTTTGTTCCGTGGTATATAATCAATAGGTCTGATAAAGAGAAGATTTCCTTGAGAAATGCTAAAGTCACAAGAGTCTCAGGAAACATCCCAGTGTAGGGGAATGAGTCAGCAAATCATTAATTTAAAGAAGAACGGATACTGCAGGGTTTTGTTTTGTTTGTTTTGTTTTTTGTTTCCCAAATGTCAAATATATCTGGCCTAAATTCATATTCTTTAAATGTACTTTGGATCACTATCTTGCACCAATATCTCAAAATAATCAGCTCAGCATAGACCATGTTTGAGATAACTGTGTAAATCCTCCTGAGTATTTTCTAGCTTCTTCCAAATATAACTAGAGTTATTTGCACAACAAGACCATGTTCCATATAACTAGTACTAAAAGGCAGAAATATTATTGATACTAGGTTTTAATATAGTTACTATAGTAATAACTTTGTGAAGGCTTGCAATTTCATGCTTCCCAGATGGTATTTGCACAATGTCTCAGCAGCCAGGAAAAGCTACAACTACAGCCTGCCACTAGCAGATGTCTTCTTTATACAATTATGGTACATGGCAGGAAGCACAGGTTTCTGAGCCAGTACACTTTTCAATATATAGGTTTAACTTTTGTACAGTTTCAATAGTTTGTATTAGATATTTTTGAGAGGCTAAGATCTTATCTTTATAATGCAAGATTTCTTTGGTATGTGTCATACTGACTAATACATACTTTCAAGATGGTTCAGAGGGTATCTTTCCTTCATCCTTCTCATAGTTCCTTTGTGAACATAGTTAATCATTTGTCTCTGTATGAGAAGAAACTAATAATGATGCAGGAAATGCCACTGCTTATAGGTAGGGCTTCTCTTTTTCAGGGGTTAATTTCATTTTTATGAGTTTATTTTATAGCAATTTTTGAGTTATATGTAGATGTCCAAAAATTGGTGTTTTTCCCGACTCTTTGCATATACTGTAATGAGTAATATATGTTATATATATATACTGTAATAAGTAACCTGTTTATAATTTTCCCTAGTGTGCTTTAAGGTGGTACTGTTTTAAATAGCACTATGTTAAAGCTCAGTAGGGAACCTTTGGTGTACACCAGCAGAGTCTACCTGGACTAATTAATGAACAACATGGTTTAGAAATCACATCCCCATAGTCCACATTACTGGTCTGTATAGACAAGTCCTTAGATACACTTAACTTTTTCTGGTGTTTTTCCCAGTGTTTATAAACATGTGTTTCTAAACTGTCTCGTGGTCCACCAGCGGATTACCCTGATGGGTCACCTGCAACCGGCGGAACAGGTGGCCCACCACTGGTTTAGAGCGTCTTCTTTAAAGCACTACAGCATCACAGCATTTTCAGTATTCATCTTCCCTTGGGCACCCAAATAAAATGGCCTGATTATCAGAGATGTTAAGTGCCTTCATTTAGACTGTACATAGAAATGGAGATCTATACAGAACAGGGTAAATTTAAAAGGCTTTATATTAACAAGGGTTTTCCACTACACACACTGCTCTCAGCAGCACACTCACAGAAAGAGAGAGAAACCATGTAACAGAGTCCCTTACTGTGTCTCAAAAGGGACAGTGTGCCAGTTATCTAAGTGTGTGTAAATACAACACACTGAGCACCCACAATTCCCACTCTTCAAATAAAGCCAGTTAGGTTCATAAAAATGGATTTAGCATCTTAACTTCAGTTTCCTAGGTTTGGAAATGTTGATCCATAGAAATAACTATATATAGCAAATATAAACTGTGTTTTCCTCAAGCCATAAACATGAACTAGTTATCAATAAACACCTCACCCCAAATAAAGGATCAGGTACAAAGAAGGGTTATTTTGATAGTTCACTGAAAAACTGTTGTCGGCCCAGACCCTCAACTGTGCATCTTGGTGCCCCTTCCCTTGTGCAAAACTGTTCTACAGCTTCCTAATTCAACCCACTGTTGGATTTCCCACATATGGGTCTTCAGTTGGTGTTGAAGCACCATCGTGGCCCTTACAACATCCTCCCCTTCCTTGCAGGCAGTGCATTGGGCGTGATTACTTCAGTAATCCCAGGCTGTTGTAACAGGCCCTTGGAGCCATAGCCAGCCAGCACAACATAAGCAGCCCTCATGCATCTAGGACCAGCCCGGCACTCGGTGGAAAAGGATCGGGGGTGGACTGCAAAGATGATATTAAGGCCATATCATTCAAGCATCCAGGCCACGTTATTCAAGTTCACCATTCTCTTTCAATGAGAAATCAGATATTGCAAAGGGACCTTGATCAAGCCAAACCACAAACGTTACTCATTGTCCAGGTTTTCTGATAGGAGCACTGACTAGTCTGCATGTCAACCAAGTTTTCACTTCCTTTGAAGCCAGAAAGAGGCAGCTTTACCCAAAGAAAGAAAGAAAATGAATGTTTGCTCCCTCCTTCACATGCTCAACACGTACAGAAAAGTACAGCATAATCCTATCTTGCTGAGCTTTGCTTGTACTGGACCAAAGCTTTTCCTTTTGTTCAGTAGGAAAACACCACATACTGATGTTCATACTCTGAAAAGAAAGCTAATCTCGATCATGTGGATTTCAAAATAAGATTGATTTTGCAAGAATGTAATCGTGCACGTAATCAGGGGTACTCTTGGGGAAGAAGATGAAGCTTTGCTCGTGGAAATCAAATTTAACAGTTCTTCAGAGGTCACCTACTAATTATAATTCCTAAAACTCAGTTTATTTTCATAAGAACATCACAGCTGCCCCAACCTGCCACTGCCTCAAGCCCCTGTGCTGAGATCCTGCATTCTGTGGTGCTTCTCTGAGTAGGTCCGGCTCTAGGCACCAGAAAAACAAGCAGGTGCTTGGGGCAGCACATTTCTACGGGCGACATTCCGGCGTCGGCCATGCCGCCCCAGAAATGTTTCCCCGCCGCCCCAGCTCGCCTCCGTCTGCTCCCCTGAGCACTCTGCTGCTGCTCCGCTTCTCCCCCCTCCCTCCCAGGCTTGCCGCACATGAAACAGCTGTTTTGTGCAGCAAGCCTGGGAGGGAGGAGAAGCCGAGCGACGGCGCACTCAGGGGAGGTGGTGGTGGTGCAGTGTAGGTGAGCTGGGGCGGGGAACGGTTCCTCTACCCCCCCAGCTCACCTCCGCTCCGCCTGCTCCCCTGAACATGCTGCCTTTCCCTCGCCTGAGAGGAGGGGGGGAGAAGCGGAGCGACGGCATGTTCAGGGGAGCAGGCGGAGTGGAGGTAAGCTAGGGCAGAGGGTTGTGGGGGGAGCCACAGAAAGCAATGGTGGGGGGAATGTGGCACGCCTGGGGGAGGAGGCGGGGCTGGGGATTTGGGGAAAGAGTGGAGTTGGGGCTGGAAGAGGGCCAAATTTTTTTTTGCTTGGGGCGGCAAAAATCCTAGAGCTGGCCCTGTCCCTGAGGCATCACAGGAGGAGCAGAAAAGATTTAAGGCAGCACCGATTAATCTAAAGCTATTTTTTTTGGTAGATAAATATATTTTGTATGTGCCCCAGGCATCTGGATTTGACATTTGTCTTCTGCTGATCAGTTCAAACAATGAAAAGAAACTGTCCCAGAATGGGCTGGGAGGGGAAAAAGTCATTTTAAGCTACTATTTTCCCCTTCCATTCTCCCTTCCTCTTTAATCAACAACTTGCATCAAAAGTGGCTCATAGGAACACATTAAATGAGGTACACATTTTTATATCCCCCCTTCCATCAGTCCAGTACTAAGTGCTTCAGTGCCATTAGGGCTTGATCCAGCTCTCATTAAAGTCAATGGAAAGACTTGAATTTCAATGGGAGTTGGATAACACTGTCCCTATTGGATAACACTGTCCCTCAGCAGAAGGTTTTCACTTCATTACTGGGGCAACCTTTCAGCTGAAGATTGCAAAGCATTACATAATTTTCTCTCTTCCTGTTCCTTTTTAAGACTGATTCTAATGCTTGACTCATATTGCCATTTAAGATACTGTGGCTGAAGCTGATGAACTGTGCCTCACAGAAGTCTGCTACCAGGATATGAACCCTGTGGAGGAGATTCTGTACTGCGCCACTAAGCACAGAATTCACAGCCCCAGTGAAGCAGGGACTAATGGTAGTTTTACGCCACCTTTGTGCCTTCCTGATCCTCAGCTGTTCCAAACATTGGAGAAACCCCAGTGTAACTTAGATTTCCTCCCAAGACTGTCTAAGTTACGGCAACCTCCCCAGGATGCTCTGTGGGCTTCAGGGCTGTCCAGAATCTCTGCAATACTGAATGCTGTAACCCCACCCTGACATGCCCCTCTCACCCCCAGCCCCACCCCCTATGCCTGGGCTTGCAAGGGAATTCTCAGGAGGCAGCCTTGTGGCTACCTTCCACTGTGTTTGCACCAGGGAAATGCTGGATATAGAGCTTTTAGAGACCCTTTACGTTACTCCAGCAGTTTTACACACCATAAAGGGACTGAAGCAGGGGTGAGAATCTCACCCTAAATCTCTGGCTGAAGCAGGGGTGAGGATCTCGCCCTAGATCTCCAACTTCTATTTGATTATTTTTAATCACTTATGATTTTTTAAAAATTATAAAGCACAGTGCAACAAGCCAAATGCAATATAATTTTCTTTTGGGATTTTATAATCTAAGGCAACACTACGAATCCTTTCATAGCTCAGAGATAATGCATTACGTTACATTCAGCCAAACAGTAAAGTGCCTCATGAAATATGACAGCACTGCATAGATGCAAACAAGTCTTCGCTGCACTGAGCCTTTCTATTGATGAAGTTTCTTTGGGGGGGGAAAAGAGTTCTCCCAATTAATGACATTCTTCATCTATACAATTTATACCCAGATAGTAATTCAATGTATACTCTTTAATTTCCTGATGCTACTACTGCATCTGCATGGGAGGACTGTGTATGGAGCCCCATTGCCTTCAGTGCAGATCCTGTTCCAGGACTCTGGACTAAGCTCCTACTGTAACTGGGTGTTCTGTACTGGCCTCATTTGCCATCTTGTGTGTTATTTATTTGCAGCTATTTTTATTTTACTATTGTATTTAGGTGACCATGCCTTACATTTCTCTGTATTTACAATATTACAACAGCACCATTCCATATCAGACATATTTCAAATGGGACAGAATATACTCTACCTTGAATTTTGACCCTATTTATACCACATTATTACAGAAATTTTATTTTCTCCTTTCACATAGAACCATCTGAGGTTTTCGAGATCAGTGTTCCCATTTGGGTAACATGTTGGTTGGAATGGCCTGTTCTAGAAGAGCAGCCTTTTGGGATCTGCACATCTTTGATAAGGGATTTATTGTATTATTGTTTTACTCTACTTAGGGCTGCAGCTGCTCATAGTATTTGAACTTGAATATTTCTTCTCTATTTCTTTTAACAGTTACTCACATTCACATGTGGAAGCTTTTCTTCAGATATCTTCAGAGGCTGATGGATTAACAAAATATTACACAATCTGTACTAGATTCATAATTATGGGTACAGATGTTCTAAGTCATACTCCATGGCAACTAGGGGGGCAGCTATTACCAGAAAAGGTCTTCAATCTCAGGGAAGGTCATTGAGGTACTTTTATCCATCCTCTTCTGGAGGTCTACTAGAACAAAGCTGCTTTACATTTATTTAGGTATTCACAAGGAGCCATTGACAAGTGAAAACTACCTCAGAGAGATTAATATCCACATCTCATCTTGCCCAAAGCCACTTTTGGAACTGCCTCGGGTCACTCTAGGCCCACTGGTGGAACAGAGACTGTGGGCCTAGAGTCACCCTAGAGTTAAGGCAATCCAGGTCTTAGACATGATTCAAGGCTTCTGTAGTTTCACTTCCATAGCTCCACCGCTATACTGTGGCCACACACTCCACTTGGAGTATTGGTTGTCACAGCTTGTCCCAGTCCCCTTCTACAAGGACACCAGTCTGTTCTGAGTGGACCCAACCACTGGATCCCATGTGGTTCTAAGATTCATAAGTCAGGATGGAACTGGACCACTGTTCCTAGCTCTGGATCTTTAAGGCACACTCCCACATCTACTGCCTTTCCCTTGGAACATGAGGTTCTATAGCTCAGCTGCCTTGAACTCTGAAACCTGTGCCTCAGTGCCCCTGAGGCCCCATTTCCTTATACTTTCTCCCTCAGAGTACCACCTCTCCGTGGGTGAAAGGAACACAGGCTTAGAAAAGGAACTTCTTAACTATAGTCAGAAGGGAAGAGATTGACTAGGGCTGTGACAGGTTACAATACAGCATGGAGCCCCTGAAACAAAATGGCATTCAAGATTGCACTCACAATTCAGTACAGATATATCCCTCTTTGTTAGAGTGGTGACACACCCATTTTCTCCCCCAGGAACAGGATAACAGGAGAAGCATCTCTCCCCTCCAGAAGATAGGTCTGCTTGAGTGGGTGAGCCAGGCTTGCTGGTCAATTGTCCTCTTGCCACACCCACAGTCCTCTGCTTTGCCCAGAGCAGTGTGTCTTGGAGTTAACAACCCATTGAGATGAAGAGGAGTTAGCACCTTTCAGCTATCATTACAGCCTTATAACACTATTCAATTCTTTGTGTAGATTACCTTAATTTATCATAAAATTTAGTTGCTAGATTTTTGGGGTGTTTTAACTAACAACGTTTGATGCTAAGAAATATAAATAAATACAGTTTACCTTTAACAAATTTCTTCATCTAAAATATTTCTTTTTTGTTTGTTTGATTGTTGCTTTTTTAAAGAACTGTAAGATGTATTTAAAACATATATGTTGGCTGCTTCAAGACTTCAAGTCTATACAGACTTGTAGGGATCTGCGTGTGTCTCTCCCCTTCTGACAGGGTGGGAGGCCACGCCTCCTGGCTACAAGACTCCTGAAAACCTGAAATTGCTCTCCAGAGAAAGTTACATTTGGAATTTGACCAGGTCTCTCACTCAAAGCTCCTGCATCTCTCTCCACATCAAATATGAACCTGCAATTGCTTGTTGGCATTCTCTTTCAGCAATCCCAGTCCCAGATTCTGCTTCTAAACTATGCTTTACTGGAGTTTGGAAGCTCATCAACTACTATGTCCTGTAAGTTATGGAATCAGCACCCAGACCTGATTTCAGCAGGAAAAAGCAAGGGCAACAGAGAAGAAAGGAGAACTGGACACCACGCTGTTCATAAATCTTCAGACTTCTTAGCTAGTCTATGTATACATTTTTATGTTCTGAAGTCTTTTTATTATATAAAGTGCTTTGTATAAAACAATAATGTTGAATTATTTTCATTGCATAAAAACGTATGTCTAATACTGGATGCAAATACTTCAGGACATATGTACTTATGTATCAAAACTTCATGAGCTGAACTGTATCTTTTCCATCAGTTGACCCAAAATTCTCAGTCCAAAAAGTATGCATAAGGTCCCAGACCAAATTTTCTTCCATTTGTAGTGCTTGAAAGCTCAGCACAGACTGATTTTAATCTTAGAAGGATTATATAGCCTGATTGCACCAAGCATCCAAGTTCTATAACTGACTTTGAGCAGCTGAGTAGCATGCCTAGAGTGCAAGAGGAATGTGAACGACAGACCATAGGTTAGATTTGATTTGGCTTTGCAAGAGGAGAGGGAGTGTGGTACAAAGAGAGAATGGGGACCTTCAGCATAGCCATACCAACAAAAAAAAAGGCACATCAATTCACCTATAAAATTTCCCTGCTTAAATTCACCAGCATGCAAAAAGATCTTTGTGAAAACATCTCAGCATGTCTAAAATATACCTTGTTGAAAAGATTCACTCAAAGTTCTCTCTCAAAAGAACTTACCAATACCCTTTTACCTATTAGCTTTGATAGTGACATTTTTCTCTGTCCACATTCAATTTTTATTCAGTCCCTTACTTGGGCAAAAAAATACTCCTGACTTTAATGGAAATTTGCCTGAGCAACGACCTCTAGATTCGTCATTGTATTAATACAAATAAATCTTTAATATTCATTGATTCTATTAACTTTTTTCTACTGATTAAGAAATTAATCAATCAGAATACAGAGATCACTTCTTAAAACCAATGGCATATATTAGCTGAATGTTTTTTATCACGCTATTATGTCATTTTATATTGGACAAAGGTATTCTAATGAATATATATTCTTGTTTGTTTGTTTGTTTTCCAATAAGAATTTTATTGTAACACAGAGCAAACAGAATGTTCTTGCATTTAGAAGAATATATTTGGTCTCTTGGTGGTGAAATGTGGTTTGTGCTGACGACGCAGAATTCTGTGTGGCAGAGAGAACTTGATTTTCGAATCATGGAATTGCTTGACTGCAGGTCTACGGCACTTGCTAGCAGCAATCTCCTCAACCTTCATGACCTGAATAGAGTGAGCATGGGCATGATGGCGGGCACCTGCACTTGTCAGGTTCCTATATTCCCTGTACATGTTGTGGGTTCCACTACGAGAATCATAGTGTAGCCAGATACCAAAGTTTTTCACCTGCAAAGGGGACTTTTCAAATACCTGTCCACAGTACACAATTTATCCAGAAGACGACTTCTTCTTCTTCAGCGGAGACACAACGTACCGGGACTTGGCAACAACATGATTAGGAGCAAAGATACGCATCCGGTAGAGGATTGTTGTTGGACATTTAGGAATAGGAAGGCATCGCCCAACAACTTTATATTCCCTCAGGGTACCCGACACCTTATAGGTGTTTATATTTTCAGGAAAAAGGAAATAACCTTCTAGAAAATTTTGGCGGTTGGTACTTGATTCCAAGATTTGGAGCTGGTTGTCCCATACATTTTTATTCTGACCTCCCCACTGTTTTCAGTGGGGAGTTCTGCTTAAAATAGATGGCAAAAGATACCCTTTAGCCTTCTAGTTTGCTTGCTTTTAAAGAAAATCAAACAAATAATTTGTAATTAAACCAAATTGATAGCTTTTTACAACCGTGCTTTAAAGTAAATCAATTACATTTTTATACTGATGTGTGACCCATGAGATACATGTGTAATTATTCTGTGTACAAAACAGAAAAAATTGGACAATCTATGTTGACCCGCTGAATGCATAAATCTGTTTTATATTTTCATTATACGAAGCCTCCTTTTAAATTGACAAAATAAAATTAAGTTGCAGTTTGTACATCCCATTTCTGTGCAATTAAAAGATAAACCATACAATACTATATTTTTTAGTCTGCTTTGCAAGTGCACTGTGACTTGATGGGCAATCATAGATTAACTGGCTATTACAGTGATCTATGGCTTCAGTAGTTATTCATCAGTGACTTTCATTACACAAAAAGTAGCGAGATAATCTGTTGCAAATGTATTTTTTCTCAACTGGTCCCTATACATTTGAATATGCTTTTTATGTATGAAGCTTTAGGTTGAAAATATATACAGTTGTGAAATGTTTTTACCACTGAAATAACTATTAATCTACATTTTGGCATGACTGACTTACTCATAATAAATGAGACAAACTGGCAGTCTGTTATTGTCCCAGGGTGAGGGCACTGCGGAGCAATGCCTTTCAGGGAAGCACCATAATCCCCCAGTACCTGGGGGAAACACATTTTCTGTGATATCCCTTGGGAAGTGTACCCTGCACTCCCTTCTGTAGAGAGACAGCTGCATTGGCCAGTGTGTGGTCCTTTTGTGGAGCTGGCATTAACAGACAGCAGTTGTCATGTTCAAGTGAAAGTCCAAGACTGCATTTGTTACTAGCCCTTCATTTATGTCTTCCCCTACCTCTGCATTAGCAACTCACAATCCAGTCCTATCTATTTAAGTTTATTTCTCATTAATGAAGGTTATTGGAGCATGGCCTATTAGTAGAATAGGTGCCCAGATGGCTACAAAAAAAGCATTTTCAGATCAGTTGTGTTGCACGGCTAAAAATTATTTGTTGCACGCTAAAAATTATTATTCTGTTGGAGTGCAACAGTCAAACAATAAATGTTCATTGTAGAGTGCCACTGACTGAACACAGTTCTCAAAGAGCAGATAGACACAAAAGTTATGGGATCCAATTGGCATGTACATGCCTAGACGCCAACTTTAAGAATTGATTCCAAATGCCTTAGGCACCTGGCTCCTTGTTGCTCACAATTCTAATAGAGCGGGCAGGTGCTGAAATGTCTTTAATGTAGCCTAGAGTCAGGCTGCTGCAGAAATGGTTGGTTTGGTTCCTTAAGGATGTAGTTTTTACGTATTAGCTTTTGATCATTACTTGTTGTTTTGGGGGATCCTTTTTCTTTACTGGCATATAAATTACATTTGAGAACAACATTCTTCACGAATCCCTCATGACCACTGGCTACTATGCCATTTTATTTTTAAAAGGGATGGTCCCAAAAGCCCATGCCTGTCTTTGTCAAGAATTGATGAAATACCATAAGCACCACTGAAAGCCTGATATATAGATCACTTGCACATCCATTTTTCTTGGTGAATTATTAAGCTATTAAACTACGGCTATCTCAGTTTTACACCATCCACTTTCACTGTGTGCAAAGAATGAATAGCTTCAGTAAATTCCATTATACTAAAGAACAATGAAAATAGCGTATCTCTGACTTTAGGACAATGAAAGCAACATTGGGACTCTGATTGTTTTGTTGTGATTAGTTTGTTGTGATTAGTTACTCTCATTTTTCTAGATGACTGATTTTCCTCAGGAGGCATATACAATAGCTGAATTTCAGGACACTGTTACATTTTATAATTATTTGTATGACTGTACCGTCCAGAGCTTTCAACTCAGATGTGATCCCATTGTGCTGGGGTTCTATATAGCTATAACAAGAGATAAGACAATCCCAACTCCAAAGAGTTCACAGTCTAAATTGCTGACAAAGGATCGGCAAAAACAAGTGTTATTTTTCCCTTTTTATAGATGGGGCATTGAGACAGATCCTGCGCCACATTGTCTGAGCGACTTGCCCAAGATCACACAGGAAGTGTGTGGCAGAACCAGGCATTGGAACCCCCATCTTCTGAACGTCTTATGCACTAGATCATTATAGATTTATGAAAATATGGGCCAATTCCCTCTATTAGTATTAAACCCTACAAATAGTTCATTCTTTCAGTTTTTTGAAGTCACTTATTTGGGTGCCTAAATATGATTTTAGGAGTCTAACTATAGACACCTGGAAAATTTGGAAAATTTTAGCCTCTGCATTTTTATACCACTGCTATCAACACACCTAAGAGTATAGGGAGCTGAATAGCTCAGGAGACGACTAATGAGACATGGAGCTTTCACATTGGTTTCTATTTCAATTCCACCCCAGATGCTGAGGCTAATAACTGTTACCATCCAATAGTTGTTTCTCTTCCTTGCTATTCAGATATCTACATTACAAAGCCACCAACACAGCTGACTCCCTTATTAGTAATCACAGCAGAAGTGAAGACAGAAGGGTTGTTGTCATTCTTAGAAAACCTCAGTGGGTGCTAGCAGTTCCTACACTCTGACCACAAGGTCTGGGATTTTTCATTTTAGCTTTTCTCAATAATTCTCACAAACACACACACACACACACACCCAAGAAAACACTTGGTAAAACTAATCAAGCTTCATTCCTACAGGCTGGAAATGAAGAAACAGAATGTGGTTCTGTCGTTTTTATTTTGAAATATCTGGGAAATACTCTGATACTATGCAGGGGGGAGGTGATGATAAAAATACAGACTTTAAGGCCAGAAGGGACCATCATGATCATCTAGTCTGACCTTCTGCACATTGCAGGCCACAGAACCTCCCCACCCCACTCCTGCAATAAACCCATAACCTCTGGTTGAGTTAAAGACTTCAAGTTACAGAGAATCCATCATTTGCACTAGTTTAAATCTGCATGTGCACCATGTTGCAGAGGATGGTGATAAAACCCTAAGGTCTCTGCCAATCTTCCTTCCTCACCCCAAATATGGTGATCAGTTAGACCCTGAACATGTGGGCAAGACCAAGCAGTGAGACAGCTGGGAAAGAATTCTCTGTAGTAACTCAGAGCCCTCCCCATCTAGTGTCCCATCACCAGCAATTGCTGCTAGCAGTCGCTGATTGGTTACGTGCCATTGTGGATGGTCTCATCATATTATCCCCTCCATTAACTTATCAAGCTCAGTCTTGAAGCCAGTTAGGTTTTTTGCACCCACTGCTCCCCTTGGAAGGCTGTTCCAGAACTTCACTCCTCTGATGGTTAGAAACCTTCATCTAATTTCAAGCCTATACTTATTGATGGCTGTGTCAACATTGCTGCTTAGCTTAAATAACTCCTTCCCATCCCTGGTATTAATCCCTTTGATGTATCTGTAGAGAGCAATCATATCTCCCCTCAGACTTCTTTTGGTTAGGCCAAAAAAGGTAAGCTTTGAGTCTCCTCTCACAAGGTAGGCTTTACATTCCTTTGATCATCCTAGGAGCTCTTCTCTGTATCTGTTCCTGTTTGAATTCATCTTTCTTTAAACATGGGTCTCACCAGTGCCTTGTATAATGGTACTACCCTATCTCTGCTGGAAATACCTCGCCTAGGACTGCATTAGCCTTTTTCATGGCTGCAGCACATTGGCAGCTTATAGTCATAATGTGATCAACCAATACACCAGGTGTTCCTCGTTCACTGTCTCTTCCAACCGATGTGCCCCCAGCTTATAGCAAAAATTCTTGTTAGTCCCTAAATGCATGACCTTGCACTGTTAAATTTCATCCCATTTCTATTACTACAGTTTTCAAGATCATCCTTGTATCTTGATTTTCTTAGGATATTCTGGTCCTGCTCCGTATTGGCAATATCTCCCAACTTTGTGTCATCTGCAAATTTTATTAACTCCCACTTTTTGTGCCAAGACCATTAACAAAAATGTTAAGTAAGGTTGGTCCCAAGACAGATCCCTGAGGAGTTCCACTAGTAACCTCCCTCAAGCCTTTCAGTATGACCCGCTGTAGTCTCCCCAGTTTCTTTTCCATCTTTTAATTCTCGTATTAATCCCCATCTTCTCCAACTTGACTAATAATTTCCCATGTGGAACTGTATCAAATGCCTTACTGAAATCTCAAGTAGATTAGTTCTACTGCATTTCCTTTGTCTAAAAAATCAGTTCTCTTCTCAAAGAAGGAGATCAGGTTGGTCTAACACTATCGACCTTTTGTAAAACTATGTTGTATTTTATCCCAATTACCATTTACCTCTATGTCCTTAACGACTTTCTCTTCAAATTTTCTTCCAAGACCTTGCATACAATTGAGGTCAGATTAACAGGCCTGTAGTTTCCTGGATCACTCCCCCACCCCCTTCTTAAAAATAGGTACTATATTAGAAATTCTTCAGTCATAGGGTATGACCTCTGAGTTTACAGATTCATTAAAAATCCTTGCTATTGGGTTTGCAGTTTCATGTGCCAATTCCTTTATTATTCTTGGATGGAGATTATCCAGGCCCCCCATTAGTCCCATTGAGTTGTTTGAATTTGACTTCCATCTTGGATGTGGTCATTTCTACCTCCATATCCTCATTCCCATTAGCCATCCTGCCACTACCTCTAGGTGCCTCATTACCCTTATTAAAAATTGAGGCAAAGTATTTCTTTAGGTGTTGGGTCATGTCTAGACTATCTTTAATCTACACCCCATCCTCAGTGTTAAGTGGTTCCACTTCTTTTTTGTTTGTTTTCTTTTTATTTATACAGCTATAGAACCTTTTACTATTGGTTTTCATCTCCTTTGCAAAGTCCAATTCTGCATGGCTTTTGGCAGTTCTCACTTTGTCCCTATACTTTCTGACCTCCAAGCAGTAGCATTCCTTGCTGATTCATCCCATCTTCCATTCCTTGTAGGCTTTCTGCTTTCTCTTAATCACCTGTTTGAGATGCCTGCTCATCCAGGTTGGTCTGCAACCCTTCCCTACATTTTTTCCCCCGCTTGGGATGCAGGCTTAGGATACTTTCTGCAACTTTGACTTAACGTAATTCCAAGCCTCCTACACTTCAGATCTTGAATTCTTCAGTCTAGTCCACTTCCCCAATAAATTCACTTAATTATTTAAAGTTAGCCCTTTTGAAATCAAGACCCTACTTGCTGATCTATTTTTGTTTATCCTTCCATTTAGTTTAAACTGAATTAGCTCTCCCCAGGTCTCTTCCAGGGTCAGCAAAACTTTTTATCTCACTCGGAAAAAGGTTATCTCCTATAACCAGTTCTTCTATGAGGTCTTCACTACTCACGAATACCAAATGTAAAATGGCATCGCCTCTTGTTGGCCTGGAGGCTATTTGGTAAAGAAATCTGTCAGCTGTTATATCCAGGAAAATCTTGGCTCTACAATTATTAGTAGCACTTGTCCTCCAATCTATATCTGAGAAATCACACAATTTCCGGTAACATTTATTTAATTTAAAACATTAAAAAGGTCTCTTTCCAGATCTAGATCAGATCATGGGGGTCTGTAGCATACTGCAAACACTATCCCATGGGAACTGCTGATAGCTTTCTTCCCCAAAGTGATTTTGGCCCAAACAGACTTTTTATCAATCCCATCCTTCTAATTTCTTTACAGTCTACCTCATTATTAATATATAATGCTACTCCACCACCTTTACCCATAGACAGAATTAGGTCCCAGTGCAGAAGCATGAAGTGCAGAGGGGAGTTTCCTTGTATCCTCCCTTCTCAAATTGTGCATCCATGTATGGCTGGTCACACCACTTCCCTAAGTGTTTAACAAACCAAATAGAAAGACAGATGGTTATGGCTGAACTGCCAAGTTTTAAACAAAAATGTGCGAGTCTTACTAAAAATGTGCCCGATGTCCAAACAAACATCAGCGAGCAAATGAGCAAACATTTTGTCCTTCAGTTTCTTTCTTTATATATGTCCATGAAGTTACTTGTTCGCATGTTCACTGAATTCCCAGCATGAACTGTGCCAGTGAGTTGGAGCAGCAGTGAAAGCTTTTTTTAAAACAATATTGTAGCGTTTCCTACATTTCTCTTTTTATTGTCCCTCTCAGTGTACAGAATAAGTACTGGATATCAAAACCTTTGATGTTAGCACATTAAAATATTTCTTACCGAAACAAAAGCAGCTTAAAGAAGGGGACAGAAACACCAATATTTCAACTCTTAGGCCTATTCTGTCTATTACAGAGATAACAACTGACAAAGAAGGTCTAACGGCTGAAACATTAGTATGCCTCTACCTCTTTGCAATTGTCTTTTGTTTCTGAGTGTAGGACATTTAACTATTCTAACTGCTGAATGGCAGCATAGTGCATCTTGTAAAGATTGACACTACAGCTGGTGGGGAGAAAAATATCCAAGGGAGCTTTGTCTCAGTACAGATACATCAGCTTTTAACACTTATGAATTCCCATACTGGTCTGTATGATTTGGTCGATGTACAGCAGAAAACTATTATGTTGTAAATGCATTTTTTTAATGTCATATTCCCACTAAGATATTTGGGTGACTGATAAACACTTTGTGAATGTATCATGGATTGGTATCTTTCCACTCATGATTTTCTTCAAATATTCTAGAATATCAAATAGGTTTGCAAACTATGAGATTGATTCACACCTCCAAGAAAAGTAAACCAAATTTTGTATTCAGTGGCATCATTCAACCAGCTCTCACTAAAATCCTGTGGAAAGATGAGTAGCATTCTGATTGTTTTAGCTGAAGTTGATAAACTACATCACTGACACCAAGTTTAAGTGCACTGGCACATCTTCTACCATCTGTAAGCAAGATTCTATTATTCCTAACACAAGAAGTTAGTATATATAGGGAGCAGCAGAATGTGAGCAGACATTCCCTGAGATGAAGGGCATGCAGCGTACTGCTGCAACCTTCCACAAGAGAAGGCCAGCTTTCAACTCTGGCTCCACCAAGTCAGCACTAGAGCTGGTTATTTGTGTGTGTGTTTAGCTTTGTTTTGTTATATTTTTTCACTGAAATTTTTTAAAAAACAAATGCTTGGTTCATTTTGAAAATTTTCTTAAGGGTTTATTTATTTGTTTATTATTTTCACCCATTCTCTCTTCTTACTCCCCACACCTTTATTTACAATGGAAAAAAGTGCAAGTGGAAAGTGAAAAAACAAAAGAAAGATAAAATGAAAATTTGTATTTTGATTTTTGTCAAACCCATCAAAACATTCTTGGAAAAACTGTAATTAAAATATTTTCATTTTTCTTGAAATCTTTTGCCAAAATAAAAAATTAATTTTTGGTCATCGTTATCAACACATTTCCTGCTGATAGGCCTGCTCCTTTCTGGTCAGCCCAAACACGTTTGGGGCCACCTCAGACAACTCTGGACCCAAAGCATTTGGGGGATTGAGGGTCATGTGAATGACAACTCACAGTCCAGGTAACCAATACTTGGGGCCCACCACCATTTTTTCTCATGGTGGATACCAGGCAGGGAATCTGGCCAAAGGTTGCTGGATAAGAGACTAAGGGTGAGACCATACCCTCCACTCCAGTCCCTTTACACTAGGTAAAAGCCCCAGATCTAGCCAGGGGAGGATTCACCCAGTGCAGGAATTGAGGAAAACAGCCACAGATTGCCTTCTGAGGACATCCCCTGCTAGCTCTAGAGTCAGGGGTGTAACAGCTGTGGGAAGAAAGTGTATGTCAGGGTGGGGCTGCAGCATGCAGACTACAGGGATTTCAGGCAGTACTGCAGCCCATCATGCTAACTGGGGAGGCTGCCGTAACTTAGGGATCACCTACATGAGGAAATTTACTGGCAGTATTATAGTGCTATAACCAACAAATTAAACTGGAAAAAGACAAGCCCTTAGACACAGTATTTGAACTGTTTGCAAGGGATCCGAGAGCAACCCAGGATCACACAGACACAAAGATGGCTGCAAGTTCTGTGCATCTTTGAGAGGAACCACATAGAACTTCATCCCCTAATACTTCCACCATTACCTAATCATTGCTACTCGTAATCTGAAAAATTGCTTTTGATCTGCATCCACAGAGATTATTAGCTTCAAAAGATTTTGTGAGCACACAGTGAAAACAAGCTGTTGCTTCCCAAGCAGAAAATTCTTTTTCACGATTACTGTCTCATATTTACAGTAATTAGTCATCATCAGAGTCTTGCCTGAATTAGTAGAGTAAAGATCTTTTATTTCCAATACTCATGCAAGACACTCTCTCTCTCTCTCTCACACACACACACACACACACACACACACTCTCTCTCTGAATTCTTCCTGCTACATGAATGAATATATTTATCAGAAAATAGTCATTCAATACCTGAAATACAGGTGATGCTGTGGAGGCTTCTGTTTGGGTTTTTTTCTGCCCATTGGCCATAATAGAATACTTCCCAGTTACCACCTACAACAGTCCTGAAACAAAAGTGGTAATGTAACTTCTCACTAATCCACCTGTTAATAAATATGCCTTGAGGAAACTGAAGGGAAATTAATGGCAGTATACTCTGAAATGCTGAGCTTCCCTGTTTTCCAATGAACTGAGTTCTCAACCTCCTGTAGGATTCAGGTCCCAAGACTTAACCAATATTCCTTATTAACTAAAGCTGGTCAGGAATTCTCTGTCATAATGATTGTCCAGTGGAAAATGCAGTTCTCACAAGATCCAATTTTTTTCTGGGAAAACTTCAATTTTGCAGAAAAAACTCCAGTTTTCATTTGGAGAATTGACATGACATATTTTGTTTCGGGGAGGTTTACCCTGAATCATTATGTTTTGTTTTATTGAATTGACCCAAGATATTTAATTTTGAATCAGTTGAAAAAATTAAACTTTCATTTTCCTAATGCTTCACCTTATCAAAGTAGAAGTTTGGGATCCCATTGTTGACCCAGGCTTCATGGGAGTTCACATATCACACAATGCAGTGCATACCCTGCTGACCAAATGCCCCCATAATGCAAGAGAAATGCACTTTAATGTGATCTGACTCATTAAGAAGCCTTTTGAGTGAATTCAACAAAATAAAACATTTTGATTTCAGGAATGTCAATTTTTTTCATTTCAATTGAAAGTATCGAGACAAAATGTTTTGACATTTCCTAATCAAAATTTTTGGGAATTTACATCCTGCAAAAAGTTTCAAAATTTCAACTATTCATCCTATTTCAGGATGAAAAGAAATTGTTCAAATGTCACTCAGCTCTACTATTAACATGAACAACTTTATTTTATCTACTCTCATTTGACAACCACAGCAGATAGCCACCTAAGAAAACATAATACTGGCATGGTACCTGTCACTTATTTGAAGATAAGCCCATCATGGGGTGTATTATTTTATTTCCTAATTTTTTTGTCCTTTTATTATGAGTGTGTATCTGATACAACATACTGCATTCTATATCACTCCATGGTTAGAACAAGGGACTGACAGTCAGAATTCACTGTGCAGCTTTGGAGATATCACTCCGTCTTTTGTCCCTCAGTGTACTCATCTAATAGATAGATAGAATTCTGCTTACACATAAAAACATATCACAAGGTCATTGAAAGGCACCGTGGTGCTGTGGTTAAAATATTAGACAGACGCAAAAGACACATTTTCATTTCAGAGCTCAGCCACTGACTTTCTGGGTGACCTTAGGCAAACCACTTAATCGATCAGAGCTTTAGTCCCCCATCTTTAAAAAAGGATAATAGTACTTATTTTTCCCTGTCTTGTCTGTTTAGTCAGCAATCCAGCCAATACTTATGCATGGGTTTGCCTTTAAGTCAATGAGAATACTCATGCGTGCAATTAAGTACAAGTATAAGGGTTTGCATTTTAAACAGTAAAATCTTTGGGATAGGAACTCATTCTTACTACGTATTTGCACAGTGCTTAGCCCAGCTGGACACTGATCTCATTTGGATGCTCTAGATGCCACTGCAATACAGATAAGGAATAATAATTATGTTTGTAAAGCACTTTGAGTTTTTTTGGATAAAGGTCCAATATCAGTGAAACAAATTATAAAAATTGCCTGCCATGGGAGAACTTCTAAACATATGTACTTTTGAAATGTGTATCACAAAAATACTCTATGATATGGGAAAATCAACTTCCAGAAGATAGTTCTTCTCTAATAAATACTTTTCATAAACTGTTATTTGACTAGAAAATGCAATAGTTATGATAATCCTAGGACTAGCAGAACCATAAATTGCACAGAAATGATTCATTCCTGAGAAAACATGAAGTTACAATAAGAAGGCAAAATGATTTAGACAAATGTTATGCACTATATTAAGAGATGCATATACTGTATAACCAAATTGAAGTATTAAGGACTCTAATGTTTTGATTTTTAAAAGATGCACAATAATCATCTGTCAATTTTCCCCAAAAAATATCCTTTACTGTGTCTGACTGAATAGATAAACACAACATATATTTCATCTGTCCCTTGAACTTCAGTGCAAGTGTCTGGGATCTGGAGAAATTCTATTCACGTTTCATTCCAAAAACATTTCAAGCTCCATTTCCTGCAAAATGCTGATACTTACCATTACCTGAACTAATTGAGAATCATTATATGCTGCTCTAACTAACATCTCCCTGTGATCTCTAAACCTCCTCTAATGTCTTGATGAAAAACAGCACATAGGGAATGTGATTGGTGTATAGAACAAACTACCAATATACAGATAAGACCAAGGAGAGAGTTTAAATTTATTATTACAAAACAGTGTGATTGGACCTTTATGACTTTTAAAAAAAAGTATATTGATTATGAATATATAAAAGTTGCTAATTAACATTGTTCCGTACATTTATATTTTAGATATAGGCTAGTTTATTTGTTATTACTCTCTTTGATCATTTATAATTTTCATTTTTCATAGTCGTTATGAGATAGTGCAGTGAATTTAATAAACAGAAAAACTCTTAGGTTAAAACCCATTAAGTGAATAAAACCACAATGTGTTTTAAGAATGAAAGGATTATTAAGCAAATACAGCTACAAAGGAAGTTTATAAAAATAGCTATTACATTTAAATAAAAATTCCATTTAGATATTGAACAATATCATGCAAGAATCGCAATATTTAAGGAGAAAAATTTGTATTTTCTGCTTCAATTATATTCTTGTTGCTAGGAAACAGGTTTATGCTATCTTTTTAGACTTTTAAATAAAATGGTTTTGGAACATGAAAGAAACAGACAGCATAAGAACTCTTCAGAAACTGAATTTCTGAAAATTTCAGTAGTGTAAAAATTAGAGTAATTTTAAATGTAAAACACATCAAAGCAATTCTTGGGAAATTTCTGATTTATATTACAACAAATAATTTTACTTATATATTCCCTTTCCCTCCTGCCAATTTGCTTGAATATCTTACAGCAGAATAAAAACAAATAAAATATCATTCTCTTGAAACACAAATACGGAACTGGTCTAATTTTAAAGAGGGGAGGAAAGGGAAGCTGATAAGTATAGCTCCCATACTAGCCAATTTAAACAATTTTATGGAGAGTAAACAATGGACAGCTAATAGGTGTGGTTTGTTTTTAATGAAAAGGGATAAAATACATTGTATTTCAAAGATGGTACAATTTCCACATAGTAGCATACACCACAGCAAAAGCAGGTTCCTCTGTCCACCACAGGCAGAATGGTGGATTCCTAAAGCCGTGAATGGCACATGAGTTCAGATTATCATTTAAAGAAGACTCAAGGTGCAGGATTTAAATCTATCCAGAGCCAACAAAATTAAGGAGTTTAAAAACCAATAGAGTCAAATCAAATGAATCAGTGGTTGCATAGGCAGACAACACAAATAATTTAGGATGTGCATAATGTCTCTATTCCAAAGCCCACTGAAGTCAACTGAAGGCGTTCCACTGCAGTAAGCTTTGGATCAACCCAATATGATCATAATAGCTCAAACCATGCTACTTCACTCTGAATAAGCTTCATGTGAGGAAGTAGCACTACTAAAAGCACCGCAAAAAGTGTATTACAACAAATGAACCTAGTGGGCAAAAGAGCATGTCTTGACGTTTAAAGAGAAAAGTGAAGGCACAGGAACATAAATAAATAAATAAAAATCACTTTTGAACCACATCCAATACATGGGAGAGATCCAAAGAAAGGACATGCTCAGAAGTGCCGCTAACATTCATAACCTAACTCACCGCATCAGAATAAATCCTCTCACTGAGTGGGCATTAGGAGGAGTGAGTTTCCTCATATACAACAGCCAGACTTTGCATTTCCAGATGGAGGATGAAGCAAGTTCAGTGCATCCAGAGAACAATATTATTAAAAGCATTTTTCCAGAACAGAGACTGAAACTGTGGGGCCCAGAAACAAAACTTACATAGTTGTCAGTGTCATCAGAACATTGATGGTATTGTTGCACTTTTTTGACCCGAGAAGCTAGACAAAATTTAGGGCTCTATGGCATTCCAGTTGGGAGTACAAATTGGTAGAAATTGGTGGTAGTCAGGTATTTCTTTGGTGCAATTTTGTTTATTTACAAAGAATGTACAAAGTCATATGTCTCAACATAGAGGAAATCAAATAGCAGGAAACAACTTCTTTTGCTCACAGTGCTCACAGCACTTTTTTCAGCCTGCATCGCTGACACAAAAACCTCTCCCCAGGCCTCTTCCAGGGTCACCAACATTCTTTTAGCTGCTCCCCCAGGCTGCGTCTCTTAGGGTATTTCTATACTTAAAACACTAAAGAGGGTTCTCCCGTCACTGTAGTTAATCCACCTCCCTGAGAGGTATTAGCTAGGATGAAGGAAAAATTATTCTGTCAATTTAACACTGTCTACGCTGAGGCTTTGTCTACACTATGCACCTTTTAGTGACATGGCTGTGCCACTACAGCCGTGCTGCTAAAAAGTGCGCAGTGTAGCTGCTGTTTGTTGGCAGGAGAGAGGTCTCCCACTGACAAAAATCTTCCACCCCCGAGTGGCAGTAGCTTTCTGGGTAGGAGAGTGCTACTGCCAACAAAGTACTGTTCGCACCGGCACTTTTCGTTGTCAAAACTTTTGTCTTTCAGTGTGTGTGTGTTTTTAACACCTCTGAACAACAAAAGTTTTGTCGTTCAGTTGCATTGTAGACAGAGCTGGGGGTTAGGAAGGCATAGCTACATCTCTCAGGGATATGGATTTTTGGTTGTTGCTCTGGTGACTGAGACATTCCTGGTGAGACTGGGGCGGCTTCCAGGAATTCAGTCAGTAATAACGAATAGTTGCTTCATTACCAAGGAATCTGAAATATGATGTCCCTCAACAACTGATCCTGTCTCCCACGTTGTAAATGTATATACAAAACTGAATTAGATAATTTCTAACTCAGGGTAAAATAATGTTATGAGCTGGACAAAACCTTGTGATGGGTTGAGTTAAAACCCCAATTAGATTGGAAGGTGTGAACTCAGCGGTCAATTAACATAACAAAGCATAAGCCCCATTTAAGACAGCAGGTGTGTATGAACCCACCCAGGAACTTTTGGAAAAACATGGCATGTGTGTGTAAGAGAAGTGAGATCTCACAAAACTGAGGTCAGATCAGAACAGATGGAGTGAGGTGGGTCTACAAAATTTACATTGGCGTAGTTGCATCTGTCAGGGGTGTGAAAAATGCGGGAACCCTGGTCAGAACCTATTCAGAATATTGCTGGAGTCTAAGTGCGCCTACATTTGAATAACCACCACCTTCTAATCACCTTGGAAGGTTTGTGACTAGACAGTAGTAGGCAAACATTCCTGCATGTAAAAAAGTTTAGATATATTCTAATCTGTGACCTGTTTATTGGTTTTCACTGGAACCATACACTTGATTCAATAGCTTTTTCATTCTGAGTTTTATAGTTCTGTTTGGTCATAGTCCTGTTTTAATCCAACTTGAACAGCCTTTAAAAATGGCTATGTCATCACACTACTACTAGATAATACTTAGTCCTGCCATGAGTGCAGAGGACTGGACTAGATAACCTCTCAAGGTCCCTTCCAGTCCTATAATTCTATAATATTCTATCAAAAATAAGCAAATACTTTTCTAGTTCATATAGGCTTAACCATAATGTTTCTCCAATGTAAAATAATCAGACACTACCACAATTATCCAAAAAAGTCTTTATCTGCTCCAGACTGGACTATTGCAATAAGCTCTACATGGAGCTAACCCTGGAAAGACACTGCAAATCTTCAGCTAATGAAATGCCCACCTTGTAAGTAGAGATGATTGGTAATGGGAAGGTTTCCTGGGTAGACACGTTGCATAGGTCTGAGTAGCATGGCTGTCTCAGGCAAGCTGGAGCTATGAGAATCATCTTGCCAAGATCTTGTTTGAGCTTCAGGATGATTCTGGGATTCAGAGGCACTGGTGGGTATGCTTACAGGAGGTCCTTATCCCATAAAAACGGAAAAGTGTTGGATATTGATCCTGTCAGGAAGGAACCACTGACATGAACAGAAGATTGCACACAACTCAAGGATGTTGTTGTGTAACCTGGCCTTGTGTGTAGTCCACAAACCCTAAGCTGAAGATTGCCCAGATGTGCTCCCCACTTCATGGCTGAAGAGTCTCTTATGAAAGTTGTGGAAGGGAGCAGTAGAAGGAAGGGCATTTCCCTATACACATTGTCTTGGCTCATCCACGAGCTCAGAGATGATAATACCCTGTCCAGGATGCATGCTGATTATCTAGATGGTGACTTAGAGAGATTGACTGACCATAACCATGCCTGCAAAGCTCTGAGGTGCAGCCTGCCATAAGGGGTCATGTATGTACATGTGGACATGTGACCTAGGAGTCTGAGGCAATTCCTCACAGTGGTCTGTGGATGATCCTTGAGGGATGTATAGAGGTTCCGTAGGGTCTGAAACTGGAAAGATGCAGAAATACTTCAGCAGAGATCTAGTTCAGAACCACACCTATGAACTCTGCCCTTGCAGAGGCAATAAAGTTGACTTTTTAGGTCCAGGACATTGAACAGACAGTGTTCCATGGACTGTGGCATGCACCTGTTCCTGGAGTGACCCCCAAACCAATAAATCCCAGTAAAGATACATATGGACATCTCTCTGGCAGACGTAAGCTACCCCCACTGTCATGCCACAATGGTAAAGACCCTCGGCGCTGATGATAGGCTGAATGTCAGAACAGTGAATTGATAATTATAATTTCCTATCATGAACCTCAGGGACTTCCTGTGGCCAGGATGGATCACCACAAAGAGGTAAAAATCCTGTACGTTGAGGGCAGCATACCAGTCTCCCAGATCTAGGGAAGGGATAATCATATACAGGGACACTACACAGAACTTTATCTACTTTATATATTTGTTGAGGTTCTGCAGGTCTAGGATCGGTCTGAGACCTCCCCTGTTTTGGATATTAGACAACAGTGGGAATGAACCTCCCTGCCCCAATGCAGAAGGGGACCTCTTCTATGGCTCCCAAGGAATGTAGAGTCTGCACTTCTTGCCTTAATACAGACTTGTGAAGAGTGACTGGGTAGGGTGGGCAGAAGTGAGTAATAGAAAGAAAATGGAAGGTATAGCCCAATCCCACCATGGTAGCACCCACTCGGACAGCCAGGCATGTAGAAAATGGAATAATCTGTCCTAGAGAGGAGGGGGAAGGACCATTGAAATCCACGTCTCATAGCATGCTGTCTTCAACATAAGAGTCAAACCAACTGCTTTGAGCCTCGGGAGTCTAGACAAAGAGACCTCGGAATTAGAAGGCATCAACCTTCTCCTCTGAGACTTCTGCTTTCTCTTAGATCGGTCTGCCTGACAAAGGGATAATACTGCTGTCTAGGCTTGTAATGAGGACAATATTTTGTCCTCTCTGTATCTGGATTTTAGAGGCCCAAGGACCTCAACACCACTAGAGATCTTCAGCGTCTACAATGACTCACCTGTTTTAGGCACAGCCCTTGAAGGGAAGGTCCTCAATTGTCAGTTCCACAAGGATCCTCGAGAGCTGCAACCAGGAAAAATGGTGTATAGTGACTGCATAATCATAGCCCTGGCTGCAGAATCTGCCAGATCCAAGGAGCCCTGCAGAGCTGATCAAGAGACAAGGCAGCCCTTAGCAACAAGGGACTGAAATTGTTCTCTGGAACCCTCTGGCAGCTTATTCCCAAACTGAGAGATTGCTTCTCAGTCAGAATAGTCATACCTCACCAACAGTGTGTAGTGACTGGCAATACAGAGCTATGAATATGCTGTAGAACAAGTCTTTACCTTAAGGTCCAGCTTCTTAGCATCTTTTTCTTTAGTTGTCGTCTTAGCCCAACCCTCGTGCGTTCTCTCATTCACTGTGGCTACACCTAGGATTAGGATGTAAGGAAAACTGCTCAAACCCATGGGACAGAACCTGGTATTTACATTCAGTTTGCTTGGCCACAGGTGGAATGGAGAAAGGGGTTTGCCACAGAACTTTGGCTGGTTGCATAATATCCTTGTGTATAGGCACAGCTACTTTTCCTGCTGAAGTGGGTTAGAGAACATCAGTTTGTGGGTATTCTCCTCCACTAGTTCCACTTGATTCATAGAGAGGCTGCTATTCTCCTGAGCTGCTCTTGGTACACCATAAAGTCATCCAGTATGGTAGAAGATTCTTCCAGTGCCAGGACCTCATCAGGTGATGAGGTGGAAGTTTGAAGGGGAGGCAAAGGGGAGAGCTCCCGAGTCTGGTCCTGCAATACCGGGGTGGGCTGATGCTCCAAAGCAGGATGAGGCAAGTCCTGTACTTGAGAGACCAAAGGCTGATCAGTAGCAACCATCATCACAGTATCTTTATACAAGCAAGAGAAGATTTCCTCCTCGTGGATCTACCTGTACAAGATATTGGCAAGGTAGATCTGGATTCCGGGGGCATCCCCTATGGCATCCAATAGGGCCAATGAAGGGGTTGGTACAGTCTGGCCCAAGTATCCCCATCTCTGGCCATTCTCTTCTCAGACCTATGATGAGGAATTTGGGAATGGGACTGAAAGGAAGATCGAGACTCTTGGTATCGTGAAACCTGAGAACCCATCTCGGAGTCCAAGGAACTATCTGAATATTCTGAGAGCCAGGGGAGTGCAGTGCCCGGAGGGATCCTCTGCAATTCTGATCCAGATCCATGCCAGGAATGCATTACTGGAGGATTCATTGACACCTTCTTAGCTGCTGGTAACGTGCAGCACAGAGGACCTAGTACCCGTACTGGGGAAGTTGAAGGAGGGAGTACCAAGCCTGAAGTTGCTGGCCCCAGAATGGAACTGCCTGGTGACAATGATCTGAGCACCAGCAGCAGTGCTGGATGGGAGTCTTTGCCCTGAAGCAAGGCAATAGTGGCACCAATAAGCATAACATGCTCCTTGTTGCAGCATGAGCCTCTGCCGTTATCGGTATTGATATGGGCGGTTGTCATGCCAGGATCAGGGAAATTTGCTGTATCTCAGCTGAGGACATAGCCCATCTCAAAGGTCCCTGAGAGGGCACTGGAGTCTACAGCTCTAGTCCATCGGTATGAGCTGATACCAGGGAGTGGCAGGCTGAAGGGTGTGCTCTACCACTGGTACTGGAATGATCTTCTGTGGAAGAGTCCTGCACCTTGGACTTCAAAGAGACCAGTGACAACTTCTTCTTAAATTTCTGGGCTCAAGTGACTTCTCTCTGCAGGCATGGCTGATGCCGGGGTGGGAGGGCACTACAGGAAGGAGTTTTTACAGAGCTTCCCTTGGACGACCATTGGGATTCCAACCCTGGTCTAAGGACAGTCTCCATCAGGACGCCAGATGATCCTCCGTCAGCTTCTCCATCTTGTCCTTTAAACTGTGAGAAATAGAGTGCCTGTATCTAACGTGGCCCTCACCCAAGCACTTGAAACAGCATAAATGAGGGTCATTGGCAGGCACAGGCTTTCTGCAGTCCACTCTCGGTTGATACCTGGGGGCCTTGGCATGGACTCCACAGTACTGCCTGACTGAAAAAAAATTACCCAAAACCTAAATCTGAAATAAAATAAGAAATACAGAATCAAATGAAAAAGTCTTAAGAGTCAAGTGGGGGAGAGAGTGCATCACTAGGTAGAAACTCAGTAGAGAAGTTTTTGTTCACAGGGAACACAAAACACTCCAACCATGGACGGTAAGGAGCTGAAGTAAGGTTGGGGGGTGGGGGTGAAGGAGGAGGTCCCGATTTTTGGGTCTTTTTCTTATATAGGCTCCTATTACCCCCACCCCCATCCCGATTTTTCATACTTGCTGTCTGGTCACCCTAGGGGGAGTTATGCCCTTTATACTCTTGCTTCCAAACACAAGGAGGTTGGATAGAGGCAGGACCTATTGGTACTGCTAAGGAAACTCTCCAGCACCAGTGCACAGGATACACATACACCTACAGTGTAATGGATATACACAAGCACTCAAAGAAGCTCTCTTGTGCAGGGGCGGCCTTCTTTATTATTTACCTGGACAGTGCCTAGCATAATGCAGTAGAGTTCTGATCCTTAACTGAGGTTCACAGGTGTTAATGTAATACAAATAATAGTACCTAGTGGTCCCCATTCCCAGCAACACTTCTTTCCCTGCCATTAGGAGGTTCAATGGGAGGGGAGGACTTGGAGGATGTTCCCATTTCATTTACCTCCTCCTCCTCAACTAAGGCTGCAGACCTAGCCCATCCTTCAGTGTCTCTCTCAATATAATAATTTGCATTTGGTCAGAAAGGGAGGAGGCTGATCAAAAGTGAAGCAGAGTATTTCCCCTCCCAGAGAGTAGCATGCAAACTGGTTAGTTCAGGACAGCATTAATTTGAGACAGAAGTACTTTTCCAGCACATGACATCATATTAACTACAGGGCCTGCTCATATACAGCTTCCATCATTTGTGTGAGTGTTTTATATAAACAAACACTTGCTAAGGGTATGTCTTCACTACCTGCTGGATCAGCGGGCAGCGATTGATCCAGGAGGGATCGATTTATCGCATCTAGTCTAGACATGATAAATCGACCCCCAAGCGCTCTCCCATCAACTCCTGTACTCCAGCGCCGCGAGAGGCGCAGGCAGAGTCGACAGAGGAGCAGCAACAGTCAACTCACCGCGGTGAAGACATCACGGAGAGTCGATCTAAGTACATCGACTTCAGCTACGTTATTCACATAGCTGAAGTTGTGTAACTGAGATCAATCCCCCCCCCTCGCCCAGTGTAGACCAGGGCTAAGTGAACCACTAAAAAGGACATACTTTTAAATTGAAAAGTTACAAAACACGTAGAGCGATAGCATGTGTTGTATTTAACTCATCTCTCTATTGCCTGCCTGTGAGGAATGATGTGGCAAGGGAATTCGCACTGAATTTTAAATTCTGAATGCTAAGACACTGGTGAGAATAGATGTGTCACTGTTCTATAGACTATTGTATTGTCACGCACAGAGGAAACACAGTATAGATAGGCAAGTATGGTTACAAGTGAGGTAAGTGCTTTATTAATAATAATACATAAGTGACACACAGGTGGCGAGCATTACTTACTATTGGTATTTATATTACAGTACTGCCTAGATATCCCAACCAAGTGAATGACACTATTGTGCAAGAAACTTTACAAAAACATATACTAAGAGAGACTCTGCCCTAAAGAGCTTACAACTGCATTCCCTCTCCCAAACCCCCTTTATATTGTTGAAGGAGAGGAAAAGGCTAAAGTACTACCCAGAGTTTTTTCCCAGCTCTAAATCCACCTCCTGCTCTTGATCCCTCCACAATCTGCTTTTCTTTCCAAAATGTGGCTGCTCCTCCTTGAACTCAGTGCCTCAACCTTAGACAATGTTGTTCAGCTCCCACAACTCAAACCACCAACTGTCCACCAGTGCCCTTATCTCTTCTTCCTCCAATCCTGCCTGATTGCTCCAAGTCCCTGTACCGATTGCTAGATCCTCTAAATCCTCCAGTAGAATTGAGTGATTTATTTATTTGGCAAAAGTACATTTACAGAAAAGCGCACCTCTCAGGGCCCCGCAGCCATTTGTAAATTTGGGTCAAATTCAGCAAATACTTTCAGCTGAACTTTTTTTCCTATGGGCTGGAATAGCAGTTGCAGCACAATCATGACAGTGGTGCAAGGACTGAGGCGAGTGGATTCACATAAACCTGGATCCTGCTGCACCTCTGCCACTTTGGGCTTTCATGTAGAGTTGGCATGGAGAATCTTTACAGAAATCAAAGGGAATGCATGCAGGCAACACTGTGCAGACACTTCTCCAGCAGACACCTGCCCAGCGCCTCGGTGCCTAGTGCTTTTCAGAGGCTCTCTGCACTGTCGATAAATTTCACTGTAGATGATTAAGTAGTAGCATAACTTTCATATATTGCTGTATTTACCTGCAGGCAGGTCACTGATCTCTGTATGTCATCTAGATTTTGTCCCATATTTACCTTAAAACACATAAATATGGCATTGGGAGAAAGTGTTTACCTTCTATGTTGATTTTTCACCCCCAAATATTTTCTGCTCACTTTTACAGAGGTCTCTCACTTTTGCGAAAATTAAGCCATGTGATTAAACAAGCCACATTTCTCTTTGACCTTCAGTTTACCTCCTCTTGGGATACAATTTACAGTTTCACTCAATGAAAAAGAGAGAGTTTGGAAAGGGGAGGGAGGGATTTGTTTTCAAAACTGCTAAACAAATTTTTGCCTGCAGCAAATATGCATAAATCTACTTCAGACAAACCTTAAGTCTTTTACCTGCTTGCAAATTTAGTGGGAGAAAAGCATTTTCTAAAGCCCCATCCAAAACAAATGTCTACTATTTTTGTGTTTAACTTTCAGCTGCAGAGGAATGAGATCTATGAGAAACAAGAACTGCACTTTGAAATTAAGTACTAGAGAGTTGTGGGGTTTTTTTAAACATAATGCTTGAGAAGGAAAGCAGAGCAACCTTTATACCCTTCTTTATGCAACTGTCTATCAGATGAAGCTGCTTTTTGGGGGGGGGGAGCAAAATGCTATGCTACATTTATCAGTCAGCATAAAGCTAAACTGGTCTTTAAAGAGGATAGGTGATAGAGGGGTTTTTTGTTTGTTTCACTCAATCCTCTTTAGCTTGCATTTAATCATATTACAGAACAGCCTTTTGTGAACACTGTCGTGCATCCTTGAAACCTGTCATTTGTTTTCATTGTTCTTTAGACAAGTATGGATGAGGGAGTAACTGCCTGGCCTTATCACAGAAAAGATGTATATGATCTAAAATAGTTCCAGTAGGACCTTTGTGGTGTGAGTCACAATGGCCACACCAATCTTGTTGGCTCCTATGTAAGGAAGATCTATTTTTCTGTTTAAATGTAGCACTGCGGTGAACACAAGCAGATTGGACTAGCTTATTTTACCCATTATGAGATAAATATTCTGCTACTCACATTTTACTCAATCTAAAGTCGTGCTATGCATTTATGTGATGAGATTCTGTCAAAGAATCTAAATCTGCTGAAGTTTGGTAAATCAGATATTCCAGGCAGAATAACTTTGACTTCAGTCAAGCCTGATAATCCATTGATTGGCAATGGTGTTACATGTGTTTGTCAGGGTAGAGAACTTGGGACGAACAATGGGCTTGATCTAAAGCTCATTGACTTTGATGGGTTCTGGCTCCAGCCCTATCTGGTAAGGTCTTCAGTTCTGTCGGATAACTTTTCATGGGGGGACATCCTCCGCAAATCAAAAATCCTAAGAATGTAAATGTTACAGTATGGTTGTGCTTCTGCTCGGGGTGAAGCTGAAGTTAATTCTGAACAACCACCACTGGAGGATGGCTTGGGGCACTGATTGTTCAAAGCCAAATTCTGATTGGCTACTTAGTTTGGTTTAGTTATGCAGAATTCCCAGCAGTCATAGTTGGAAAAAATATCCCTATGTCCGTTGTCAAATAAATGGGGTGATGGGAGCAAGCGAGAGAAGTTCTCTCTCTGGCCCCTCCCCTGCCATCCTACACAATGGTTGTAGACAGTCAGAGCTAGTCATCACCCTTAGGCCTCTCTCCTTCTGCCAGACTTTTTCTTCCTCACAAGCTCCTCCGTGTGCTCCTCTGTCCTCGTCCAATCCCCCCTCTCCTCTATTTCTTTCCCATCACAATACAGGTTAATGGAAAAGCAGCCAGATTGTTTCCAGCTGTTCCTCAACACTGCAACCTGGCTGCAGGATGACATAGCAAATTTAATTTGAAGCGCAGCTGCTAGTGCTTATCCTACAGAGGTGCTTCAAAAAGGAAGTTTCTGCTCCTGTGCAGTTTTGGACCTGGTGCTCAGAAGCACCTGGAAGCACCCAGGCTGCTTGTCAATTCAACTTTACACTGGTGGAGTAAAGATCCAACAGCTACAACTTAAAGGGAATTGCAGTCTGTGTCCAAATTTTGCAGCTTGGTCCCATTTCTAGTTACCACCATTGTCTGGAAAGAAAAATATATGAAGCCCTTCGAGAGATCCAAACATAAAACCAGGTATTGCAGCTGCTTTTGAATGTTCCCAGAGGCATGTGAGTGAGGGAAATGGACCACTGTTTCCTATTGTGTGGGCTTCTACAGTCTAGTTCTGGAAGAGACTATCTCAGAAGTGGTGTTGCCAAAGCTAACTCAACAAGCTACTATGAAATGGTTTGGCCGCTTGTTCAAATTTCAGCAATAAACTTTATGGATTTTTCCTCTGCTTCTTTGAGAACCTGGCTTAATTTGAGCTATAAACTGTCATCGTAGCAATGGCAAAGACAAATTTTCCACTTGGGAAGGAACAATATGGCTGTATAACAGGCTTTGGAAGCTAGTATGCTCTAGCAGGGCTGCAGATTAACAGCAATAATTTCTGCAGCTTTCTGATTCACAGTTACTCTAGTGGGATGATTTTGAGACTGCTTCAGTTTATTTTGGTAAGGAAATTGTCTAGATTTTTGAGACTAAGCTCCTTTCTGCTGTGGTGGTGCTAATGCTAAGTGCTTGTAGTGCCTCCAAGGACTGATGGTAGACATATACTTGAAGTAGACGCTGTGAAACTTTTACGGAGGAAAGCAACAGCAGCAATTCCTCCTTCTCTAACTACACCTCTCTATTTTTCAGAAAGCTTTTTATTTGCTGTCTTTCAGCTGCAGGTCTCTTTTCAGAAGCAGCACAAGTCACTATGTACTAAGTAACTTTTCTCCCTTGAATTATGAATATTTTGCAAGAAACACAAACCTCATGGCATGGCTCCTCGATGCTCTAAGAGTGACCCAAACACTGCTAATGTTGCACTCCTGCTACAGAAAATGCAGGCTGATTCTGATCTGACAGAAGCTGGGGCTGTTTGTTTATGTGGGAAATAGAGGCAAGGAGTATTAAAACATATGTGATATGGAGAGAGGTGGGGCTTTTCTTCTTTGATTTCTGAAACAAGCTGAACTTTGGTCTTTTCCAGTGGTCTTTTCCTACCATCTCTTTCTTGCTACTTCCTTTGCTTTGCAGACTAGCACAATGTCATCACATGCACTAGTGTCAGTCTGTGTTTGCTCTGTACTGCTTGCCTGTCATCATCACCAGCATCATCTAAAGCAAGACATTCCTCAAGGTCAGCAGCAGCCTTCCCTCTAGCTCTCTTCCTAAATAGTGTTTCCTTCTATGTCTATCTCTATCACTGTGCTTGTAGCTGTTGGAATATTTCAAGGAACTTGCAGAGAGAGTAAGAGTGAGCAGAATCATGATTTATGGGTGATAAGGGATTGGATGCTGATGTATGTTACTTTCACCATAGAAAGAGCCATTGCTTGGTTTGGGGTCTACCTAATTCTCTCAAAACAATATCAGTTATAAAAATAGAACACAGCAAACCCCAAAGGCCACTATCACTTAATATAGTCTAAAAGAGAGTGAAAGTGCATACAAGCACTGAATTGGGTTGGTTCCACTGGTCCTCTTGCATTCGTGAACAGTAGCAATCAGTTGTACATACAGTTAAACTCAATAGTATCCAGTAGATGAAAAGAACCTGCCAGCAGCAGTACCTTAATAACAGGGCACAGAGCAGCCCTGCTTGTGAGGAGGTGCTCTCAGACAGACACAGACATTATGCATATTAGAGTTTTTGCCTAGCACCAGGTTGGAAAATTACTGCTACTTCTAATTTTGCATTATCCTCTTATTGTAAGAGCAAAACAAAAATAAAAAACCGCTTTGTTTTATCTGTTCTACTGCAAGGAATCACGCACAGCCACAAAATTGGGTTCTATTTATCCAGATCTTGCAATAGACAGCATCCAGCAGCTTTGCAGCCACTGGTACTTTGTGAGAAAGGGAGTGGTTTTATCAAATACATTGGCAGGCACTGACACAATAATTAAAATTTACCTGTTTGAGGAAAAAAAACCCACTAGACTGAAATAATGAAACACATTATTTGAAGAGCAGCAGAGGAGGGAAAAGGCAGGTTCCGTCTGCAGGGGAACCAGATGGGGCTTTGTGCCCTGTGGCTGTGCTGAAGGGCCAGGGTCAGCAGAGGGCTGTGTCCAGCAAGTGGACAGTACTCCTCAGAGGAGCCTTCAGGTCTCCACTCACAGAATTCCTCCTCTCGTTGGAGGCTGGCAGGTTAACTGGTAGGGCAGCTGTAGCAGTGGGGAAGCAAGACAGAAAGAGAGTCCTGGCCGGACAGCACATATCACCTGTAAAGGGCCTGTCTACTTCTCCTGCCAGACAGAACCCTCTGCAAACCCCAGCCCTTCAGTACGGCCCAATCAGGTCCTTATGTCCCCCCCTGGGGGGAGGGGCCCCACACTTTAAAAACCTTTGGTCTGGGCCAGCAATTCTCAAACTATGAGATGGGCTGTTTTTGTTTTTTTAAGGACTCTGGCTGGGGCTCCTGCAGAAGGGCCATGCACACCCAGGAGGCAATGATAAAGGGGACGACCAGAGGCCTGCCACCCGGGCTCAAGCTCTCCTTTCACCCCACCCCCAATCCTTTACCTGGAGGAGTGAGGCTCCAGCTGTTAGCAGCAGCAGTGCAGAAGCAAGTGTGGCAATGGGGCACTAAGTCTGCTGTGAAAAGTGCTGCTTCTGGCGCAGAACTGCCTTAAGAGCTGGGTGACTATATATGTACTTGCAAGGGCATAAACGACTATGGACACAAAGAGTGGGGGGCCAATCAAATAAGTTTGAGAACCACTGGTCTAGGCAATTTCCTAAAGGATTTTGTTCTCCGGAGATACAATGCTAGCGCCTGGTATCCATACACGAAATGAAGTCTCCTATTCTCACTAGTGGCAAGTGGAAAAGAGACAAGCTTTCTGATTCACGTGAAAGTCTGGCATTGCTTTGGGAGTTAATTTGGGGTGCAGTCTCAGTGAAACCTTATCCTTAAGGAATGTAGTGCATGGTCAACCAGCCATAAGGGCTTCTAGTTCCCCTACCCTTTTGCTGAAAGGATGGCCACTAGAAAGGCAACCTTGAAGATAAAAGGGTCAGCAAGCATGTTGCTAAAGGGTCAAAAGGGAATCAGTTTTGAGAGGACCAAGTTAAGATTCTATGTTGGAATGTTCTTACTGGAGGAAAGGTTCTGAGTAGACCCTAGGGAAGATGTACAGTTCCTGGATGGGTGGAAATGGAGTGGTTGCCAGTTGGACGGTGACTGGTGCTGTTAGCCACCAACTGTACATACAGGAAGCAGACCTGAGGTCCTCAAGGCAAATGGATGGTCTAAAAATAGAGGGAATGTGATCCTTCTACTTGGCAAAGTAGCACTTTCTGGTAGATTCCTTCCTGCTATTGTTATAGACCTCTTGAATGGCTTCCACACGTCTATTTTAGATTTGACACCCATCCAAATACTATGCCATGAGATGGAAGGAGTCTGGATTGGGATGTCTGAACTCACCCATGTCCTTGGTCATGCTGATGCTTGCGGGATGCTGATGAGTGCATGAGTTAACATCTGGAGAAAGCTCAGGAATCACAGCCATCTGGGAGCAACGAGGACACTCACTGACTCATCCAGCTGGACCTTCTTTAGAACTCAAGGAAAGAGTGGAATGGGGGAAAGGCATTCCTTAAGTATCTTGACCATTAGATTATTAGAAGGGCATCTCTGCTGGAGTCCTCACCATGAGCCCCCCTGGAGAAAATACATCTTGCATTTCCTGTTCTCTTGAGTCAGACAGGTTCCACGACTGAGACCCTGATACTGGAATATGCATCTCTCTACAGAATTGTATAGCTTCCATTGGAGAAGCTCCTGCTGATCTGTCCACTAGTGTATCCCTGGAGGTGGACTGCTGATAAGGTAATTTAGTGACAAAGACACTGGTTCAAAAGATTGAACTCTTCTGAGCAAAGGGAGGTGGGTAGATTTCATTCCTGGTTGCTTGCTGATGTAAACAATGTTGCCACGTTGTCTGACATCACTTGAATATGTTGGGATTGTATATGCAGTAAGAATCTTTTGCGGACTTCTCTGTTCTAAAAGATTTTTGTGCATCAAGGACTCCCAAGGAGTACATGTCCCTTGTGCCGTATGATCATCCAGCTGGGTACCCCATCCTAACAGGCAGGCATCTGGTCAATAATTTTCCTTGTGTGGGGAGGAGTGAAGGGAACTCCCATGCACATATATGCCCTGCTCTCCAACCAAGACAGTCCCACGGTCTGACTAATTTGGCCATATGATATTGTTTTGCATGGATATTGTCCAAAGCCAAACCTGTAGACAGCAATGTCAAAGTCTCACCAAAAGTTTCATGTAGGTACAGGATTTCTTGTGACCTAGGAGGATTAGACAGAAATTAGCTGAAGTCTATGGGCTCTTTCTGCATTGATTGATCAGATTCTGACCTGAGAGAGGTAAGCCCTCGGCCTGACAGTCTGTTCCATGTTATCCTGCCTCTGGATTTTGGAAAAAAAAAAAAAAAAAAAAAAGGGCTTTTTGTCATTACAGGGTTATGGGGGGTGGGAGGGTTAACCTCAAAACTTCCTGCACAACATATTACCTTTGTCTGGTCAGCAAAAATATCATGTTCAGCATATCAGCAAATCTATATAAAAAGGAAAAGAAATGACAAAGCAACATATGCCAGGCAAAGCCTTGGCCTAATCATTATTTTCATCTAAACTCATTCACTATCTAATTCATTATCTTTATGCCCTTGGTTTGCAGCAGAAGGAGAGGAAGGGTGCAGGTTCAGACGAATGAAGACTGCTACCAAAAAGTCTTCCTAGCTCAGGTGCACAGGGTGCACATGTTAGGGGCCAGCAAATGAACTAAAGTTCTCAAACAGAAAAAGCTGAACATTTGTCATAAATGTCTCCCACACGATACAGGCCACATCTGCACTTGATTAAAAACAAGGCACTACTTAAGACATGTACTTCTTATAATACCAGAATGAGCTGCTCATTCGGAGAAGGATTAGAATTTATAACATTGCATACAAAAAGACAGTAGCTTCACTCTCAATTCTCTTCCACTCTAACAACTCCTCCTCACAATAAAGTCAAAGCCAAACCAAACTCTCCCCTACCCACCAAAATGTGCCAAATGATGTCACTGGATTCCACCCAATCTGTTGCTAAGGTCCCAGATATGTCATTGCAATCAGGGTACTTGAGCCCTAATTGTCATATTAAATCAGCCATCCAGCAGTTTCACAAAACTGACCCACTCAGTCAGAGCATTGCTAACTCTCTGATCACAGTCTAACTTGACTTTAACACTGATAGGCTGCAGTAAGAATGAATTTCCAACAGGACTCTTCTACTCTAAGTTTGTAAAGATACACTTTGGCCCAGTTTCCTGGTAGGTAAAAAAGGGTATCAGACAGGAAGCAGCTGGGGGAGGGAGTATCTTGGGTATACACATGAAGAGGCATTTGGCCATTCATGTTGGTGAGGGAGGTGGATGGGAATCTGCAGACATTATTGTGCATACGTACTGTGAAACCCAGGACCAGGCATAATGGTAATCACGCCACAGATATTTATACAAGCATTGTTCTTCATATTTTCTTCCATTTTCCCTAATTGTTGCAGTTCACCATTTGCTTTTAGATATTTTGTGAATAATTTACATACTTCTAACGTCAATATCTTAAGCTAATAGACCTTAAGATCTTTTCCATGTTCAATTAAAAACTGGCAAAGCTTCTTAATTATTCCTGTTTCTCTAGATAATTTGTTCATTTCAGTAAAGTTGCCCTAATACGTGCAAGAGCTGAAAGTTAGAACTAATTAACCTATTCCTGAAGTACCCTTATACCACTGTTATCAAAGCAGGTGTGCTTTTAATGTAGTGTGAAACATGGGCTTTGATTTCTTAAGTTTATTGACTTTTGCTCTGTGAACATATCACATGTTAGCACTAGGGTGGCTCAGATATGATTAGCTTGTGCTAATCACTGGATGATGATGCACAGCACTCTGTTTTTATCCACTTGGTAAACAGCCTAGATAGTTTGTAATCCCCTCTGGCACTCTCTTTTTAATGGAGGGGAAAATCCATTTTCCTCCCGTATAAAAATATTTTAAATGATGGGTATACCACCAAATTCCAGTGACTGGGATAAGGGCCCATTTCATACTGTAGAAGATTGTTTGCAGAAATAACAAATCTGTGTTAAACTAGTCACTGAAGCTAGTGGACTTGTGCTAGTGTAGCAGAGGAGAATTTGTCCCTACCACAGTTAGAATTAGCATTACATACCCAAGTAACATGATGGTGGATGATGCAGGTAACCTCACCAGATTAAAAACAAAGAAAAGAACCTGTAGCCTTTATGCTTCTTTTAATTATTAAAGTGAAATTTACTCCAAAAACTAAAAATAAGTTTGAAACCACATGGTGCAAATATTACTCTAGCTCCCAAATTAGATTCTGAGAACATGTCCCAGTGACTCACAGGATAGTGTCAAAACAATGCAGTTAACGCTTCCTATCAGTAAAAGAGAGAACCATGCTAATATGAAAATAGCAGTATCAGTTCTAATAATTCTCAGAATTTTAATGCTAAATGAATCTATGCACAAGTTCTATTGATCCATTCTGAAAATATAAATAGAATTTTAAAAAATAATCATGAATACTGGAATTGAAAGCTGAAGTCCTGATCCATAGGTCCAGTCAAGATTACCTCAATATACAACTGCCCTGTAGGTCCTGCACCACTTCCCCACTCTCCCGGACTGCTGGAGAAGGACTGGCCTCAGTGTTAGTAAGAGTAGCCTCAGAGCTGCTCTAATAGCTGGGGTTCAGAGTGTAGCACAACTCTAACCATGTCCCCTATCCTTGTGCATGTCTCCCCAATATATCCCTAAAGCACCAGGCAGGAAAACTCCCACACTGAGGAAATCTACCCAGTTAGAGTAGCTTTACAGTCATTTTGTGCTACCCTGGAGGTGCAAAGGGGCCACATTATGGGCCAGGGTCTAGCCTTGAGATCTTGAAATTTTTTAAACAATAGAAAAAAAATCTGTGTTATTCATCAAAGTAACCAGTCTTGATTAAAATTACTAAAAAGGATTTTCTAACATAGAAAGTATTTGCTGGTCTAACAGCCAGAATTATTTTTAAACCTGGAGATAAAAGGTTAAGATCTAGTCACTGGACTTTATTTTATGGAACTCTTTAGGGAGATGGAATTTTTTGTTTCTTTTTCTTTGATGGACACTGGTTATTTTTGACTCAGTTTATCAGCTGAATGTTATTGCTCTTGACAGGGAGGTATTATTAGGGGCACAGTACAAGCGGGAGCTATGTGAACTTTCATGTTACACAATGGCTCCTTGATTGAAAGTTATCCCAGTGTGGAGGACCAGTCCAAGGCCCTCCACGCCATTTAACCCCCCACATAGAGAGCATGGAGGCTGGGGAAAGGGCAGCAGGATGTGGGGTTATTCAAGAAATCATGGAATTGGTCTCTGTACTGGCCTGTGCGGCTAGCACAGAAAGTTAATTTGGGGTAGGCTAAGGCAGTGGCTATGAATCTGCATCCCATGGTCCCCATATCCTGTGCAGCCATCCTGGAGAGGTTAGTTGTAGCCATTAATCAAACCCAGCAGGTTCATGGGTGTGGGGGGAATTTCTCCTCCCAGCCCTTCTCCCAGAAAGAACCCTCATTAGAAGCATGTTAAACTAAAATTGTCTTTTCCAGGAATTTTCATGCATTTGATCCAGAACACAGTTTCATTATTTCCCATAGCAATGAGCTAATGTAACAAATTAAATGAATTTCCACACTTCGAGCATATATTAAAGTCCATCTTTTGTTTTCATGAAGCAGAAACAAGTGTTTTACTTGTGAGCCTGAGCAGACAATATTTCAGAAGGGGCAAGAATATTTTCCACACAGCTTTATAGTCCTTAATTTAGTGAGATGGCCTTACTGGTCTTACATCACATCACCAGGTGCCTCTGCTGATCCGCCAGATTCAACAATTGCTGCCAGTCCTATCCTGCACCATATACCACATGTTGCCTTAAAATGAGTCCTCATTGACTCCCTGCCTAGTTGCTGCATTCAGCCTTTAGTTGCTAGTGCTGTTAGTTCTGTGCCAGACTACACCATGTGTTTTTATGAAATTCTGCATCAGTGTTATTGCTGGTTGAATAAACAACCACCCATGATTCACTCATATTTTCACATATAAAATGCTATGTTCAGTTCACTATCATATATGGGATCATATTAGTTATTATTTGAAAGTATTCAAATAACTGCCTGGTATTGGTGAATATGCCCATGAATCCCAAACCTTTAACAAGTATAAACACAAGTATTTGGTGCTAGCACTGTGCTGTTCATTATTTGCTCTATGATATTTTGTGGCTAACATTGTGGTCATCTAATCAGAGAACAGAAACAATACCATATGACTTAAATGACCATCTGTGCAGATACAAATAACGAATAGCAAACAGGCAAAATAAAAAATGTACAATCTACAATTTGAAAATAGGTTATGCAAACTAATCAGTAATAAATATTCGTAACAAATATTTCAGCTACCTCTGTTCACTCCCTTGACACGATCTTTAATTTGTACTGTTTAATGGGATCCTGCCAATCCATCCAAAAACAGTGACATAAAAGTAGTGTAACAAAGATTAAAGGCCCAATTTTGAAGCTGCTGTGAACAAAGAAGTCCCATTAACCTCAGTGAAAGTTTTGTGAGGCAATACTTACTTTTACTGAGTTCCTAGCAGGAGATGCTCAGTACCTCTAGTTCCAACCCTGAGTATTGATGTTATCATCCAATAAATACAATATCAAAGTGCAGATAGGAACTCCCCCAGTTTACACACAACGGTTCCAGGCACCCTCTCACAAAAAGGATCAACTTTTATTTTCCTGATACCAAGTTTAGGGCACAATACAGCCTGTGTTACTGTTCCTAACTTCTTAGGTTTCTTCTTTTATCTTCAGTCTCAGTATTTTGGTGACTGGAATCTGATGTGGAAAAAGCTGAAGTACTCAATGCTTTCTTTGCCTTGGTCTTCACAGACAAGGTCAGCCATCAGACTGCTGCTTGGGGCAGCACAGTATGGGGAGGAGGTGAGCAACCCTCAGTGGTGAAAGAACAGGTTAAGGACTATTTAGAAAAGCTGGACATGCACAAGTCCATGGGGCTGGATGAAATGCATCCAAGGGTGCTGAGGGAGTTGGCTGATGTGATTGCAGAGCCATTGGCCATTATCTTTGAAAACTCACAGCGATCGGGGAAGGTCCCAGACGATTGGAAAAAGGCAAATATAGTACACATCTTTAAAAAAGGGAAGAAGGAGAATCTGGGGAACTACAGACCAGTTAGCCTCATCTCTGTCCCCAGAAAAATCATGGAGCAAGTCCTCAAGGAATCCGTTTTGAAGCACTTGGAAGAGAGGAAGGTGATCAGGAACAGTCGACATGGACTCACCAAAGGCAAGTCATTCCTAACCAATCTAATTGCCTTCTGTGATGAGATAACTGGCTCTGTGGATATTGGGAAAGATGTGGACGTGTTATACCTTGATTTTAGCAAAGCTTTTTGATACAGTCTCCCACAGTATTCTTGCCAGCAAGTTAAAGAAGTATGGATTGATGAATGGGCTATAAGGTGGATAGAAAGCTGGCTAGATTGTTGGGCTCAACGGGTAGTGATAAACGGCTCAATGCCTAGTTAGCAGCCGATATCAGGCGGAGTGCCTCAGGGGTTGGTCCTAGGGCCAGTTTTGTTCAACATCTTCATTAATGATCTGGATGATGGGATAGATTGCATCCTCAGCAAGTTTGCAGATGACACTAAGCTGTGGGGAGAGGTAGATAAGATGGAGAGTAGAGATAAGGTCCAGAGTGACCTGGACAAATTAGAGGATTGGGCCAAAAGAAATCTGATGAGGTTCAACAAGGACAAATGCACAGTCCTGCACTTAGGAAGGAAGAATTCCATGCACTGATGCAGGCTGGGGACCGACTGATTAAGCAGCAGTTCTGCAGAAAAGGACCTGGGGATTATAGACGAGAAGCTGGATATGAGTCAACAGGGTGCCCTTGTTGCCAAGAAGGCTAATGGCATATTGGGCTGCATTAGTAGGAGCATTCCCAGCAGATCGAGGGAAGTGATTATTCCCCTTTACTCAGCACTGGTGACGCCACATCTGGAGTATTGCATCCAGTTTTGGGCCCCCACCTCACTACAGAAAGGATGTGGACAAATTGGAGAGAGTCCAGTGGAGGGGAAACAAAAATGATTCGGGGGCTGGGGCACATGACTTATGGGGAGAGGCTGAGGGAACTTGGCTTATTTAGTCTGCAGAAGAAAAGAGTGAAGGAGGAGTTGATAGCAGCCTTCAGTTACCTGAATGTCGGGTTCCAAAGAGGATAAAGCTAGGCTGTCCTCAGTTGTGGCAGATGACAGAACAAGGAGAAATGGTCTCAAGTTGCAGTGGGGGAGGTCTAGGTTGGATATTAGGAAAAACTATTTCACTAGGAGGATGGTGAAGCACAGGAATGGGTTACCTAGTGAGGTGGTGGAATCTCCATCCTTAGAGGTTTTTAAGCCCTGGCTTGACAAAGCCCTGGCTGGCATGATTTAGTTAGGGTTGGTCCTGCTTTGAGCAGGGGGTTGGATTAGATGACCAGCTGAGGTCTCTTCCAACCCTGATTTTCTATGATTCTATGTTTAAGTTACACCTTTTTTAAAGAGACAAATAACTACAACTTAAGGCACCCTAAAGGCATCAATCCTTATGCAAGTTTGTTTTCATTAACCTAAAACAACTTATTATGCAGTGCCTTTGAATGGTATTGGGAGATTCACATTTAAACTATGCTCCCAAAGCTCTCTCAGGACCGCCATAATTATAAAAATATGCTAGATAAAAGTCTGGGTGCTTATCTGAACTATTTTGTTTTGGTCATTAGGCAGAAGTCTGAAGAGCAGGATCTCTCAAACATGCCAATATTTCTGGTTTCAGCTGGGTTAGTCTGTCTCATAATTTTGATATTTCTAGTTCTTTACTTTACTCAAGTAGCGGGGAAATCAGTGAAACTTTTCTGAAACACAAAATTTTGTATTTAGTTTGAGGTCTGGGATAGTTCTTATTGTTTGAATCATCCACAGTCACTATGTTGTGAAGGTTTCTAGGAAACATTCTCTTGAATATCATTTTACCGAATTTCTGTTCAGTTTATTCAACAATCTATGGATTCACTGAGCAAAAAAAACTTCCTTAGAAGCTCCATACTATTCCTGAAGAGGAACAAGCTTTTCAAGGATCATTCATCTTTATGTTGTTGCCATTAGTATGTATATTCTTACTGGACAACGTCATGGAGAACAGTAAGTGGAATGAACACTGGGCCAAATTCTGCTCTCCATTATACCCAGTCAAAGAATGTAAACAAAACACTGTCCTGATATAAACCTAGAGTATAGCGTAGTTACACCAAAGGTGAATTTGAACCATTGTCTTAGTATGGTGCAAAGGAGGAGAGTAGGAGGCCAGAATCTAGCCCTTTAGGCTTTTAAATGGAATAAGTAAGATCATATTAAAAAGTGTGTAAACAATATGAAAAATGCTGAATTTATTTCTTTAAAATCTAAATTTCCTTACATGCAGGATTCTCCTACTCATCGAATGGCTCTCGAACCCAATCTCACTTACCTGCATTTCATCTAATTCATTTCAAAGCAAGAACGGCAAATTGTACCTTCATATATACCCATGCTACTTCATTATAAAGATTGAATTTTGTGAGCTAATTGCCATGTGATAAAAATTCCTGCATATAAGAAAATGCATGATATTTAAAAATTAAATATAGAGTTTTTCAAATTGTTCACACTTTTTAAGGTGACTGTGTCAGAAGCCCAATTGGACTGGTACATTTGGTTCTTCATTAAAAAAATATCTAACAGTGATAATTCTCTGGCCCTGTATCTGTTCTCCCAAGACCTACTTCTGTGATTCAATAAAATGAAAATGAGATTGGAAAGCTCTCTATGCTCCTTGAAATGTCTGTACAAATTGCTGATACTAACCGCAGTATTGATTTTTACTACTTATTCATGCAAAATTCCGATTGATGTCAACAGGAGTTTTGTTTGAATGAACCATTCAGAGTTGGGACTCCTCATAGGCCTCAATCAACCAAAGCTCTTAAGCATGTGTTGAAGTGCTTTGCTGAATTGGGGCTATAAAGAATATGGACTGTCTAAAACAACTAAAAATCACATACTTGAACATTCTGCTACTATATATATCCTTTTAAAGTGATACTGAACACACACTTTTAGAACTGGACAGTACAAAATCCATCCCTTCTGCCTACCACAGCCTTCTATCCATAGCTTCAGCAAGCTGCCTCTAGTTCCCTATTGTCCTTCCCGCACTCAGAACAGCTCTTCTAAAGTCTTTTCTGCCATACATCAAAAGAGGAGGCTGCTAGCCCAGTTGGATACATTCTCTTTCCCACAGGCACATTGGCACAAGGACCAATGTCCCATAAAAACATCTGCCACAGCTTAGCCAAACTTCAGTGCCTGCACACCTCCACAGAAGGCTGGAGATGAGTCATCTCTGGAGGACCACCCCAACCCCCATGTCTTAAGAGGAAGTGGATTGATCCCCTTTTATCACTAGTAGGAGAGGTCTCTGCAATCTAGAACTGAAGTTCCTAAGGGGAAACATAAAGTAAGAGTATAGAAGTTGTACATATTATTATAAAGACTGGAATTTAACTTGGCAGGACTTTTCAGTAACTGAAAGTATAAGTAAAGGGCTTAACAGCTCTATTATATGGAGAGAATCTGCAGTTAAATATTTTGCTGTTTTGGTCTGAATTTGAAGAATTCATGATTCTCGACCACTAGCTTAGGTATCAGCTAAAACACAATCAGAGTGGCTAAGAGAGAAAGGGTAAATATGGGAAAATGGATCAAGAAGTGTAAAGATTTCTGAAATGATAGAAAACTGCCTAGGGTTTTGTTTGTTTAAAAGAAAAAAGCTTTCTGTAAAACAGACACTTTGTTTACCTGTTATATCTGCCTTGACAATCATTTGCTTTTTAAACAAACGTTTAAATTTTTTTCTTTGAGTATTAGGATTATAGAGCCTATAGTTGTGGGTTTCTTACTTTCTGTAAAGTTTTAATGAGATTTAGGGTAGCCATATTTTACTATAAACATTCCAACTCAGGACAGGAAGATGCGGATAAGAAGCTTCTTTGTGTTAGGCTTTTTTGGTATTGGCAAATCTGAAAAAAAGGGAGCCAATATTTTTCAACAGAATTGGGAAAATATGGTCTTGTCATTTTATTAATGTGAGGAAAATTTTCTAAAGCATGTGTTTGATTTAGGAGTAACAGTCATATAGTAAGCCAATGGGAGTTTTGTTCCCAAATCCTGCAAGTGTTTTTCAAAATCCTACCCATACTTGACAGCATCACGGCCAAATCCTGCTCATTTTAACTCACACATATAGACTTTGTGAAATAATTGAACTGTTTGATTAAAATAAACAAAGCCCTCCCTCCTAGAGTCGGCCTTAAGGTTTGAGAATGGAAAGAAATAGCTTTGCTCCATCCACCAACATCTGGGTACTAAATCTGACCTCTTAGCAGTGATTGCCAGTCAGTAGCACAGGTGAGGCAAACCCCATGCTATTGTGCTCTGACTTGCTGCTAGCTGCTGCATTTGGCTAGGATTGAGCCATCTCCAACCACTGGGTCCAGATCCTAAAGATCCATTATTAACCCTCTCTTGCACACTCATGTTGTACCCCAATAGTACAACAGTCTTGTATCATCTTTCCAGTGTGGTGGAGCTACAGATCCATACTAACCTTGTGGCTGTTTTGCAGACTCTCCTCCCACACAAAAAGATTGGTTCTTCAGTAAAAAGTGGGCACAATGCAATGACATTATAACATGCTGTATGATATTATGAGGACACTGGATTTTCTATAATAAGCAGCATTGTTTACTGCCAACCAGAATAGCGTTAAGCTGTCTGTATTTCCATATTTATTAGTATGTAACTAAAATGGATGCACCCATGTGTGTATGGAGATTGGTTCCAACAGGTGAATGCAAGAAAGTACAATTACATGAGGTCAAGGGGTAGTACCTTGGGAGGAATAGCACCATGTATTTGAATACAACATCTGTGCATGCACATCTGTGGTGGGAGAGTACAGTAGCTGTCTAATTTGCAGGAGTACATTTAATGAGAATCTAGAGAGATTTTGAGAATGTGAAGGTGAGTTGCATTGGACAGAAACTGCTTGCTAGACGATATGGAAGAACAGTGATTTTGTAATTTTTTAAGCTCTATTGATCTATAGTTACTCATATTGCTCGTTTACAGCAAATAGATTTCTGTATACTTCCTATATAGTACAAGACCCACGACCATAGTAAAACATCTCTTAGATTGTCTAACTGTCAATCCTGCTGAATCCGTGCATATAAGTGTAAGCTTTTGCTATGGTGCAACCTGGGAAAGGGCTGCACAAGTTTATCAAGTATTTTGTCAGTTCTACTAAGCTCTTATGCAACTTTCTTCACTGTACTAGTGAACAGGATTACCATATATGTGCTGGCCAAGTGTCAAGCATGCAGTGATTCAATGTACTCCCTCTTCTGTAATGTTAAATATCATGTGTTAAAGCTGTAGGAGTGATTGGTATTTTTGTTTTTAAAAAGAGCTGCATACATTAAAATAAATCATTCATTTGTGGTCTTATCTCTTCTCTCCCACTGCATGGTTTTCAGTGTGTGTGGCGTTATGCAAGAGGTCAGACAAGATAGTTATAATGATTCCTTCTGGCCTTAAAATCTGTGCATATATGAATATCCTATGACAATGGTGCTAATGTGCTGATAGCTATTTGTGTTCTTTTAGTTAACAAGGTTTCAATATGAAAAACTACCTTTATTCTGAAAGTACCTGTGCAACAGCCATGTTTAGTAGCAATAATATTAAGCAGCAGTGTAAGTGAAAATAGACGTTTGAGAGATCTATAACCATAGATTTCTCTTTTATTAAAACTGATTATGTATAAAATGTAAATGTAAAAAATTCAAAATATTAGTTCCATATGTAAAAATAGATTTTGATCCTTTTTATAGCTCTCTTGGGTTGGTAAAAATGTTCCATTGGAATTCTAGTGAGAACTCTGGACATCTGCCCAATGAAACATGGAATATAAAACAGATGAATACTTATTTTCTAACAATAAGGCAAAAGTGGGATATCAAGCATATTATTAATTTTAGAGATCTTGTTGCCTTATGGCTTATTAATCTGAAGACTGAACTGGCACTTTAAATGATCCTTACCATGGGGACCATTCATTTCCATTCCAATATATATATATATATATATATATATATATTGCTCATCATAAAGAGAGTTTTCCTAATTTCCCAATACTCTTACACAAGAGAAGTTATTTAGATTAGGGATGACTTTAGACTATAAAAAATTGAACACTACCAGGTTGAGCCACTATGAATCATTAGATAAAAGCAAGTTTAAGGATCTGAAATATAAAGTGTATAAATTTCTGCAAAATGACCAAACTAATCTATCTGTGCAGAATTTAGGTACTATGGAGACAGGTGCTACCAAAAACAAAAAAACCCAACAACAACAGCCTCTCAAGCTTGGGCAGTATTTTTTGCTGACTGCTAGAGACCACAAGATACTTCACACTCATACTAGTTTTTATGCTTCTGCAAACCTGTTCAAAATAAATCAGTCTTCTGCAAACACACTGTAAAACCAGTTCCGATTTAATGCTGAACTTACAAGCCTTTTAAAACATTAAGTAAATTGAGTTTGATTCCAACCAAAGCCAAACCTTTGGCAGGTTCAGATGTACCCAGTGGATATGCTACCTTATCAAATAGGATTCTGATTAAGTAGATGCAGCATAGTATCAAATGGAGCTGAGCCAGGCCAGTCATGTTATTTTCTATATTATTTGTTAACAAATCTTTAATTGTTAAAGAAGCATCTGAGCCACAAAATTTAGCTCTAAATTTAAATTCAAAGGTGCCAAAATTAGGGGAGAGTTTGGATCCAGAATCTTGATTCAGGCCCATACTTAATTAGATAATGTGAAGAGGACTTTCATAGACTTTTAAAGCAGAGGTATTTCTCTGCTCCTCAGAACTCTGTCTGCTTAGTGACATCTCTTCTATTTCAGGGATGTATCTATCACTCCAACTTAGAACCCAGTTCAGGAAAGCATCCGTACTCAGGAAAGCACTTAATATGCTTTACTTTAAACATATGCTTAAATCCTATTTAATTCAATGGGAACATAAAGAACATTTCTCAAAAGTGCTTAGGGTCCATGTCCACCCCCATTAAATTTGATGGCAAAATTTGATTTCTGTGGGAGCAGGATCAAGGACTAAGTAGCAAATGGAAAACTACATGCAAGTCATGTAACAAAAATGGATGCAATAAAACCATCAAAGCTAAAACCACTCAACTCTTGTAAGACAGTAATTGGCATTTAAGACATTCAAGGCTTTTGCTGTTTTGTCATCAGTTGATGACACACACTTTTAGACTCATTTACTTTTAACTGATCGATATCTTGTACAAAAACTAATTAAGTCTGCATCATTCCATATGTATCTTCAATGAGCTGCCCATTATGTTGTAGTCTGTAGGTCTTTCTGTACTAGATCTATTAACTTGCTTCCCTTTACTTACCCACAATTAGAACAGGAGTACTTGTGGCACCTTAGAGACTACCAAATTTGAGTCTCTATGGTGCCTCAAGTACTCCTGTTCTTTTTGCAGATGCAGACTAACAAGGCTGCTACTCTGAAACTTACCCCACAATTGTTATTCTTCTGTTAAGGAGTTATGAGTAAAAGAAATAAATACGAGTAAATAGGTTGTCTTCAGTTATCTAGGCAAGTATTATCGTAGCCCCACTGCTCCAAGTGACTAAATTAAGAAATAAAAATAGGCTTTGATTTATCATTCCCCTTATCCACAAGAAGCTAAGAACCAAATTTGGCTGTTACATAGCAACCCTGGTTGTCTCAGTGTTGGGGCTGTGGTCTCATTGTCTCAGGTAAATCAAAATGAGACATCAGCACTCCTATGGCCATCTCCTGCTTGTGTTGTATTGGTATATTGTGCCCATGTTCCTAATTTTTTAGTCTGTGGTTCTCAGTGTCTCTCTCTCTCTCACTGGGTTTCACAGTATATGTTTAATGTAAATTAAAACACCATTGCCACCAACAGTCAGACTGCATTGCAACAGAGACAAGCTTATTTCAAGGAGAGGGGGAGAAGGGAATATAGCAAAAGAACCTACTTCCTCCCTCCCACCTCAAAATCCAGTCACCATTTCCCCCAAATCAACTCTCCTTCCTGCTACCCCACCCAAACCCTATACTTTATCATTTAAAAGGAGAGTAAGTCTGAAATGGAATAAAGGGATGCAGAGACAGCACACATCTGCCACTGTCAATCAGAGGGAAGGGACTCAGGGTGTCCTGCAAACCCACTCTCATTCAGGGATCCCTGTGCCTTGAGACCTGTCATACCCTTGTACTAAGTCCAATGGGAGAGGAACTGTCATGTACTACCCATACCATTGAAACCACTGCCCACATCAACGGAGAGGAGCTAGAATCCTATGTACTATCAGCAAGCAGTTTAATGAGTTCTATGAATTTGCATAAAACATCATGAATTTCATACAAATTTAAAATCTACTTTAGTTTGGGGTTTTTTGCCAGCGAAAGTTAGAAGAGATGTCTTCTGCTGCACAGGGTGACTGTATTCATTGATATGTTTTATTCCTGATCCCCCTTCAAACCAGTTGAGAATAATATGATGAAGTTGGAAACCAACGACATTTAAATCACTCTTCTAGGGCATCAAGTCCTGGTGTGGGCTTTGCTGCATATATCTGTACCAGCTTATAGTAATAGCCCTCTGGAGCTGGAAAATATTCTACAGAGGAATCTTCCCCTTCCTTTCTCCCCCATATTCATATCTGAAGTATAGTGAATCACATCCTTTAAAACAACCAGTGTGATTGTGTGCATGTATACATCCCTACACTCACTCACACATACCGACCAAGACAAAACTCAAGCAAAAAATCCCTGTGGGAAACTGTTAAATTATCAGTGCGTGAACACTAAGTTATTAGAAAGATTGTAGTAGGAAAATATGGAGTGATTGTCTTGATTTCCTCCAAGAATAGGAACTACTTCATATCAGCCCATAAATAAACCACAATAATTTTCATTATGCCAGTTTATAGTTCTCTGTATGGAAAAATAAAGTCCACTATATTTCAAGAAAATAGTGTATTGAAATAAATATTTATATAGAAAATGGATGTCTTGGGTGTCTTTTCATTATGTTGATGTTTACAGGTCTTGCAAAAATCAGATTTAGACAGGTAACCTTGTTTCCATCCAAAAAAAAAAAATCACAGTATTAAAACATCCATGTCATTTATTGTTATGCATCAGCATTCACCACATACTATTATGGGAATCTATAAAAGGTCTGATCATCATGTTATTGCTATAAATCATGGTACATCAACTAAACAGAGGTTCTTAATCTTATAGAACTGTGTCCTGGTAGTTACTGGATTTATCTTTAAACAATGATTTAGCAAAAGTTATAATAAAAACTTAGTGGACATGCTATAAATTACCCTGAGAAACTGTAGAATAGAACACCTGTGAAACGTGCCAAGTGCTAGATCCAGCCTCAGTGAGATCAGTCAAATTCTGGGTATAAACAGCAACAGGTACTGGAGCTGTTATTCTGTTCAAACACTCATTTTGCACCAGTGTAAAACCACGTATTTCTGACTTATATGTGTGTGTGAGAGGAAAGCCAAGTTCTGCTCCTCTACAGACATGGTGCCAATTTTCTACACCTGGTGTAAATACACCAATTTATACCAGAAGATGGTCTGGCCAAAGGTGTTCAGAGAATTAAGGTTTTCAATAACCTTAGGTTTCCATATAGCTCCTGTCACTGTGATATCTGGGGTCCAACCATCATAGTAAATTAATGTTAGTCTTTCACTTTTGATCTGATTACATTACATAAACCTACCACACAATTTGTTATACTTTGGCGTAATTGGTATATAAAAGACTTAGAACAATGGGAAAAGAATCCAGAGGGTGTATTTGCAAGACAAAGTATAAGGAAGCTTGCAGAGCACCTTGAAACACTATGCCTTACAATAGCTAGTACAAATAATTAAATCTCTAACACCCATTTGAATCAACTTATAAATTTTTAGTATAGTTAAAATTAAATGTTTATGGCGTTCACTGCTCTACTACTAATTAAAAGTGAAAATAATACAAAATGTAATAAATAATTAAGCTTATTAATTGACACTAAGAATCAACATTCATTACAAATTGTAAGCTAGGACTGTTACTATGAGGATTTTCCTACACCTATTCTATTATGCTCTTATGCAGCTTTAGATCTTAATGCAGCAGATTAGTGACTAATTTAATTCATATGGTATAAATAATAGAGTACCTCTTCCTCAAACACTAACATTTAATGAACATTGATCATGAAAAATAATTCAAATATGGTATCATCATCATCAAGGGAGTCTTGGATGCTCAGCACCTCTCAAGATCAGACAATTTGAAGAGCTGTGGCCTCACCATTATAAAAAGCCAGGCAGTCTTCCCACATCCCCAATTCATTTTATTGTTTAAAGGAAATGGGATTGTTGTTTTTGTGGGGAAAAAAATTGCATATGAAAGTGGAGCCGAGCAGGATATACATATTCTCTTCAAAAATCTGGACTGTCTGTTTTACAAAGGTTCAAATGCAATTTGGAAACATTGGAAGGCACAATTCAGGTAACATTATTTTTTGTGAATCTGTTCATACATCCCTAACACTGCCTGGTGCCCTGAACCTTTTCAAATGACTTCATACAAATACCAAGCTATCCATCAGTCCACAGATACTTCAGATAGTATTTTAGCTACAACCCTTAATTTGTCAAGGTTCAAAAAGCAAATCCTTGACACAAATACAACTGGGAGACCTTTAAAAATGATCATAGAAGATGTATTTTATTCTTTTCGGCAGACCTTTTGTGCCAGTTATTAAAATAATGTGTTTACATTTCCGATGTAAATAGCAGGTTTCAGAGTAGCAGCAGCACATGTTAGTCTGTATCTGCAAAAAGAACAGGAGTACTTGTGGCACTTCAGAGACTAACAAATTTATTTGAGCATAAGCTTTCATGAGCTACAGCTGACTTCATCGGATGCATGCAATGGAAAATACAGTGGAGAGATTTTATATACACAGAGAACATGAAACAATGGGTGTTACCATACACACTGTAATAAAAGTGATCAGGTCTTTATTCAAGCCTAGGAGTGGATGGGTTATTACACAAAGTAAAACTATTTCCCCATGTTTATTTTCCAACGCTACTGTTCCTCACACATTCTTGTCAACTGCTGGAAATGGCCCACCTTGATCATCACTAGAAAAGATTTTTTTTTCTCTCCTGCTGGTAATAGCTCACTTTATCTGATCACTCTCATTACAGTGTGTATGGAAATACCCATTGTTTCATGTTCTCTGTGTATATAAGATCTCCCCACTGTATTTTCCACCAAATGCATCCGATGAAGTGAGCTGTAGCTCACGAAAGCTTATGCTCAAATAAATTTGTTAGTCTCTAAGGTGCCACAAGTACTCCTTTTCTTCATGTAAATAGCATCAGTCAGATTGCATTCCACAAAATGACATGTGTGACATTACCCGAAATGTATGTGTCACTGAGTGAAGTGCCAGCTGGAATGTTAAAAATATTTTCATTAAAACACCAAGAAAATGTAATGGAAAAGAAATTATAATTGAAAATAGCCTCATGTGAAATAGATAATTCTGTACGCTCACTACACTGTTCTTTAAAAGCTAACTAGCTCAGAGAAGTATTGTCAAAAAGTAGAATCTCCTTTCAATACTCTTAGGCTAAAATCAATTAAGAGGAGCTTCATCTAGTACCATTATGGTAGGTGACAACACCTCTGTCCATTCTTTATTGTAACAGATATATCTGTACCTATCTTTTTTATTTACGGATTAGCAATTTTGGAATAACTGTTCACACCTAGAAGACGGCCTTGTTAAATGTTAAAATGACTTTTCTATATGCCTTCCAAGTTATGTAAAACTGTTGAGCCGTAATCACACAAACCCAGCTGGATTGTCTCAAGGAAAAAGGCCCTTATCCAGTCACATTGTGTTCTAATCATGAAATCCGGAGTCATGGCAGGGTATTTCCCCCCCTCCTCTCTGCATTGGCAGGGAGACAGCTTTTTCAAAGAAAGCGTCTAGGTGAACAAATCCTTTTTGGTGGAAATGCTACACTCTGCACAGCTGTGCAGTTGGACTGCTGAATCCCCTTGGGGTGACCAGATGTCCCGATAAAATTGGGACTGTCCTGATATTTAGTTGTTTGTCCCATGTCCCGACCGTACATCAGTCGGGACACCATTTGTCCCGATATTTAGCTTTGGGAGCACTCCAGGTTTTGGTGTTTTTTTTTTTTTGCTTGGGGCAGCTAAAAACCTAGAGCCGTCCCTGGTGGGGGGGTTGAGCATTGTGGCTGCCCCCCTCATATGTCCCAATATTTTGTTCTTGTCATCTGGTCACCCTATTGTTATTAGTATAGCAGTATCCAGAGCCCCAACCAGGCAAAGGCGCCATTGTGATTGTCACTATACAAGCAAATACAAGAGAGAATCCTGATCGTGAGCTCACCCCAGCTTTTTCCTCCTCCTACTTAGAAGGACTGATGATTACAGCGGCACAAAAAATTCTGGACAGTTAATTTGCTGAACCATACAGTTTCAGGTCGACCAAAACTTTGAAAAAAAATTTGTTTCAAGTTTGTCAAATATTCTTAACGGAACCAAAGACATCAGTAATGTCAAAATGAAACATTTTCTTTAGACTTTCAGGCATTTTGACAAAAGCAAGCAAAGGATTCCAAAAATGCTCAGAGGTGTAGTGGGCACATTAATTTTTGAATGTCAGGACTTATATGTTAAAAATGTGTTTTTGTGGAATTATTTTGAGTATAATATTTGCATTTAATATAAAAATATAGGATGGCATATTGGACCCTCTTCATTTAAAAATATATTTCATTTATAACGATAATGAGTTTCTGAAAACCTGTAGAGCATACAACACTCCCAAAAGCATGAAGTTTGCAGTATGTTTAATGTCTGTACTTTTAGAGCACATAAGTGCTTAACAAGTCCTCCCTGACCTCAACAAGAAATCTAAATTAAACAGAGGGTTTGGGTGCACTGAAATAGGGCCCCTGGCTACAATTCAGATTCAACCCCCTAAAACAGGACCCCTTTCAGAACGAATTGCTTTGGGTGTCAACAAGTTTGCTAGAAAGGCATCCTAAACTTTAATCTGCTGATTTGTATGGATTTTCACTACAGTGATCACTCAGTCTATGGTGGAATAATTACTTTACTAATTATTCTAACAGTTATTCTGCTAGTCAACAGAAATGGAATTACTAAACTAATTCCACCTACATCAGAGGAGTGATTGGACATAAATGCACATACAGGTAAAACAAACACTTAATCAAAAATATAGTGTTCACAATAATTATACTTACACTTTTGAATAAAGAGAATATTTACAGCTTAGTTCATTGTAAATATTGTTCGATTCCACAAAAAGAATGAACTAGAAAATGTAACACTAACTTTGCAAAATGCAGTTTATATTTAATCTACATAGTGGGTCAATATACTCCTACAGCACACTAAGAACGCCCCTGTGGGCAGTAGCTTAATGTACTCTGGAATTGAACTAAACCCACGTGGTTACTCAGTACACTATAAAAGTGTCTGCCTAGGGAGTTAGCCCAGAGTAACTAGTGAACTAGCCTAACTAACTGTGCACTAACTTCCTCATGTAGACAAGCCCTTATTCTCACAAAATTAAATGTTGACAAACATTGTTACTTTTTGTTGCGTCATTAGCTGAAATTCACACAGCATTTATTTGCAGATGCGTGAATTGTAACCACACTTTAGAAGATCAAAAGTGGCCGGACCAAAATATTTCTTCTGTCTGTAATAGTGCATTATGAAAACAAATAATATATAAACTATTTCTTTTCAGATGTGGGTAACACTGAACCTGAGAGACATCACAAAGTATTTGTACTAGTTTGAGTTAATGTGCTGCCCTCAGAGCACCTTGTTTAAACAACTGTTTTGCAATATTTTTTTTAAAAAAATAATTAAATGCTGAATATTTGGACTTTCCTTACCACTGCACCTCAGTATTTTTGATGCATTGAAGGTATACAAACAGTTCTTTTGCCCCTTCCACATCTTTTATGTTATCTTACAACGCCACATAGAATTAACTCAGAGGACCCTAACACATGAGAAATATCAATACATCAACTGTTCTCTTCATGGGACATCATCAAGTGAGCCATGTGTTATCGCACAATGACAAATGGAACTGAATTCTGGAATAAACACACTGGGAAATATCTACATGCAAAAACAGTTCTGCCAATTAGAATGAAGTATTTCTTAAACTCTTTACTTTTACAAAAGAGTGAAATTAAACTAAGACATGAAACAGAGCTGGCTACTATCTAATACTCCATTTGTTCAGTAGATGCACAAATTCACCACACTAACCTGTATATACTATTAACACTTCCAGAAATGGCTCATGACCTAAAATAAATTGGGTTTTTTGAATCAAGGGAAATAGCACGTGGAGTGTTGAAATTCCTCAAAGCGCAAGTTACAATTTAGAACATTTAACAAAGCAAGAGATGGATGATAAGAGAACATGGACATGTGTATGAAATGTTAGGAGAAACTGCCCATCAGACTTCAGGAGATTTTGTTTCTGTGTAAGTTTTATATGAAGAGTTGGCTGGCATTGTCTAAATGAAGTTAGTTGCCAAGGTGTTTTCCCCACCAATAGCTAGTGTTAGATTTTGAAATTTACACAAGTGTGAGCCTGATAGACAACTACACTAAAAACAAGTGGAGATTGGCAGATGAACTTAAGAGATGGAAAAATAACATCCTGACATGAAAGAAAATGCAACTCAAAGGGCATGGTAAAAATTCTAACTATTCACAGGCAGGCTGTATGACAAGACACTTTTAAAAATTATTTTTAATTCTGTGTACATGGTCTAGGACTTACTGATTTAAATGTTAAAAATAGTCTCAATTAACCAGAGTTAATTTAAGATATTAGTTTGCCATTTCTGTGTGTTCAAACCTTTGTCTCCATACAAAATACCGGCACAAAAAGCACCAATCTGGATAATTCCTAAAATGTTGGCTTTGAAAAAATACAGATACTCCTAATTGTCTAATTCACAAATAGAAAATTAGCCCATGGAAGTCTCTTTAGAAATTACCATTATATCAGAGACTTTTGAGAAATACATTTTGCTGCTTTTGGGGCTGACTGAACAAATAGTAACAGATATATTCCAGGGATTACTGTCAAAAATTAAGCCATTTATAAAATAAAATGCTGCAAAGCATTAAGTTACCAGTCTATCAATAAGCACTAATAAAGCTGCTGAGATACTTTATTCACTCTCTAAAGAAAACATACTGGGGAAATAGAAGGCATAGTAAATTGCCATTGCAGCATTATTGCGGGTAGCCTTCTATTTCATTAAATTATATGGACTATCAAACCCCCAAGGAATCCAGAATTATTATAGCACAGTGGTTGCTACATTACACTAATGGTGAGAATTCCCTTTCTGAACATCCATTTTCATTAGCTTATAGTGTCCTCAGATAGACAACAAAGAAAATACCACAGTTGTTCATGGTTGCCCATCCAAGTTTGACAGCCACCATCTTGGCCAACACTGGAGATTGAACTGGGGAAAAGCAGGAGTTTCTACAGCTTGAGCTAGAAAACCACACTCCACAGCTGGCATTTGTAACATTCACATCCTCTGGTGATTTAGGTACAGAGGAGGACGTATAATACACCCTCAACAGTGAGCAACACTAGCAGAAAGGCCAGATTCTCACCTGCTGTGCTGCATTTTTTTTTTGTTTAGTGTTGCTGCTTTGCTGACAGGGCTTGCCAGCATATTTTGTTACAGTGTATGCTGGACCAAAACCAACAACAACAAAATTAAGTATGGCAAGGAGGTGCCTGTTCTTTTTTCTTTGCCAGAGACATATGTGGTTAATTTTGAAGCATCCATTAATTTAAATACGTTCATTAGTAGATTTTCCTCAAGCTCAAGGAGGAGGAGGGGGAAAGCATGTAGTAATGTGCATAACCTGGATGGGATAATTAACTTTTGATCAGATGTTCATTTTATTAATATTTACCTAGGCATTCCAGGATACAAATAATCTTTACTAATGGTTCAGATCGTCAGTCATACTTTGAAAAAGAAGGAAGTAATTTACTGTGAATAAAAGAAGCGGATTTCAATATTTTAATTCCTAACTAGCAGCTAGCATTTGGAGCTAATATGAAGGGAAAGTTATCTCTAGGGATCTCCATAAACAGGTGAGAAATGGTAGTGGGTGGTGACAGTTCTGTCTAATTTTGAAACAGGAGATGGAACCATTCCCACTCCCTTCTCCCCCCCCCCCCCGGTTTTTAAAATATAAGCAGAAAAAATACATTTAATAGCAAAACCAAGTGTGTCAGCCACACACCGAGTTACTTTTGTAATTACACCCCTCCACTGATGTCTAGCCCAAAAAGTTGTTGGATGCTTAACACTTTTCAAGATCAGGCCACTTGTTTAGGTGCCTAAATATTGATTAGTAAACATTCATTATTCAGTACCATCTAAAAGCTACTATCAGTTTCGGTCCCATTGGGCTAGATGCTGTACAGACATACACTAAATGACATTTCTTACCTCAAATAGCTTACTGTCTAAGAGAAGACATAATTGTTGTTTGAGACAAACCAGGAGCAGGGTGCGGTAAGAGATACAAAGATGGGTAGAATTCGCAGTCAGTCAGTTGTAATGATCACACAGTTCTCCATCTGTCTACCAGTAATGGGTATACTTCACTGAATGCTTTATGGATGAAATGAGTTTTGAGGAATCAGTTAGAAGAGAACAAGGTAACAGCTTTAAAGATTTTGATTAGGAGCTTTACAGTTCATCTGAGACAGCATGGGAGAGAGAGAACACAAAAGTGCTTGCCAGAGACTGAACTTCAGCAACCCTTAAACAAACAACAACAACAACAACAACAACAAACCCTTGGCCAAAGAAACCAATTGTTTGCTTTAAAAGAAAACAAGAGTCTGATTCTCTTCTCAGGTAAGGGCTTAAACACTAGTTTAAGTCAGAAGTAACTGCCCTACAATTGCAATGCTGCAAAACTTGGCATAAGCGGAGAATGAGGCCCTTACAGTCTGGAAGCTATGCTTATGCACAGATTACCTGAAAAATTAGAGTCCAGATCAGTCACAATTTTTGTAAACAGTAAATCGGTGTCACTTAACAAAGCTGGTACGTCTTTGGTGATCAAGGCCTTCCAGAATTCACAATCATGGAGACACCAGGCCCAACTCCATATTTTTCAAGCGTCTCCATAACTTGTTCAGAGTCAGAGAATATTGTCTCCCCTTAATAGTTTAGTATCAGGACAGCAGTGCATGTTGCAATTTTCTTGACTTCCCTCACTGTATAATTTGGGACTGAATACCCCAGTGTTATCTCAATTAAGATTTGAGGCCCTCATTTTAGGCTTTCAGTAAGCTCTCTGTCTCTGTTCTACATGCAGCAGGAATAGGAAGAGAGTCATCTTGACCCAATAATCCTTTAAGGAAGTTTAGTACAAAATCCACCATAGAGGGGGTTTTTTGAGAGCTCTCTGGGATTCCATTTACAGAGTTGCTTTCAAACTGTTTGAGATACTTCCCCCAACCCCGCCACTTTCTTTTTTCCATATATAAGGTCATTACCAGAGCCTTCAGTAGAGTAAATTCTGCTCTCTTCTACTGCCCTTCTTGATGCAAGGTCAGGATGGATTTCTGCACTGGGGAGAGGTCAGCTTTTAATGCCACAGTTTGGCCAGCTGAGTACGATTTCAATTTTTGAGTTCTTTACAAATCAGCAGTATGCTACTAACAGCCTAGTTATTCTTTATGGGCAATTGCAGATCTTTGCCTTGTCTCAGACATTTCCCCTAAAAAAAAGTGCTGAAACCAGAGCCCAATATAATTTTGGGCAATACGTTTTGAGCTTTGGCAGATTGAAATCCCCACACCCAAAAATGCAAATCAGGGCCCCAAAATTCCACAGCATCACATTTGCCCAGTAGGCAGATTTTATACAAATGCTAATGCTTTTTTTTCCCCTTGTGCATATTAATACACATAAAAAGAACAGGAAAAGGAAGTTAATATTGTTGGACTACAGCAAGATTAAAACAAGTAGCAATGAATTTGAATCATTAAATACATTCACCTCAGGAAGAAAAATTTAGAGGGTCTCAGTATGGTTAAACTGTTAAAATTACGAGCTATCATTTTAAATTGTAAGGGGCATTCAGGTCCTGCTTGCAGGCTGAGGAGTTACAGGGGGAAACTGAGTTCTGGATCTGTTTGAGCAGTCTGCAAAGAGCAAGCCTACAGCAAGGTGGGTTGAATTATGCCTCTCTGTTCGAGGTAGCAGCTTGCTATGTCTCTCCTATTTTGTGGTTATTGTATGTTATGGTTCTGGATACTAGGAACAAAGTAGTGTAACACTGCAACCTTCTAAAAAGAGCATGTTTTGCTTTTTTCCCCCCCCCCAATAATTCATCTGAGCGTATATCATGAACGTAACCATTGGAGATCATCAAACCACAGAGTTCAAGGTTTTGTAAATCTCAACCTCTGAAGTTGTTTGGGGGATTGGAAAGCTGATTTTATGTCCAAACACATTTATATTTATCATTTAACTCTAACCCTTTGTCTTCTTTCAAGAGTTATTCAATTAAAAGACAAGCATATTTCTCTAGCTTTAAAGGAGTCTTAGGCTGGGCACACACAAATTCCAACACTCAAAATCATCAGTCACTTTTGACAACGTAGGGCAGACATATATAAGTTTCAAACTATACTCATTAGAAATCTTACAAAAATCATGTCTGTCATTCTAAAAAGCCAAATTTCTGCATTTATGTTACTCAATAAGGTAAAAGTTTTCCTGGTTATATAACAGCCACAATGCATGAAAATAGTCTATTTTATTTGTATTTTTTTGTTTTCTAATGTGGCAATTTTAGACTACATGTAGTCTCAGCAATCCTATCAGTTCACAACAAAGCATGATTCATTAACGGGTTCCTATCCGTCTGTAAAATACTAAGGCAATTAAACATGAGTTGGTGTTTCTCAACAGAAGTTTTTCCAGCTAAAAATAAAATACAAGATAGATAGTGACTGGCATCATTTGTATCAACAATTCCACTGGAATGATAATTAAGCAGCTTTCACATGCAAATATACATACATTTAAATGATATCAGAAGGATTATAATAAGCAGCTTAATCCAGTTCTTTTCCTGAGCTCAATCTTTTCATTCACTCAGAACTCTTATCAGAAGATAATTCTGAAGATGATTCTTCGGAATTTTGCAGAAATGTCAGGAACACAATTTAAAAAAGAAAAAAGGAGTACTTGTGGCACCTTAGAGACTAACAAATTTATTAGAGCATAAGCTTTCGTGAGCTACGGCTCACTTCATCGGATGCATTTGGTGCATTTTTTTTTCCCCGATGCATCCAATGAAGTGAGCCGTAGCTCACGAAAGCTTATGCTCTAATAAATTTGTTAGTCTCTAAGGTGCCACAAGTACTCCTTTTCTTTTTGCGAATACAGACTAACACGGCTGCTACTCTGAAATTTAATTTAAAGGATTCTAAACTGTGAGAGAAGAATTACTATACAATAAAGATATAGCAAATAGATACTAAGACATATAGTGGATGAAATTATGCCAATATTTTGCTGATAAACAATTAAAGTTGTCCCTATAATCAGCTTTCAGAAACATGCTGTAATAAATATAAAAAGGGAATGATAACAACTTTCCTATATACAGTACTATAAAATACCTCCTGGCCAGAGTCACAAAATCCTTTTACACAGAGCCAGCTCCAGATACCAGCTTTCCAAGCAGGTGCTCGGGGCGGCATTCAGAATGGGTCAACAGTCCATGTCCCGCAGTGGCAGCTTTGCCGCTCTTCTGGGCGTGGTGGCAATTCGGCGGGAGCTCCGCCACTCTTGCGGCAGCGGCAATTCGGCAGCGATTGCTTGGGGCGGCAAAATTGGTAGACCCACCCCTGATTTTACCTGTAAAGGATTAAGAAGCTCAGGTAACCTGGCTGGCACCTGACCAAAAGGACCAATAAGGGGGCAAGATACTTTCAAATCTTGGGGTGGGGGGCGGTTTTAGTTTGTCTGTTCTGTGTGCTTGCTGGACACAGATCAAGGAAGCAAGCAATCCAATTCCATTAGAATTAGTAAGTACTAGCAAAGTGTTGCTGGCACAAAATGCCTGAGGCAGGCAACAGCTGGATTCGTTGCCCAGTGTGTGTCGCCCAATAATCACAACGGGGTGGAGAAGTAGAAAAGTTTATTTGAAGCTTCAAGCGGTACAGGGAGACAACAATCTCAAATCCTGCACACCAGTGCAAGCAGTTACACATATTTTATAATTCATTCTTTAGCATGCTTATCCAATAGCAAGCTGTCCTACGTATCCATATAGCCAATCCAGTATACCGGCCAGTTCCCCTTTTTCCTCTTATCTATTCCCCCATATATGGAGTTGTTTGTTCAGCACTGTCTAACATTCCTGTCTGCTTGACCTAATCTTGCTCCAGCCAGTCTGTGCCTGCAATACACTGTTGCAAATTTCTCAGCCTGAAGGCTGTGAGTATCTCCAGGCAAAAAAGGGAAGGGGGGGCATCTGGTCCTAGAGCGAGGGGGCTTCATCCACACTCGTGGTCTTCCATCCCCTTGAGTTACCTAGTGGCCATGCCCAGTGTCCCCAACAAAGGGAATGTGTTATCTTGCTTTTGTTTTGGCTTGTGATTTTCTCTGTGCTGAGAGGAAGGTGTATTCCTGGTTTTCTTTTTATAACTTTAAAGTTTGGTCCAGAGGGAAATCCTGTGTTTTTGAATCTGATTGCCCTGTAAGATTATCTTCCATTCTAATTTTACAGAGGTGCTTCTTTTACCTCTTTTCTTTATAATAAAGTTCTGGTTTTTTTAGAATGTGATTGGGGTTTTTTTTAAGTGTACTAAAAAAACCCCCAAAGGTTGGTCTGTGCTCATCTTGTTTATTCTCAAGCCTCCCCAGGAAAGAGGGTGTGGGGGCTTGGGGGGATAAGGGGGGGAAGGAGTAGGAACTCCAAGTGGTCCTTTCCCTGAGTTTGTCTAAATCACTTAGCGGTGGCAGCATTACCTAATCCAAGGTACAAGGGAGAATGTGTGCCTTGGGGAGTTTTTAACCTAAACTGATAGAAATAAACTTTGGGGGTCCCCACATCTGTACCCTAGAATTCAGAGTGGGGAGAGAACCCTGACACATGCTTATTAAACCTAAAGAGATGCAGAAAGTTGTAATGTATTACAAGGGTTTAGTTAACATTTATTTCAGTCCAGAATTTTTCATGAACCTGAAGTTTGGAAAAAAAATTGAATCATAATACATCTAGATTTGTGCAACCGCTGTTAAACTTACAGCAGAATCTACATTAGTTGCAGAGTTCCGCTGTGATATATCATCCTCTAAAGCAGTGGTTCCCAAACTTGTTCCGCCTCTTGTGCAGGGAAAGCCCCAGGCGGACCGGGCCGCTTTGTTTACCTGCCGCACCCGCAAGTTCAGCCGATCGCAGCTCCCGCTGGCCTCGATTCGCTGCTCCAGGCCAATGGGAGCTGCTGGAAGTGGCAGCCAGTACATCCCTCAGCCCACACTGCTTCCAGCAGTTCCCATTACCGCTGCATGATCTTCCTCACAGACACATGACAGAAGTCCATAACTGAAGGGAACCATTCAGTCCACCTTAAGTTGTGTCAAGGACCCCAAAGTTTCCCTATGCTTCTGTAAGTTGTGGGGAGCTGAAACCCACAGATCTGAGTCAGAGGAAGCATGGACTGAAATAGTGGCAGCCCCGTTGCATGCTCCCCCAATCCTGCAGAAGTCCTTCCTCATGAAGCTTAGTCCATGGTTGAGCGTAGATAAGACTGAGTGGCCTTCATAGTACACTCACCTCCAAGCCCTGTGAGACTAAGTGGCACAAGTTACTGCAGAGGAAGGAAGGATTCTAGGGGCAGCATGAGACAGGGGAACTTCTGACAACAAGGTTCCTTCTAAAGCTGTAGGAGCCAGGGAGGAGGTAGTGGGTGACACTTTAATAAACAAGAGCACTTTGCTTGTACCCCTGTGAGGTCATGGTGAAGGAAACTGCAAGTATAGGTAACCAACCATCCCCATCTCCTGAGTCTCTTTGGGGAAAGGGGAAGAGGTAATCACCCCCTTGGCAATTCTATCTCACCCCCATGGGAATAAATCATGTAGGAGGTCAAATGTGTATCTTATCTGTCACATGACAGAGGGTTTGTCTAGACCAGTGTTTCTCAACCTTTTTGATACAAGGGACTGGCCTGCTGCCTTCCTAAACTGTGTCAGGGAGATCTCAGGGACTAGTGCCAGTCCATGGACTGGTTGTTGAGAAACACTGGTCTAGACAAACAATTAGCAATAAGCTGCGTTGTAAGCCTACAAAGCTCCAGTGTGCCATGCCCCAACTATCCCTGTGAACCCTGCTGCTGTGCATTACAAATAGGAAATGTCTAACGTGCAGCAGTATAGGGATAGTTACTGCATGGCATGCTGGAGCTTTTAAGATCTACATGGCAGTTTGCTGCACACTCACGGTTTGTCTAGACATGCCCAGAGATTAGTATTACTTGGTAGATTAAAAATAACTGATCTTTTACTTCCTCCCATTGCCACCTTCCCACCATTCTTTTCCACAAACTCTGGGATTTCCCCTCTTCTTGCCTTAGAATCATCAGAAGATATCTGAAGCTTGTTGTTAAGTGGTGAAACTGAAAAGGTGGCTGGTGGGTGAGGGAGGTTTGACAGCATTACAGCTCCAAGAGCCACCTTCCTCAACCCAAGTTTGCCAAACCTTCAAAAACCTGGAATGAGGCTTTGGAATGCACTAGATCTCAAATCCTGGGCCAATTTCAAGTGGCTTTTCTTTTTAAAAAGTTATCTGTAGCTGTTTTGGCTATTCTACTGGCCATAAATTATAGCTTGTTTAAGTGTGAACCAAAGGAAACCTCTCAATAGCAGAAAAAAAATCACAATTTTATTGCTCTGTAGGCAACCCAAACCATATGCCTAGAATTAATTCTAAACTATTGAATTAAAGCAGATCACAGCATCAATACATCTCTAGAAGTTATATTCTCCTCAGCAATCGGTGCTCAAATTATTCAAGATATTTGATGGGAAGTCTTTTAAAAGCCTAAATTAAAGGACCAAATAGTCTATTTCACATTAGTAAAAAGTCAGCAATACTATATATGGGTAATATAAGGTATATATAGACACATCTCAGCTAACTACAGGATCACCTTTTTGAGGCTGGGTAATACAGAAAAAAAAGTGAACTCAGCTCAGGTCTTCAAATTGTGAAGTGGAAAAGTTACATAAATACCCTATGTTGTCTTAGTTAGCCGCACTGAAAAGGAGATCTCTACTCTGGCTTCTGGTTACCTCACGTATGTTTATAAGTCATGGCATTGTGGATTTAATATGATCATGTTTCAATTCTAAGGCTAACCCATGTTCATTTGTCCCCTACAAGAGATTAGATTTGAGTCAAGAGGAAGAGTCAAGAGGAAAAGGAACAGAGTCAGAGCATCATCAGTGCACATCATAAGTTTGTTTTCTCTTCTAGTCACATTCAGGCCTCCAATGTTAATGTTAATAACTGTGATAGCTTAGTTGCCAATGAAATCAAAAGTAAACAACCTTGACTGGTCCTTTTAGTTTTGCAACCTCTTAAATTCATAGGGCGGTTATGGCTTTCATGGGTCTCTCCTAGATCCTGTAAGCAAAGAATGCATTACAGTGGGAGCATCCCACATTGATTTTGAATTTTATGATATTATGATAATATGTGATGAGCAGTTTGCCAGAACATAAGGATGCAATGTCACTGTGCAGTGATGCAATGTCTTGACACAAAGACGCAAATGACATGGTGCATCATAATGTGACTGTTTTGGGCTGCAGTACAAATATATAGGAGTCATCTAATGTCAAGTTTTGAGCCTTAACATTTTAAGCATAACCTTTAAGAATATTTCATGAAACTATTTTTTGAAAGGAGGTCAGAATATGCCATGAACTTTAAAAAATAAACCTCTCAAAGTAGAAGATTTGACAACATTATTATTTATCTAGCATTAAGCATACTAGCCATTTAACAACCAAGTTAGAAAATTTGATTTCTGATTCAAATGCCTTGCAGTCATTAATTATAACTTGCTGCCACATTAAACTATCTTATTTCATTGACATGGCATACAAATACAAATAAAGTATTTTAAAACCATTTTAGAGATTTGTGACTCTTGAAAAAATACACTAAGGTTTCTCAGATTAAGAGTATTCAGCAATTAGCCACAAATGTTAGTTTAGAAATTAGATTTCTAATGTCCTCTTTTATTAAATTGATCTGTCAATATCAACTTTGTTTTTCTTTTTTGAACAATGCATTTTAGGAGAATTTGTCTGCACTGTGTGGGCATTGGAAAGTGTATTCATGTAATCCTAGAACACTAATTAGTCTCTCTCTCTTCAGGGAAGGAGAGTAGTTTTCAAGTCAACATTTGCCACACAGTAAGATGAAACACAGTATTTCCCTATGCAGTGGTTGCATTGTAGAAGTTTCTTGCATTTAATTTAAATACAAGAAATCTCACTTAAGGGGACATCAGTAGACCCAGTCTTGCCTTTCAAATTGCTAGAAAAAATTTAAATGTAAATAGAAAAGTGACTCACACCTGGAGGTGCCCTGTCATGGCTGGATGTGGCATAGCAGGCTTTCCTCATCTAGTGCCCTATGCTGACAGCCATCCTTGGGCCTTGTGATGGTTGGCTTCTTCTTGGGACTCAGCCATCCAACCAGTTCACTTTCAAGTCTCACCTCTTCCAGGGTAACCGAAGCTTTGCAGTCTTTGACCTGAGACCTGACTCCATAGTTCTTCCATCCTGGTCTCCAAGGTCTTCGCACCACCATTTCCAGTACCCAGTAGTGGAACCGAGGCCCTCCCTTTTCTCTGGGTTCCAGTCCAGAACCACATAATAAATAGGCAAGAGCTCTGTATTTAGGCCCCGTTTACTTCCTGGACTTCCTCCTACCTCAGCCTGTCTTCTGGCCTATCCAACCAGCCCCTTCCTGGGCTCACTGTGCACTTGCATTCCTCTCAGGCTTTACCATTCCTTCAGGGCAGTGGCTCACAGGATTTTTCCCTGGAGTTCTCCAACAAATCCCAACCCAAAAGTATGAACTCACTTCCACTCCTTCTGAGCCTGAACTTTAGTCCTTCACAAATTTCCCCAAACAACTGCCTCTCTGGAGCCTTGTGCCTATTTTGAGACCCATCATAGGAGTGAACTCCTCTGATCTTTCCCAGTTCTCCTTGCTCTGAACATCTATCACACCATTCTCAGAGAACAGAAACTCCTAGCTTCCTCTCTAGGGCCTCTCTCTAGCTGAGATTTCAGTCCTTTTGAAGCCCGACTCCTTTTGAAGGAAGCCTGACTCCTTTCCAGGTGGATCAGCTAACTGACCAACTTAATGCCCCTCCAGGTGCCAGCAACTGGTTAATTGAGCCCTCAGGCCAGTGCTAACACTTTCAGTGCTAGTGTGGGGTTTGCACCCCATCATAATGTACTTAGAATCAGAAAAAAAGTACAGTATCTGAAATACCACTGTGTGTGTTTACTCCTGGTAAATGAGAATATGCTAATGATGACCACTGTAGGTTTCTTCATTATTTTTGTTTTTATTTATACTGCTATAGCACATCGATGCCCAGTTGCACTAGGCCTTGTAAAACATAGTATCAAGAGATGGTCCCTACCCTGAAGAGTTTATAATACACTGTGAAATTCTGAAATAAAAAAAAATATAAATCATCATGTTGGGTCAAATGAGTGGTCCAATTTATCCACTAGCCCCTCTCCAGCACTGTTCAATTTTTGTCATAATTCCTGCATTAAAAGTTTGAACTTCACCTTAATTGTGGACACTTTTACTTATTGCATCTACTTCCTGAATCAATTCCTGCTGTGTTATTTCTAACTAACCTGAGAGTAATCTCTCTTCTCATCTGCTTTGTAACCAGATATTCTAAGCAGTAATTGTTTGAGGCATTGAGAAATTGCTTCTCTAAACTTTGACCAAATGCATTGTGACAAAGTTCCTCCTCTACCTTGGTGGGTCTTGCGCTTATTGGCGGATTTGCTCGCCTTGGAGCTTCACAATGGCCCTCAGTTTGGCCATTTTCATGAACCCACAGTCCAGGTCAATTCCTCCTGTGTCTGATCAGGAGTTGGGAGGTTTGGGGGGAACCCGGGCCCATCCTCTACTCCAGGTTCCCGCCTAGGGCCCTGTGGAATGCAGCTGTTTAAAGTGCCTCCTGAAACAGCTGTGCAACAGCTACAACTCCCTGGGATACTCCCCCCTGGCCTCCTCCCAACACCTTCTTTATCCTCACCATAGGACCTTCCTCATGGTGTCTGATAATGCTTGTACTCCTCAGTCCTCCAACAGGATGCGTTCTCACTCTCAGCTCCAAGTGCCTCTTGCTCCCAGTTCCTTTTTAAACCCAGGTGCCCTGATTAGCCTGCCTTCATGGATTCTAGCAGCTTCTTGATTGGCTGCAGGTGTTCTAATCAGCCTATCTGTCTTAATTGTCTACAGAAGGTTCCTGATTGTTCTGGAACCTTCCCTTTTACCTTACCCAGGGAAAAGGGACCTACTTAACCTGGCATTAATATATCTGCCTTCTATTACGCTCCTGTAGCCATCTGGCCTGACCCTGTCACACTATTTATATTCTGTTTAAGTTACCAATTATTACTGGTTTATTTGATTCTGTTTCCTCTGAGCTTCAGCATTTCACACTAAATATCTTTTTTCCTGATCCAGAGACCTGAAGTATAATCCAACCACCATACTCATAAAGACTTGGAATTTGTAGGCCTAGAAATTGTATTGGATGGCTATTCAGTTATTCGATATCTACTTGTGTGTTAGGTGAGTCTTGAATTAATGAGATAGATTAGATTCTTCACTCTTTTTGTAAAGATGAGAAAAATATTTCAATACTATTAGAACCCAATATTTTACACTGTTTACATTAAAAGCAATATTGTGAGTGTAAAATATTTTACTTACATTAACCATCAGGGCTATAAATATGAACTAAGAGAGCAATCAAACAATTTAACAGTACAACGATGTTGTTGCCGATTTTCTTTTCCAGGTTTCTGAGCAGCTGACAGCAGAGGAACATGGTTTATATTTTAAAGTCCCATGGTAATTGAAAATGAGTACTTTGTTGCTCTTGTCTTTGGAGCAAGCAGCCTGGGAAACATTTGGGGCCTCACACCAATGCTTTTGACAACAGATTGTTAGATGGAAATTTCCAACAGTGTTACCGTGGAACTTTTCTCTTGTTTCCCTAAGCATGGAGTCAAGGCTTTCAGTCTCCATCAAGTGAAGTCTTACAATACTGACATTTCAGAGGGCATCAGTTACTTTCCTGCAATGAGAACAAATCTCTCACCTGGGATCATTCATGTGATTTTATATGATTACCAGATGAACTTCTGATTGTTTGATCAAGCTGCAATGGTCAGCAGAGGCCAGAGCAGACACTACATTCTGTTACACCTAAAGATCATTCTAGTGTAGTTACACTGAGGATATTTAATACCAGCAACCACATGAAAAATAAATGTTACCATAAAAATCACCTCCTTTCTTAAGAAAAATAAATTAATTCACAAACAGTTTCCTTATGACCAAAATAATGCCCCAATCTGTATTTTATAGAATATTCCATTAAGTGTAGCATTTGTCACGTAGGGTTCTAAACTGTGGCCAGAGATGTGATGCTTGTTGACATGTCTCTGGGAAACAGACACACAGCATCATAAATTATGAACAACATTCTGCTGACACTGATTTACTGGAAAGAGAAAATATTTGAAAATGAGTTAATACTCAGTGACAAGGTAAACTAAGAAAAATAGTTCAGCAAAGGTGACATAGGGTTGTTTCCCTTAGAACTGTAAAAAAATACACAATCTCAAAATAAAAATAGCTGATATGTGAAAGTAAAAAACAAAATGGTGGGAGCTGACAATGACAAAACAGCTTTCACAGAAAAATGTGTTTGCTTGTTTATTTTTGCCTAATTAGATCGATGGCTACCGAGGAGAGTCTTTCCACAGGAGCAGCCTCCTCAGTGGCATCTCTTGTCAGCTTTGCTAGCATTAGCAGCGTTGTAAACCAGACAGATGAAGGAATAATTTGCTTTTCTCCCCAACTCCATCTTTGTTCACCTCAACAATGGCTCAGCTGTGGAGGACCATGGGGACTGTAAAGGAAAGACTGCCTCAGGAGCCACCTTCTGTCACTGCATTGTAGCAGGAGGCAGTCACCGAACAAGGGAATAGAGCATTTCTGAAACTTCCCTTGACTACCTTTATGAGATGATTTCTTCCTTTCTGATTAGGGGCTTAGGATCAGAAAGACTGACACCATCTGGCTCAAGTTCAGTACCTAACCCATCCTCCAATGCCACCATGGTGTTTCAGTCTAGGTCATCCGCCTGAACTGCGCCAGTTGTGGGTTTCATTTATTTACATGTGACTGTTTTGTGATTTTTTTTAAAGTTCTTACTGGGGCTGGATCTTCCCCTCTTAGTTCCTTTCCCATGGAAGAGAGCTGAACACTGGACATGCAGAGCTCAGCACTGGCCCTCCACCCCTGCCTACTCAGGCCCTTCTTTACCTGTTTGAAACACAGGCAGAGGAGCAGGCGAGAGGAGATGTGGATGCTGGAGTGCAAGGAGTCAGTCTTTCAGACACCTTCTGCAAGCAGCAGCTTTAAAAAGAAAAGCTACTCAAGCTCAGCAGCAGTCCCCTTTATCTATTCATTGGCACAAGCTCACTTAACTCCCATTCCAACTTCCAGCCTGCGGTGGCCCTGATTCTGATACATTTAATAGTTTCCTCTGAAGTTCAAGTACCATTTTCAAGTGAACGAGTCTTCAAACGTCTGCTAAAAGACAAGTTGGCCTTTATCAGAGAAGTTGTGATACTTCTAAGGTTACCCGATGTCACAGTCTGTGATTCAGGTAATAAAATGTATTCTGCTTAATTTAAAACTAATTCCGTCATCCATCAACAATATTCAGCTCATGTAGACGTCTTGATAATTACTGGAAGAGTACCTGAATAACTGAAGCTATTAACTGCATGGAAATTTAAAAAGCATAGCAAGCATGCTCTTCCAAGTCATACATAGTATTAACGACTGGTTACAATGATCCTGGCAAGAGAACATATTGATTCAGTAAATTATAATGAGCTATGAAGGCTTTCACAGCTAGGGTTGCCAGTTCAAATCCAGATGAGCTTGATAATATCTTAAATTTGTGAAGTGTTGATTGTTCAGTGGATAAAAGTATAGGAAACAAGTGAGATTCAGAGCTGGTCAGATGTGATTATCTCCCACTGAATTTTTCTAATGTTTTCATTTAAAACTGAAAAATGAAGATTACCTACCTGTGACAGATGTCCTTCAAGAGGGACTCTGCATATTCCCACTCAGCGGGTACTCTGACCGGTGCAGTCTAAATGGTAGAATTGTAGCTAGCAGTAAACACAGTAGCGCTCATGCACCTCTCTTGCCCTCCGCTTAGTGAACATCAAACATTCCAGGGTGAGGGTATAAAAGGAGTATGGCGATCCAGCCACCTCAGTTCCTTCCTCTGCCACCAAATCCTTTAGTAAGCAGGACTTCGAGGAAAGTGAATTTGAAGAGTCCATTTTGAAGAACTCTGGTTACAGGTAAGTAATTCTTCATTTCTTCTTTGAGCATTCTTTGCCTATCCCCACTTATAGGACAGATTAAAAGGAGTAGTCTGATTCAGGATGATGGGACCATCAAGTCCTAATTGAATTAGGATTGCAGAAATGCCTTGCCAAACTTTGCATCAGATCTAGATTCTAAATCTAAGAAGTAACCTTTAATAAATGTGTGGACAACAATCCATCTTGCTGTTCTACATCTCTGTATTAAAGGAATATGTTTAGAAAAAGTCATAGATACCCTGTCTGATCTAGTAGAATTTGTTATAATTCCCTGAGGAAGGAACAAACTACTTATATGCCTTGCAGAAGTGATAGCTTTCAAAAATACTGTCTTAATAGACAGATGGAACAAAGCACCATCTCCCAAAGGTTCAAAGGGAAGCTTCATCAACTGTGATAGCACTAAATTCAAATCCCAGGATAGCACAAGGTGTCTTACTAGAGTATATAAATTGTTACGATCTTTAAAAACTTTTAAATGTATCATTAGTAAAAAGTGATTTACCATCCACTGGTATAGAATATGCTGATAAGGCTAAAAGGTGAACTTTCGCTGAAGATAGTGAAAGCTGCTTTCTTAAGATACAATAAATATTCTAATATAATTGGTGCTGTATATGGATCTATATCATACATAGAAATCCACAATAAAAATATTTTCCATTTATAAGTATAAGTTTTCTGTGAACTCATTCTTGAACTTATCAAAACAGTTTGCACATCTAATGAACAAGATTCTTTAACAATCCCAGGGGCATACTCCCCATGCCATTAGCTGAAAAGACTGAAGATCTGAGTGATAAACTAGCCCTTGTTGTTGTGACAAGTCCAGTACTAATAGAAGAAGCTCAATTAACCCCTTCCAGCTGAATTAAGACTAGTTAGCACTGTTGTCTGGCCCAGGCTGACACTATCGAAACTACCCTGGCTTTGCCTTGTTTTATTTTGCTTATCACTCTCTTAATGAGGGGAAATAGGGAAAAACATACATTAAGCCCTGACATCAGTGCATTAGAAATACATCTGATGTTGAGTCCCTTTGTCCCTCTGCTCTCAAAGTTTGACACTTCCTCTTGTTGCTGGATACAAAAAGATATATAATCTCTATGCATAATTGTAGGGAAATGAGCCCCACGTATTCTTTCAGATAATGTAATCATATCCTATTGTCTGTGTCCACCTCAACTGCTCCGTGTTTGACCTGAGACAGAAATGACTTTAGGGCCAACCTGATTGTACTCAACTCTAAGTTATTTATATGTAGATTCTTTTCTTCTGGTGACCACTGAGCTCTGACTAACAGATTTATCTTTAAATTGGCTCCCCATCCCACTGTAAGTGCATGAGAAGTAAGTATTACTGATGGCATATGAAGACTGAAAGGTGTACCCGTCATGACATTTGGAGTGCTTGTCCACCAGCCATGTTAACACCTGCTATGGAATTACCAGTTTGCGATGCATGCAGTCTACATCTAGTTTGTAATTTTTTGCTAACCAGTACTGAACTGAACTGAATTTTTTGCTAACCCAGGTAAAGACAAGCATATGGTGTCACTGACATGGTCGATGCCAATAGACCCTGTCAAGGTTCCTTCCCCATTCTGAACTCTAGGGTGCAGATGTGGGGACCTACATGAAAGACCCCCTAAGCTTTTTCTTACCAGCTTAGGTTAAAAACTTCCTCAAGGTACAAACTTTGCCTTGTCCTTGAACTCTATGCTGCCACCACCAAGCGTGTTAAACAAAGAACAGGGAAAGAGCCCACTTGGAGACGTCTTCCCCCCAAAATATCCCTCCAAGCCCTACACCTCCTTTCCTGGGGAAGGCTTAATAAAAATCCTCACCAATTTGCATAGGTGAACACAGACCCAAACCCTTGAATCTTAAGAACTATGAAAAAGCAATTAGGATCTTAAAAGAAGAATTTTAATTAAAGAAAAAGTAAAAGAATCACCTCTGTAAAATCAGGATGGCAAATACCTTACAGGGCAATCAGATACAAAACATTGAGAATCCCTCTAGGCAAAACCTTAAGTTACAAAAAGACACAAAAACAGAAATATGCATTCCATTCAGCACAACCTATTTTACCAGCCATTTAACAAAAGGAAATCTAACGCATTTCTAGCTAGATTACTTACTAACGTAACAGAAGTTCTGAAGAGCATTCAGCAAAAGCATCACACAGACAGACAGACCCTTTGTTCCCCCCCGCTCCAGCTTTGAAAGTAACGTGTCTCCTCATTGGTCATTTTGCTCAGGTGCCAGCGAGATTATTTTAGCTTCTTAACCCTTTACAGGTGAAGAAGGGGTTTTGCCTCTGGCCAGGAGGGATTTTATAGTTCTGTATACAGAAAGGTGGTTATCCTTCCCTTTATATTTATGACAGACCCATTGACCAAATGGAAGGTGGAAGGGAAGTTTGGTTGTTGTGGGAACTGAAGAAGGAAATAATACTGACCCTTTTATTTTTATAAACCTCTCCTCTGGGAGAAAGGGATTCTCCAAGTTGAATTTAGGACCATTTTTTCCTCAGGTCACATAATCCCAGACTGACAAAAAGCAAACATTTGTTTTATGTGTAAGAGGATTTTTTTCCCTTGACAATACTTTCATTAGCCAGTCATCTAGGAAATGAAACTCATACCTCCCCTGCCTCTTTAGATATGCTACCACTACCAACAGGCATTTTGTAAACACCCTCAGAATTGTGGTAACACAAAAGGGGGGCCAGTACTGAAAATGGTCCCCTCCACCCATGAAATACAGATATTTTATAGCCTTATTGAAATATGCGTCTTTTAAATCCAGAGGGGCAAACTAATCTGGAAGAGAGAGAAGAGATTATAGAAGTTAGAGATAACATGCAGAAATGAATTTTTTTTCTAAGGGTGTTTAATTTTCTAAGAATCAAAGTAGGATGGAGGGCCCCCATCCTTTTTTGGAATTAGAAAATAACATGAATAAAAACCCCTAGTTTTCTGATCACATGGCACTACCTCCTTTGCTCCTGACTGCAATAGAGATTGAACCTCTTTTCTGAGCAAATTGAGATTGTGACAGACTGACAACTTCCTGAATAAACCTCAGGGAATTAAGATAAATTTTACTGAATAAATTAAACCTTATTGAATTATGTTAATATATTTGGGGAACATTGTATTAAAAATGCAAATATGAATGTTTTTGTGGTGACATTGTATGTACCTTCTCTAGTAGGGAGGGGGAATGCTAATGAACTTCCTCCATTATCAGCCTTTAAAGCCTCCTGGAGAAATATGCATATACTAGTTCAAACTGGATTTTCCAGAGACCCGATAAAGCAAAGACTTGTGGATCAAAGCCTGGGTTTTAAACTGACTCAGTGCCTTCTTCCTGATCCAACAAAAGGGCAGGACTCCTGGTCCACAGAGGGCCTCAATCCTTATGGAAGGCCTCATAAAACTGTTTAAGCTTATTCTGAGCTGAAGCTGTGATGAACTTATAACCAGAAAAAAAAAACCCTAGGTGGTGTGTTGCTTGGTAAGCTTATTAGCACAGGTGCATTTATTGTTTTCTCTATAATGCTTTTTACCTTTAGGATGAAGGAGGCTTGCTTAGAAAGAAATGTGAGGTAACCTTTATCTGTAGCATTCACTCTGTTATCATTCTCTGATGAGAAAGCAAGCAGGCCTGGTTAGACAGACTCTTTGCTGAGAAATACACAGTGCAGCCTGGGAGCCCCCCAGTCAGAAAAGATACAGAGACAAGGGACTCCACCCAGAAATGAACCAGCTGGGGAACTGGAAGCCAAGAGTGGGTGTCCTTCCTGAACTACTTAGGGGAAATACAGGTGCAGTTGCCTTGAACAGTGACAGAGATTAACTGGATCCCGGACCAGAAATGAAACTGGTGAACTGTTGGGAGGAAGGTTCTTGAACTGTATTGAAGAACTACATGCATTAACCTCCAGAATCCATTTGTTATTAATTCCCACTGATGATAAAAGTGGGACAAATAGCCCCCAAACAGAGGGATAAAGATGTCTAACTGAAGAATTGGAAGTTTTCCCCTATTATTACAAATTGACTTTTTTCTTTGCTGTTGATGCTGGGAAGTATGATGTTAAGGCTGGTGGTTAATTATTCCTTCTTTGATAGTAGTAAAGAATTGCTGAAGAAGTTGGGTATTGTCTTTGGTATCTGACTAGTGGAGCCAACAATGATCTCTTTGCTGTAATAAAGACACGCAAAGATCTATCTGTAGATTTTACATTCTTAATTTTTCTAGCACCTCTTCAGTCTGCACACTAAACAGACCATCTCCTTCAAAGAAAAGATCTTCAATCCTCATCATTGTCTCCTGAGGGAAACCTACCAACCTCAGCCACACATGTTTTCTTAATGTGATATCTGAAGCTCTTACCCTAGCAAAAGCAGCTGAAGAAGCTGCTCTTAGCTGAAGTTTAACAACATTCTGCCCCTCCATCAGAAGGGCTTTCACTAACTTTTTAATGCTTTTCTGGCACAACTTTTAAGAATGGAGCACTTTCCCCCGTAAGTGGTATTGTTACCTAGTCATGACAGCTTCATAATTTGATATATTCATGGTTAAAGCAGCTGAAGAAAACATTTTTCCCAATTACCCTCAATCTTTTCCTTTCTTATCTGAAGGAGTAGAGTGAACTTGGGCATCTTTTGATCTTTGTTGTGACAACTTTATCACTAACAAATTAGAAGACGGGTGGATATGAAACACAATCAGGCTTTCCTGAGGAAACTGATACAATTTGTCAGCTTTTTTTTTTATATAAAGGCTGAAAGGATGAGGGAGTTTTCCAAACCCTTTTCTCTGTCTGAAACAATCCCTCCACCGAGGGAAGTGAGACCTCTTGTCTGGTAGATTGCCCAAAAAATATTAAAATCAGGATGAGACAATTCTTCAACCAAAATTGAGGAAATATCAATATCTTTACCATGTGATCGACCAGCCCATGGAAGGTCACCAAATCCTCTGATGGCAACAATGCTGAGGTGTCACCAACATTTTCATTTGGAGATGGTATCCCTCCAGAGTCTGTATCCAACTCTCGTAACTCCATTAATGCTTCTTTCTCTGATAACAAATCTGTTACTACTGTAGGATACTTGTCAGGACTTAGATGCATTGCCAGATCCAAATCCTTTGGATCTGATAATTGAACATCCTCTCAATACCAAACTGGCACAGGTCTATTCTTATACAGAGAGACCTCTTGATAAGATGCAGGACATGGCCAATGTGACCATCCAACCTAAGGGGGTTCTTGCCAGTCAGGCCAGAAACCATACTCTGATCCAGTTGGAAATATTTTTGTCTATATGGATCCACGGTATGTGAATAAGGATGTTAAAGTATTCTCTCTCTCTGGATCCAATTCATGATCTGTACTCCTTTTCTGATCTGAGTATATTCTTGGGTTCAGAAAAAAGCAGAGACAATAATCTCCTTCGTTGAGTAAAGGACAGTGGAGAAAAAGTCTTCTCTGGGGACCCAGAAAGAGATTAGGTGAAGGACGTAGAGAAGAGATCCTAAGTTCTTTCACTCCTCCACTATTTCTTGGGAAAACACATAGTTGAACTGGTTGTAACAATATGTCCAATTCCTTCTCAATTGCTATACCTGGCTCGATCACCAACAGATCTGATCAATGAACTTGTGCCTTGACTATCTGTTGCAGTGTGGTGTTGGTACTGGCTACTGCCTCTATCATTTCCTCATCATATAGGTTTGTTAGCTCTTGCTTTTGGAACCAGCTCATCCTGATCCAACACTATCAGTTCCAAAAAAAAAAAGTCTCCTAATTCTACTATGAGAATGTGTATCCAGAATGGATTCCTTGAAGAGTTCTGGTTAGATGAGTCTTTTGGGTAGATAGCCTCTTTATAAAGAGGCTGACACCATCAAGGATTGCGTGTTCATGCTTGTCATAACAGCTAAGTCCTTTCTAACAGGACTGGCTCTGGAAACAGAGGCTGACACCCCAGTAGTTTTGCTCTTCTCATCCTTGTCACTACTGGATATTCAGGAAAAGGGTTTGTCCTTCTTCCCAGCAGACTCACTGAGAGATGCTGGTCTCTGAGACCTGCTCAAACTCTGTCCTCTCTCAGTTCTGGATTGTTTTGCTGACAGTGCTTCTTGTACTAAAATCTCCTGAGGTCTACTCCGTCTCGCTCTTTACTCAAATTGTAAAAGTTAACCCAACTGAGAATTTCAAGGGTGAGTGTTCCTCTCCCAAGTATGCCAGGTGCCTAGCATGTGTGTCAGATGCACATGATACACATCTCTTGAAACCAGGTTTTTATTCTTTGGTTTATTCTTTTGTTTTGCCATCTCAAGTTCAACTATCTACACTATTTAAAGGAGTACTATTATAATAGATAAATAGATAACAAAGTACAGATACAGGAATACCCTGGAGCATCTCCTACACAGTTCAGCTTGTCATAGTTGGAAGGAACTGAGACAGCTGGAGCACCCTGTCCCTTTTATATCCTCCCCTGGAACTTTTTTACATTCACCAGAGGGAGGAGTGAGGGAGGTGTGTGAGCATGAGGACGATGAAGTCTACCATTCAGGCTGCACTAATCAGAGCACCCCATGAGAGAGAATATGCAGAGGACACTCTAAGAAGAATATTTGGTAAAATCACATGTGCCAAAACCACATTTTATTTTTTTGCAAAAATACCCATTTAGAAGAACATCAAAGGAAGATTTTCAACCAGCTCTACCAGTTACCACTAATTAGGTGTATCACCACAAAACCATCACCATAACTGGCAGACTAAGCAGAAAGCCAAGTTTTGAATAGCATGAAGCTGTAACTACCATCCTTACCCCAGTCGTGATCCCTACAGAAGAGAGCTGAGACACATTCAAGAGGTAGTATATACACAGAGGATTTCAATCTCCAGGGCTGTCAACTTTCACAAGCTTTGGAAATAAATGAGCTAGCATACATTTCTCTCTTGATAGATAGATAGAGAGATTAGATTAGATAGATATAAACAATTTAAGATTAAAATTTTCATGAGTCTATGGAGTCTTTTTGCTACCTACAGATCTCCGAAGTTCTCAGGTGTAGACTTATTTCACCTACTGCACTAAGAAAAAAATTGCAAGGCTAGGTTTGCCAAGATGATGGAATTGTTTGCTGCTGCCTATATCTAATTTTAACCATTCTGTTTATCCTGTTGTATGTAAAGCACTCAAATTGACGTTTCTATTACAAGAAGAATGAAATAAAAATAGACAGACAGCAGTTGAGTTTGAGCGTGCTATAGTTCAGCACTCCAGTTTCCTTAAGAAACCAGATATAAAACTCAGGTGGCCAGTTTCCTGAGAGAAATTGATCCAGATGTCAAGTTGTTCTTTGTTCTACAGTAATGCGATGAGCATTTGTCCTCAAAAGGACAGAAAAAAATTGATAGATTCCTCATGGGCAGAACCACAGACTTGAAGCTCATCAGGAGGTAACAGTGGGGCAGATAATTATAAAGCTTGCAATAGTTGCGCACTTTCTAAGCAGGTTAAAATCTAATTTGCGACAGATATTTTAAGCAGAGATAGGCTGAACTGGGCTTAATGAAATGGAGAATGAAATGATCCTTATATACATTAGAGATGTTGTGAGGCTTAATTAATGCACATAAAGTGCTTTGCAAACTTCAGATGACATATCTCATAGAAGAATAAAGTATTACTACTACTCAGATGTGGTACTGCTAAGCATATGTTTGACTGTAAATCAAATTAACATAATGTCTATATACTCACAGTTTAAAGGAAAATATACTTTATTTTAAAGACTCCAGGAAAAATATATGGGAAAGTATTGTTTTAAAATCAGTAATTAGGTTGAACTTCAGATATTTCAGAAGTTCTGTTTAGAAATTTAGGCTTTGTTTTTAAAGAACATCTAAAGTTAGGTATTTAAATGCATATCTAGGAATCTAAAGAAGTGACCTGATTTTCACAGGTAACATACATTCACAATTCGATTGAACCACCGTGAACAAGGATTTTAGGACTGGAATCTTTACGCCTAAAGCAATAAGTGTATTTGTCTCCAGCATCTCCATCTTCCTCCCTTCCACCTTCATCACCAACAGAATCCCCATCTCCTGCTCTAAGCCTTACCATAAAAAAATCACTCACCTCTCTGGTTCCCAGAGATACCTAGATATATTCCTCTTTCTGAATAGGGATGATATTCATTCAGTTTTTCCATGGGCTTTGGACTGAGCTTATAGTCAACACTTAGGAGGGGACAGAGAGGGGATGTGGGCGCTCTACACTCTTGGGCATTGTGATGGGGTTCATCTCACCACTGTGGTGTCTCCTGCTGGCTGTCCTGGGAATTAGCTTAGTTTGCCAGTGTGTCCTCGTCTGGTACTGCCTCGCCAATGTCACCTCTGCTCCAGGAAGCGTGTCATCCCAAAGAACACAGCGGCCGCTTCAGGACACAGCCCTCTGGCTGTGTCATGTTCTGTTCTCCCCCATTCTGGGGGAACCATAGTCCATTGTCCAGCCACTTCCTTGGTGGCAAGTGGGGGTGCAGGGGGACACGGGCCCACCTACTACTCCAGGTCCCGAACCAGGGACACTGTAGATGGCATGGCAGCCACGTGCTGCATCCCCTCCAACCTCACAGTCTAGTTCCCTGGGCCACTTCCCTGCAGCCCCAGAACCTTCTATGCCCTTGTCTCAGGGCCTCAGCATGTCAGCAGTCAGCCAGGAGCTCACTCTCACTCCCCTGATCCTGCCTACTTCTGCTCTGTCCAAGGTGCTAGCTGCCTTCCACTTGCAAGGCAGCCAGTGCTCCTCAAGCTTCAGGGAGTGACTGACCTGCTCTGCCCTGCAGCACTTCTTATATAGGCCTGCTGGGCCTGCCTGGCCTTGACTGGCTGCTCCTCACAGCCCCTTTCCAATAGGCTGTCTCCTGCACAGCCTCCCTAGGGTCCTCCCCAATTGGCTGCCTGTTGCACAGCCTCCCTAGGGTTGCTTTAACCCCTTTCAGGCCAGTGTGGGACAGACACCCCATCTCAGGCATACAATCCTATTAAAAACATCAACTAATCTTACAGTGAAGTGTTTTAAACTCTGTAACCACAGAGTATTATATAATCAAGAGTCAGTGACAAATAGCTTGAATTTTTTGTTAAACACATGTCATGGCCTGTTATTGTTGCAAGCAAGCTATGATCACATAGCTCAAATGTAAACACCAAGGTCACTGATTAATAGTTTAATGGAGAATGCCAAATAGGAAGCATATTTCACATATTTAACTTAAACAAATAAAGGCCCTTTTCTTATTCAGCCTTCATGCTTCTTTCTATTATGGTATCTTAATTTAAGAAACAAAATCAAAAAACATTGAACCAGTAACACTGAATAGCACTCTAAATTGGTATCCATCTATTCAATTACGTATAACAAAACTATGTTCGGAGAACATTATTCAGATTGCAAAGTGAAGCACTCAAATCCTAGATTTTCAGTTGCCAATGCAACACTAGTTTGGCCCCCTTGTGCATTCCACACAGGCATTGAATGAGGCAGAAATTGTGTGTGTGTGTGTGTGTGTGTGTGTAATATATGAAATCATGTAATTAAAGTTGATAATTCACACACAAGCAGGCTGAATTAAAGTTGCATGGGCAACTGCAAATCTGACGTTTCCTAACTTTTGAATGCTTGACTTTGGAACCTTAATGTTTTAATGTTTTTTGGTATATAATTCCCCAGATTGTTTTGTTGCTGTTTTTTAAATGGGCAAACAGATTATATTAAGTGCAGCTGTAACAACCTCTACACCATGCATCATTATGCTGGGTTTGACCCCTGAATCTTCAGCAATGTAGCATGGACTTCTGCCATTTGAGATTCAGGACTACATCAGCTTGGAGCAGAAGAAGGGGTCATCTCAAAGTGGGACATGGGCTGCTGGGACCACGAGTTTATAATTGGAGTCTCTCTCTCCAGCTCTAGGAGTTAGGACCAACCTACTGTAGGAGCTTACTCAGGTTGCATCCCTGGGTGGGAGATGGGATTGGGCCCCCGGAGCTTGGGGCCCTGGGTTATTATGAGGGAGCCTGGCTGGGCTCTATCTCTCTGCCCTCTTCCCACTACTCTGGGAGAGCCCTGAATCATGTTGTATCCCAGGGGTAATTGTATTCCGGGGCCACATGATAAGTCCAGTGGATGTGGGGTAGGTGGGGGAGGGAAATCAGTTGAAAATTTATTTAGACTTTCAAAAGCCTTTGAAAAAGTCCTCCACAAGAGGCTACTAAAGAAGCAAAGTAGTGATGGGTAAGAGAAAAAGTATTGCCATGGATCAAAAGCTTGCTAAGAGATGGAAAACAGAGCAGGAATACATGGTCAGTTTTTAAGCATGGCAAAAGGTTAACAGTGGGATGCCCCAAGGTTCTGTACTAGATACAGTGTTTTTAATATATTTATTAACAATCTGGAAAAGAGGGTGAGTAGTGAGATATCATCGAAAAATTTTGTTAAAGATATTTAGGTTAGACAAGTCCAGACAAGACTGATTAATGTAACCAAACTAGGTAAATGGACAACACACTGGCAACTGAGAAATGCAAAGTAATACCCATAGTAGGGAAAAACTTGACCAACTCATACATTTTATAGGCTTCTAAATTAACACTATCATCTCATGAAAGGGACATGAGTCTCATTGGGGACTGCTCAAAGTACAGTTGTACTTAAGATGGCAAATAAGATGTTAGTATATACAAGGAATAGGATTAAGAATAACACTAAACATTATAATTCCACTATATAAATCAAAGGTTCATGATTTTCTGGAATATTGTGTGTACTAATGGTCATGCATCCCAAAAAGGATATTACAGAATTAGTGTGTTCAGGGAAGCGTAATGAAAAAGATTAGGGGCATGGAAAAACCCTCATACTGAAAAAAAAAAAGATTGAGATTGTTTACCAGTAGTCTGATAAGAAGGGACATGATAAAAGTATATAAAATAATGAATGTAACAGAGTAGATAGATCAGGAGCTCCTGTTCTCCCTGATTCATTACTCAACAACCAGGGGACATTCAATGAAATTGAAAGGTAGCAAAATCAAAACAGATAAAAGGCAATACTTTTCCATATAAGGAATAATTAGACTATGGAATGCATTGATATAGGATGTTGTTGAGACCAAGAATTTAGCAAGGTTCATAGATGGACTGAACATTTAAATGGACAGTAGGAATAGCCAGAGTTATATCAACAAACTAGTAGATACGCTAACAAAAATTTTAGAAGGGATATAAAACTTCATGCTTTTGTGCTTAAGCCAATCTCTAATAATTAGAGAGGATAATGAGTCTTTCCCTGAATGCAGATTATCCTACATCTGCTTACTGCAAGGTCCATTGCACCTTCCTCTGAAGCATCTGTTACTGGCCAGTGTGAGAGACAGGATACTGGACCACAGATCTGATCAAGGATAACATTGCCTATGTTAAAGGTTCCTATAAAATGGCAAGCCATTATACTATTATTGATTATTTTTCAAAATACTCTGGGAAATTCAACTTCCACCTGAATTGCAGAAGACTGGTAGGAAGGACCTCAATTAGATGTCTTAATGAAGTGTTCAAAAAAAAGAGTCCAACTTTTAGTGTGGAAATGGAACCCAGGGTCTTCTGTTCCAGAAGCATAACAACATGTTCAGATATGACTTTTTCAAAGGAGAATGAGATGTTCAGGAATGGAAGTCTCAACTTCTACTGAGAGGTTCTATTTCTGGCTCTAGTGCCAACTCAGTCTGTGACCGTGGCAAATTAATTAGACAGACCCTGTAACTTTGTATCCAACTTCCCAATACTTGTGGGCATTTAGACCCAAAGTTCTGAATCCAGACAAAACTTGATTCAGTCCACTTGGAAGAGCTACAGCAGCCATCTTAGAATCACTGCTGTGATCTGATTATGATTCATTGAATAAAAATATTTTGTGCACTAACAATTTTCTATAAAAGTTCTACCACTGTATTGTAAAGTTTTAGTAATTCTTATGGAGGTACCAGCAAGTATAGCTATTCAATAAAGGCAAGATTTTGGAACAGAATTTAGAAGAATTATACAGAAATAAAAATAAATTAGCAGCATAAAAAGTCTGTTTCATGCTGTAGCAGTTATAAACTCACATCTAATTGTATTATTTTTTCAGCAGTTGCAGTACTGTCTTGTACATAAAACTATAAGTACAGCAGTATTCAAAGAATTTAATCCAAAGTTCAATCAAGTTGAAGAGATAACAGACTGAAATATCATCAGGGAGTGCGTTCAATATATTTAATGTACCTCACCTTAATATCTTCATAAGCAGGTAACAATTTTTCATTCCTTACTAGCTTCAAGATCCATTGAGAGCTCAAACACTCTCTCCATTCTCAGAAGTTTGAGCCAAAGGCCAGATACTTATCTGATATAATTTGGTGTAGCTCTAAAATGACTCAAAAGGGCTATTCCAGTTTACATCAGAGGAAGATCAGGTATCAAGATTTTCAAAACTGAGTAGTTATTTTCAAGGGACTCATTTCTGAATGCCTAACTTGAGACAATGCTAAGAATCCACCACCTGACAATCAGGCTCCTTTAAGATGTTCTAGATTGGACACCCAAAACTGAGGCACATAAAATCACCAATCAGGGTTTTTTTTAATGTTGGCCAGGATTTCATTCACAAGGATATTACATTTTTAGCAGTATCAATCTGCAGGATTGTCAAGGCATAATCCTTCTGTCGTTTCTCCGGCAAGGTCCCAGTGAAGTCAAAGGGAGTATTACCTTTTAAAGGACTGCCCCTCAATACTTCCTTCAGTTATCTGACAGCTGTTTAAACATCTCCATCTGGTGCTGTGTGTTTGTAGGTCTATCCCAATGGAAGAAATGGATTATTATCTACTTTATCATTTTGACTCAATTTTTTTTTCTTTATAAGCAAAAGTTATTTTGTACCTTCTATCTACATTGACTAAGTAATTTGGCAGTATCCTACTGATGTTTCTCAATAATAAAACATAATATATTATTATACTATACTTAGAATTAGGGGAAGGCAGCTGTTGCTCTTTAACTAGTAGCCTTACACCTTGGTTTCACAACACAGATAACACATGAGAATACTACTGGATCACTGCAGACCTACACTCACACTGCAGTCTTTGTGGCTACTTTAAAGTCTTACGTAGCACCCGAAAAAATCACTAATTTCGTTTTCTCTAATATCTCAAGTTCCAAAAAAGTCTTCACAGAATCCTGTACAATAATAATATTTATTGGTACTATAATCTAAATAGCTATACTTTAAAAACAAACAAACAAAAAGAAAAAACCCTGTGCCCTCCACAAATCTTTACACGACTGGAAACAAACAGTTAAATAACCCAGCCAGTTCCACACTGCCATAAAATCCTTTGTCACAATACCTGTCATAAATATCCTCCTCGACCTTTCCCTTTTGTTTTGCTCTGTAATGGAAATATTCTTTTGGATATATCTTATTGATTTTATTTATTGTGTATTAAATGCATAGTAAAATGCATATAGTGCCAGGATATATTAAATTATGTCAGAGTTCTATACATTTGCTCATAGCACTATATTTTGGTAAAGTAAAAGAATCCTTTCTTGAATAGAATTGGAATGATTGATCTACTTGGTGTTATAAAATGTTGATTATATAGCGGTGTAGATTTATTCAAGTATTGGTAAGGCTTGAATTTTAAGGATATTATCTATATTATGTAGCAACCAGCATATGTAGGACTTTTACATGAGTAGTGTTGCATTATAGTACACTGGAAATGGAATGCTCAAACAGGAAATGGGTTTTTATAAATTATTTTGACCTATGCTTCTATTTTGTCAAGTTTTAATAAGTAAAAACTGGGTTGGGGGCAGGTGTAAATTGGGTGCACTGATAATGGATGAAGAAGGGATAATATGAAAATAAGGCATTTGCTGCATATCTTAACTGTTAATTTCCAGACTTTTTAGCCTTTTACCCTGTTTAAAGGTGCTGAATTTTTGTAAAGAAACAATATTAGTAGTTTGGGTGTCAGCTGAAAGCGCACCTTAAGTCTTCATCTTCTTAAATAAGTATTTTGTGGGAAATTTCCGGGTTGAGCTCCAAAAGTTTTAATCAGATTGGCATATAGGGCCCGCAGGACAGGAACTCTTCTCTGGCAGGTTTTAAGGGACTCCATAAGAGAGGTGTGTGTTTATATCTGAGTGGCATATACGGGGAGAGTGGAATAAAATGTATTTTCTGATTTCCCTCCCGCTCCCCAAACTTTTCAGAAAAAAAGAATTCTAGGGAGAGATGGCTTCAGAGGGATTGGTTTCCGGTTGTGAAAGTTAGGGGAGAGGTGCTTAATATCAGTGTTATAATGGAAAGTTAGCGTCAAATTATCTATGGAGAGGATGCTTCCACTCCATAAATAAGTACAGCTTATTTTCTAAACTTTTTTTATATATTTACATTTTTAAGAAATATTAAAGAAGGAGAAAATTTGGTGTGGTTAGTGAAGGCTCATGAATGGTTTTATTGACTTCTCGCAGACCATGACTGTAATAAGCAAACAAGCTTTTACTACACTTAGTGCCTGTGAGAGGGGGAAAAAAAGGCTGTAAATAGCATTAGTAATGCAAATACACGGACATTTATAAATATGGGAAGTTTAGTCTTAACATGAGGCAATCAAAAGATGAAGCATATGGAAGTATTCTTAATGACTTATGAATAAGAAAATGTGCATGTTCCTCATTAGAAAAACTGAGGACAAGTGTATTTAGCAATTGGGTAGATGCTCCTATGCTTCAGCAGAGATATTTTTATATCAAAAGCAAGCATAGAGCCAGTGATCTTAATGCCAATAATATCAATGTGTGACAGCAATGAGATGTTAAGTAAAGAGGGAAACTTAGTAACTCTGCCTGTTACAGTGTCATTATGTATCTTCAACATCACCCAGAAGTTAATTGAAAAAGCGACAAAAACCCTTTGAGATAAAAAGTAATGACTTCCCAGAATCAAGATTGGAGACTGTGTGGTAATTTCTGGGAGTGGTGATATTACACAGGAGCTCACCAATAAAATGCAATTTCACCAAATTTAGATAACCTTGATGATTATAATCACATATACTTTGGCTCAAGTATAAATATATACTATATGTACATATTATATATTTATATTGATCCAAGATGTTCACTTATGGCTTGGATAATAGAGTGGGGAGTGTACTTATAAAATTTGCAGATAACACCAAACAAGGAGAGATTGCAAGCACTTTGGGGAACAGGATTAAAATTCAAAATATCTTTGATAAATTAGAGAACTGGTCTGAAATCAGAAAGCTGAAATTCAATAAAGGCAAGTGCAAAGCACTATACTTAAGAAGGAAAAGTCAAATGTACAAATACAAAATATGGAAAAATTGGCTAAGCAGCAGTACTGCAGAAAAGGATGTAAGGTTTACTGTATATCACAAATTGAATGAGTCAACAGCATGATGCTGTTGTGATACTGTTGTGGAAAAGGCAAATATTATTTTGGGGTGTATTAACACGAGTGTCATATGTAAAAGATGGGAGGTAAGTGTTCTGCTCCACTTGGCTTTGGTGAGCGGCAGTACTCTGTCCAGTTTTGGGCACAACACTTTAAGAAAGACGTAGACAAACTGGAGAGTCCAGAGGCCAGAACATCAGGTTCATAAAACACAACGTATAAGGCAAAGCTGAAAGAATTGGGCCTGTTTAGTCTACAGGGGAGAAGGCGGGGAAAGGAGTAACAGTCTTCAAATATCTAAAAGGTTGTTATAAAGAGGACAGTGATCAATTGTTCTCCATGTCCACTGAGGGTAGGATAAGAAGTAACCAGCTTAATTTGCAACACGGGAGATGTAGGCTCGATATTATAAAAAAAATCTTTCTAACTACAGAGATAGTTAAGCTCTGAAATAAGTAACGAGGGCAGGTGTGGAATCCTGCTCACTGGAGGTTTTTAAGAACAAGTTAGCCAAAAACTTGCCAGGGCTGGTCTACGTATACTTTATCCTGTTGCAGCATGAGAAGATGGATTAGATTACCTCTTGAGGTACTTTCCAGTCTTATATTTCTATGATTCTATGAAAACCCCTAGGATTGAAGGGGCAAAATGACTAGATATAAACCAAGGAGTTAATATTTGTGTATACAGTATGAGAGAGCCACCCTAGAGAAATGCCAACCAATCTGTGGTGTCCAAATACTTAGGTGAAAGGAGCTACTCCATCTCTTTTCCAGTACAGTGTAAGGACATTTTTTTAAAAAATGTTCTTCATGCTTGTGGACCCCAGTAATTCTTGCATACAAGTCTCTTTGGGCCTTTAAGGTAGAGGATTCTAAATAATAGAAAGCCCCCAAATTTACATTTTGTTAATTTCAGAACTATTTGCATTATATCTTTGCAGCAAATACTGAATAATTTATGCTGCGATGGCAAAACATAAAAATACATTTGAATTTAGTTCATATAATATGCGCACACAGTTTCTTCATAAGTTGAAATGAACTAATTCAATCTAATTTATTATACATATATTGTCAGTAGGTATTTTTCACAGTACTGAGCAATCTATCTTATGAAGGACAATTTTGGTGTGTTGACGTAGAATCAGATTTTGATTTATAGATTTCAGGATTAAAGTAATTCAGAGCAATAACCAAAAGTATAACCTGACGTTTAACTGAGACAAGTTATATTGGATTCATAACTAAAGACACACACACACACACACACACACACCAATTTCTAAGTTTAAAAATATGGCCGTGGGCCATTTAAGTTTGGTGATCAGCAGCAGGTGGACATCTTTTTGGGTCTTGGCCTGCTGGTGGTCCCATCCACCTTATATTAGGATGTTCTGGACATTGGGTTTGTCAGTGGAGTTTTGATGTGCAAATTAGGATGATTCAGATGTTGTTCTAAAGGTATCTTAAATATTATAGCAGCTTTGTTAATTAATGCTGAATAGTACTTTACTGTTCTTTACTGCCAGGGGAGTGGCAGGGAGCTCAAATGACACCCCCATTCCTCCTTGCTTCAGCCAAAACTTTGAAAGGTCTCATTTCTGCTTTCCTGTTCTACTCCTCTCATGATTCTGCTCTGCTACCTACCCCAATAAAGGAGAACTAACAAATTAAAATGCCTAGTTCAAAAATTTTAAGCAACACTTAACTTTCCAAGGCCTGAACAGCAAATTTAGCTTTTCTTGTCTGCACAATAAACACTGGCATTTTTATCTGTTTGAATAATCAAAGTGGTGCTTTTCGTGCCTTCTTGGTTGCAAAGATTTGAACTGCTTCCTGAAGGTCCACAGTCTGGGCCAGCTCAGGCTCTATTGAGATGGTTGCAAGGCCGACCAACCTCTCCTGTGTCATTGTGGAGGGTAGATGTGTTTTTATTAACTTCAGCTTGGAGAAGCTGCGTTCTCCACTGGCAACCGTTACAGGAAGTGTTAGAAGTATATGCAGAAAAACAAAAGCATTTGGAAAGAGGGTGCTCATCTTATTTGTGCACATATATTCCAGAACAGCCTTTCCTGTTCAGAGTTGATCCTCCTGAAATGTATCTTGAAAGGGCTTTAAGTTCATCACCTAAATCACTCACATCAATATTGCGCATGTCATCATGTGTCAACACTGTCTCTAGTGCCCTGCATTGCTGGTATAGGTCTTCTTCAGGTATAGTGAGGAGTTTTGGAATATCATACAACATCCCAAATATGCTTTTGTGTTCCTTGAGCTGCATGAAACATTCTTCAACTGACTGTATTGCACAATCTAGCACCTGGTTAAAGAATTCAACTTTGAATTGTTGTTTGGGGTCTCTTATGGGATTATCCCGTGCCTCATAATCAAACTGCTGTCTTCTTCAGTGACTCTTGTATTCTTGAATGGGTGGGAAAATAGCTTCAGTGTGAAGTTCCTCTGCCAACGTCTGTGCACTCTTCGGAATGTTTTGAAATCCCTCATCTGACCAGTAAGACTGTAGGTATGATTTTGCTTTGTCCAGTTGTTCCATTGCTCCAGATATATCAAGGTCAACATCTTGGAGTCTCTTGCTTACAACATTTATTTCAAACGGTATGTCATGCCACAAGATTAAGCCACACAGAAATTTGGAGTTATGTATGTTTCTGGTGATTCCATTTCCCTCTGCCACTGTTTTCCCACGAACAGTTCCTGTCATAGCATTATCCTCCATAATGGCAACTATGGCATCATCTACCTTCCCAATTTGGTGTTTGATAGGCTTTATCGCCTCCCCTCAACTTTTCCACCATGTGGCACTCAGTGGTTTCAGCGTCAGAGAGGACATTCTCAGATGTTTCTTCAAAATTTGCCATTGATGACTTGATGCAGAGAAAAATACATAGATGCTTTGAATTACATTAAAAAATTCAGCACCCTCACTAGAAGCTGATGCTGCATCACTGACCAACAAGTTCAATGAATGAGAACTGCATGGGACAAAAAAAGCTTGAGGGTTTAACTCTCAGATCCATGTCTGCACTCCTCTGTTCTTTCCTCTCATGTTGGCGACATTATCATAGCCCTGACTTCTCATGTCAGCTATCGCAATTCCCATATCTTCCAGCTTTTTAAGAAGCACATTTGTCATACCAGTTCCTGTAGTATCATCTATGTCAATAAATTCTAGAAAATGCTCTCTGACATTCACCACTACAGGGACATTTTCACTAGGTTCTGTTGTTGTTACAAAACACACCATTAAAGTCATTTGTTCCATATGGCTGATGTCAGGTGTGCAGTCCAGAACAACAGAATAATATCTTGCTGACTTCAGATCACAATCTTCAGTTTGACTTTTGTTGCCAGTAATTGTATGATCTCATTTTGCATTGTTTTTCCAAGGTAGTGGTGTGTGTATATTTCTTGGGTGGTTACTTTTCTTAGATGCTCCTGGAGTACAGCATCAAACTCAGCCATCAGCTCCACAATTTTAAGGAAGTTTCCATTGTTTGGCACATACAACTGATCTGAAGTGCCACATGGTGCTAGGTTTTGGGTAGCAAGCATTCTCACAATGGCAGTAAGCCTTTTCAGAACATTTTGCCAGTAAAGAGACTCTGATACAATCTTCTCTTGATGTTGATCATCTATGGTGGCCTTTAACCTTAGTCTGATCTCAAGCTCTTTCCACCTATGGAATGCTCTCTGGTGATTTGCTGCCTTCTCATGGCATGCCAGATTGCTAGCCAGATTCTTCTGGTCCTTTGTTCCTGTAGAACCCAACATGGCTGGAACATTAGACTGGAAAAGTTTGCAACAAAAACAGTATGCAGCATTCTGGGTTTTTGAATACATAAGCCAAGGCCTCTCCACTTTGTTACCACTGGGGATTTCACACCAATAATGTGTTGGATGGAAACTTCTAGTTTGATTGTCTTTGGGGAACATGAAGTTTTTCACTTGCTGTGGCCCATGCTGTACAAGGAAGTCCCTCAGACTACTGCTCAAGTCAGTCCACAGTCCTGGATCATCTAGACTTAAGGAACTAAATTCAGCAGCAGCCGTTTCTTGCAACTCCACCACACTCTTCTCTGATCTACACTTTTTCTTCAGGAATGTGCATGGTTACATCTATTTGAGATGGAGATATGGATACTGCAGTAGCTGCCAGGTTACCTGCACTCTGATGAACTGGAAGATCAGGCATCTCCTCACCACTCATATCCTCATTGGGGCTGGAAGGTTCACTGTGAACATTTATGTCTATGTATCTCAGGAGAGCTCCTTCCTGCTTAGATAAGAAAGCAAAGGAAGATTTTCTTCTTTTTCTGAATGCTGCCCTAGAGGGGCATTTTCTTCTTTCACTCATGATTGCTGTTCTGTGCCAGCTATAGTGGCTCTTAACACTCAATTGAAGGGGACAAACAAGCAGGCTGGTAGGAGGGCCTGAGTGAGGGAAGATATCAGCATCTTAAGGGCCTAACTGGCTCCTACTACTTCAGTTGACTGCCTGTTCTCCTCAAATGGATTCAGGGAAGCAGCAGGAAACAGGAAGCTCCCTGAGAAGCTGTTGTTAATCAGTCCAGGCTCCTGGGGGTTCTAGAGAGGTACATAAAAGGCTCCTCCTCCTCTCTCTCCTTGCAGCTCCTGCTGCTTTCTGTTATTCCCTTTCACCTTTTCTCCTGCCCGCCTGTTATGTCTCTTGTGCCCTCCTTCCTCCAGCACAGCACTCCACCATCTCTGTGCATCTACAGCAGAGAGAATATATGTGCACCAGCAGCAGACACAATTTTCTACACTCTGGGTCCTAGTGGTATCCTCAGTTCGCCTCATGGTAAGGCCAACCCTAAATCTGCTGCATGACTTCATGATGTATATGTCTTGAAGTATATAGCAATGACTTTCTGATTTTGGTATTTGAAGACATACTCTATACAGCATGTGACAAAGTTTCTCCTCTACTTTGGTGGGTCCTGCGCTTATTGGCGGATTTTGCTCCCCTCACAGATTCACAGTAGTCCTCAGTTTGGCCATCTTCATGGCTCAAATCTGCTCTTCACTTAGATAACCTCATCACTGACCAGCATGGGGAAAAAAGAGTAAGAACTATCCCCGCAGTTTCTGCTGATCCTGTGGGTTGGGGAACAGCTCAGAGACCTTCCCCTCTGGTGGAACCTCCTGTGTTGGGTCTGGAGTGGGGAGGTTTGGGGAGAACCCAAGCCCACCCTTTACCCTGGGTTCCAGCCCAGGGCCCTGTGGACTGCAGCTGTCTTCTGAAACAGCTGCGCGACAGCTACAATTCCCTGGGCTACTTCCCCATGGCCTCCTCCCAACACCTTCTTTGTCCTCACCACAAGACTTTCCTCCTGATGTCTGTTAATGATTGTACTCCTCAGTCCTCCAGCAGCACATTCTCTCACTCCCAGCTCCTTACGCACACACCTCACAAACTGGAGTGACAGCTTTTTTAAACCAGGTGTCCTCATTAGCCTTAATTAATTCTAGCAGCTTCCCAATTGGCTACAGGTGTCCTCATTAGCCTGCCTGCCTTAATTAGTTCTAGAAAGTTCCTGAGTATTCTGGAATAGTCCCGGTTATCTTACCCAGAGAAAAGGGACCTGCTTAACCTGGAACTAATGTATCTACCTTCAACCACTCTCTTATAGCAATCTGGCCTGACCCTATCACAAGCAACAAAGCATATATGTAGAATAAACATTTTACAAGTTCTCTTTTTTTGTAGCCACACTTTTGTCAGTTTTCCAACATATTCTAAAATATAAGCATTTTTTTCAGCTTAGCATAAGCTCGGTAGAAGAAATTCTCTGTAAGGAATGCAGATAGTTGGGAATAAACCATATTTATTCAAATAATTTAATAATATCTGTTTCAAAAAGGATCAACTCATTGTTCATCCAGATCCCAACTACACACACTACCTAAAGGAACTGAGGAAGACCAATTAGAAGCTAAGTTTTTTTTTCCCCAAGTCAAATCCATGTGAATTTCTTTAGCTAAATGATTTTTAACTTGTACAGGATATTTTATCATTTTATTTAGTGCCATTATCCTGCTTGTTCAAATAGAGTAGGCATGGTACTTGGAACTGCCTGGAAAGTTATTTTGTCATTTGAAGTGATACTTTTTATTATTATTGATTTCACATTGCTAGTAGGAGCACAATGTCTGTGCTAATACATTGCTGCTTTTCAGGGATTCACTTTAATAAGCAGCGATGTAAGGCTCCGGGAAGTGTGTTATGTTTTCACACTCCCCTCCAGGGCAGAAAAAATGGGATAACTGGTAGGGTCAGTAGGGATATTAGCATTTTAGAAAGAGAGGTGCAAACACGTTCACTCCATTTAAGCAGCTTTATTGAACTTTATACTAACATCAACAAGCCCTCCATCTCAAACCCTGAGTGTTTTTACTGAATTTAAATGTCCCTGTATAAAAAAGTCACAATTTGAATAGAGTGTTCATCTCATTCCAATAAATACCCAACAGCAAATGTGATAATTCAGCATTTCCATAAAAGACCTAATAAAAACTCATCACATGGTTTACCTTAAATCTACCTTCCTGCTTTTTCACTATACCTTCCAAATATCTCCTTCCCCATTTCTTTTGCAAATAGGTACACAGGAAACTCTGACTAAGTTAGGCTTTGAGCTGCAAATGACTTCCATCCTTTGTCCTCTCCCAGAGCTGGGTGCAAAATATTTTCTCCCTCCACTATGGTAAATTTCAAAATTAAAAAAAATATTGACCAAAAAATGAAAGTTTTGATTTGAAAATTTGCAGTGCTTCATGAGAATTGTAATTCAGATTCCTCATTCCCCTGTTCTTTTCTGTGGGCAGAGCTCCATGGCCAGAGCATATTTCCCATAATGCACAATGTTGTGCTCTCTTGCTAAGCTGCTGTGTTGCATCATCTTAACATTTTCTTTGGCATTGACTCAATTGTGGTTGTATTTTCCCTCCATACTTGGATTTTTGAGTTAGTATTGACACAAAATAAATCTCTAATCTTGCATCAGGACTTGCTGGTGTGAACCCTTATGTCTATGTCAAGCTTTATAGGCTCTTTTGCTGTATCTTAAGATATGACATTTTACAAGGTCATTTATGGAACCTGATTGTGAAGGAATGGATTAAACATGGCTACCTCCTGCTATGCACAAGTGGTTGCACTAGTTACCAAGCAACTGTTGCATTCATACATTCACAACTCAAAGTCAGTAAATTTACTCACATTTTCCCCACTCCAAAAGGTGGAATACTAAATTCATTAGCAGTGTCTTCTGAATATCAAATTGTATCCTACATACAGTGTAGACAACCACCTAGCACTCAAGACCCCACTGTTAAAGCCATCATTCTCTAATAGGATGACAGGACCCAGGCTCCTCCAATAGGACAAGCCAAGCTTTGCTTTTTTATATCAGCAATATGAAGCTACAATACAGCCTAGCTTCACAAACAAATTCTGTTCAACTAGCAGAACTGGAGGAACTGGTAGAACTGGATGTTATTTCTATTTTTTAGGCTCCAACTCTGCATTGTGATCTGCTATTGTGGAACCTTATATCCATGTAGAGTCCTATTGAAGTCAGTCCTATACCTACATATTGATATGTGTTATAAAACTATTATAAAACTATTTGGCTCTTTCTACCAGAAAAGAGAGACGGGTCAAATATTGGATTGGGATTTTTGTGTAGGCTGCTGTTAGAATGCTCTGCAGCTGAACGCATTCAATATTACACGCTATTCAATATTCAAGAGATGCAGCTAATTAATATAGTATTCCAGCTTGAGGGAGGGGAGGAAAAAATGTGAATAAAATTGATGACTTCAAATTTAATCTTGTCATTAAAAAATAAAAGCAACTGAAATAACCTGCGTGACTGTCTGCCAATTTTGGGCTGGAGTTATCTTTGTCCTAATCTATGCTATTTAACATTTAAATTACAAATGTGTATAAATGTTTATAATTAACTACCATTTAAAATTTTTCTCACTGGGTTGGACTCCTGAGATTCAAGTGCATTTTTAATGAGGGCGTCGGGAATGGCAGGCCGAACCTGTACAGCCCTGAGTTGGCACACAGGGCCAAGACATAGTCACAGTGTTTGTGCTCAGGAAGCAGAAGTACAGGTGTCTAACAGAGCCAACAAGTAGTCCTCCGTAGCTGAATGGAGAGGCGGTATGAAGTAAACTATCCTCACACTAGATGCTGAAGAGAAGCATGCTGTATCCTTTCAAAAAGATATAGCCATGGTTCCACTTCTAAAGGTATTGTACCTCAAAGAGGCAATGATCCCTGGCATACCCACAGAAGCAGTTCTCCTCACCACTACTTGCTGAAGAGAATCTGATCCATATAGTATTACTTGAGCAAACTGCATTCCAATACAAATAATAAAAGTCAAAACACTAAAGAAAAAAAGAACACTGGAAATTACAACTGCTCATTCAGTAGCCTTCTCTCTCACAGAACATAGACTGGTTTCAGAGTAGCAGCCGTGTTAGTCTGTATTCGCAAAAAGAAAAGGAGTACTTGTGGCACCTTAGAGACTAACAAATTTATTAGAGCATAAGCTTTCGTGAGCTACAGCTCACTTCATCGGATGCATTTGGTGGAAAAAACAGAGGAGAGATTTATATACACACACAGAGAGAACATGAAACAATGGGTTTATCATACACACTGTAAGGAGAGTGATCACTTAAGATAAGCCATCACCAGCAGCAGGGGGGGGGGAAAGGAGAAAAACCTTTCATGGTGACAAGCAAGGTAGGCTAATTCCAGCAGTTAACAAGAATATCAGAGGAACAGTGGGGGGTGGGGTGGGAGGGAGAAATACCATGGGGAAATAGTTTTACTTTGTGTAATGACTCATCCATTCCCAGTCTCTATTCAAGCCTAAGTTAATTGTATCCAGTTTGCAAATTAATTCCAATTCAGCAGTCTCTCCTTGGAGTCTGTTTTTGAAGCTTTTTTGTTGAAGGATAGCCACTCTTAGGTCTGTGATCGAGTGACCAGAGAGATTGAAGTGTTCTCCAACTGGTTTTTGAATGTTATAATTCTTGACGTCTGATTTGTGTCCATTCATTCTTTTACGTAGAGACTGTCCAGTTTGGCCAATGTACATGGAAGAGGGGCATTGCTGGCACATGATGGCATATATCACATTGGTAGATGCGCAGGTGAACGAGCCTCTGATAGTGTGGCTGATGTGATTAGGCCCTATGATGGTATCCCCTGAATAGATATGTGGACAGAGTTGGCAACGGGCTTTGTTGCAAGGATAGGTTCCTGGGTTAGTGGTTCTGTAGTGTGTGGTGTGTGGTTGCTGGCGAGTATTTGCTTCAGATTGGGGGGCTGTCTGTAAGCAAGGACTGGCCTGTTTCCCAAGATCTGTGAGAGTGATGGGTCGTCCTTCAGGATAGGTTGTAGATCCTTGATGACGCCCCATCATCTCAGGCATTGGCACCCTGACAGCAGGATTGTCTGGCTATGTAGACTCCCTCCTTAGGCCCTTCGTTACCAGCACTCCCAGCTATCTTCGAGACACCACTGACTTCCTGAGGAAACTACAGTCCATTGGTGATCTTCCTAAAAACACCATCCTAGCCACTATGGATGTAGAAGCCCTCTATACCAACATTCCACACAAAGATGGACTACAAGCCGTCAGGAACAGTATCCCCGATACTGTCACGGCTAACCTGGTGGCTGAACTTTGTGACTTTGTCCTCACTCATAACTATTTCACATTTGGTGACAATGTATACCTTCAAATCAGCGGCACTGCGATGGGTACCCGCATGGCCCCACAGTATGCCAACTTTTTTATGGCTGACTTAGAACAATGCTTCCTCAGCTCTCGTCCCCTAATGCCCCTACTCTACTTGCGCTACATTGATAACATCTTCATCATCTGGACCCATGGAAAAGAAGCTCTTGAGGAATTCCACCATGATTTCAACAATTTCCATCCCACCATCAACCTCAGCCTGGACCAGTCCACACAAGAGATCCATTTCCTGGACACTACGGTGCTAATAAGCGATGGTCACATAAACACCACCCTATATTGGAAACCTACTGACCGCTATTCCTACCTACATGCCTCTAGCTTTCATCCAGATCATACCACTCGATCCATTGTCTACAGCCAAGCGCTACGATATAACCGCATTTGCTCCAACCCCTCAGACAGAGACAAACACCTACAAGATCTCTATCATGCATTCCTACAACTACAATACCCACCTGCTGAAGTGAAGAAACAGATTGACAGAGCCAGAAGAGTACCCAGAAGTCACCTACTACAGGACAGACCCAACAAAGAAAACAACAGAACGCCACTAGCCATCACCTTCAGCCCCCAACTAAAACCTCTCCAACGCATCATCAAGGATCTGCAACCTATCCTGAAGGACGACCCATCACTCTCACAGATCTTGGGAGACAGACCAGTCCTTGCTTACAGACAGCCCCCCAATCTGAAGCAAATACTCACCAGCAACCACACACTATTTCTCCATGGTATTTCTCCCTCCCACCCCACTCCCCACTGTTCCTCTGATATTCTTGTTAACTGCTGGAATTAGCCTACCTTGCTTGTCACCATGAAAGGTTTTCCTCCTTTCCCCCCCCCCCCGCTGCTGGTGATGGCTTATCTTAAGTGATCACTCTCCTTACAGTGTGTATGATAAACCCATTGTTTCATGTTCTCTGTGTGTGTGTATATAAATCTCTCCTCTGTTTTTTCCACCAAATGCATCCGATGAAGTGAGCTGTAGCTCACGAAAGCTTATGCTCTAATAAATTTGTTAGTCTCTAAGGTGCCACAAGTACTCCTTTTCTTTTTGAGAACATAGACTGTGTGTTGTATTTGTACATTTTTTGTACAAATGTACATTATTTGTCTTAATTAAGACATTAGCAACAGAGGCTGTTTTGTACATTCTCAGTATCACTATGTGGCTTTCAATTTGTGCCTGCATTTTGGTAGAAGAGTCAAATAAATTTCAAGTCTCATTGTTTTGTTCTCAACAAGATTGTAGATTTGTTATTACCTTCATGAAGAAGCCTAAATTATTTATAGCAAAACCTAAAGAAAACAGATGCTTTGTTTTTCAGAAGAAAGAAATACATGCAGTGCAAGGCTTCAATTGTTTGTTTGTTTGTTTGAAATATAACATCTCTTGTTGACAATCTCTTCTGGTACCTGAAGAGTAGGAGTGTCACTTCTGGACAATAACATCCTTTTATTGTATACCAGGTTTTCATAGTCAAGTTGCTGACTTTCTTCTTTTCAACATCACAAGACCCCAAGTTACTCTTCTTTTTTTCTCATCGTACATATGTAAAGTGATTTTTTTCAGTATTTGTATTCTTATGATCATTAATCCTCTGCATTGGATTTCACGTTCATTCACATTCTTGTTTATGACTGGTATCTGTATAGTTGCTACTGGGTTTTTTTTCCCTTTCATGCAACATGCCTTTCTCTGGTGGTACAGTGGGTGCCCTTGAATGTTGTGTTTGTTCATTTATGAATCAACATTTATGGAAACTGCAATTATTGGTATTTTAGTGCCTATCCTGACTAATTGATACAACCACTTATGTCTGCTTTTTTCTCCTCTATTCCCCACCTAGGAATACTAGGTTATGATCCTGCTCCCTTTGCTTGCTACATGCATCCCCAGACAGATATGAGTTGACCTGTATATGTGTACTAAAGTTGAACAGTAGCTTTATTACTGAGGCAACCAGTTGCATACTGCAGGCAGCAGGCATACTTGCTATACTCTCACACAGACTGCCAGTAGCATTTCAATAACAGCCCGTAAAATTTTTATCAGTCAGGAGTGTTTAAAACAAGTCAAATTTCTGCCTGTGCAAGAAGCAACACAGCCATGGCTGACCCATTTTGGGAGGGCAGGAAGGGAGGTTGCTTCCTTTAATGTATCCCTACAAATATATTAATTCCCCAATGTATCTTCCCAGGTTATTTGGTGAACGTTCACTGCAGTTCTCTATCCCCATATACAGTCTCCTCCTACCCTGAGGTAGTTAGTGCAGAAATGGACTTTACAGCCTATCAGTAGAAATGTCTGTAATTTTCTTTGCAGTATATTGCTGTACCACAGCAACCATGCATGGCATATTGGTTTACCACACTTACTATGTTTTTGCACTGTTTTCTTTTTAGGGAAAAAAGTGGGTTGACTCTGGGGAATCTCACCCAAGCACTGAGAGAACTGAATGGATTTTGCAATATTCATGTAAAAGTTGAACAAAAATCAGGCAATGCTTTGAAGTGACCTCCAACTGTGCCTTGGCATGATGCTAAATTAATAAGTAGTCAGAGAGAGGCCTGCTTGTGATGTGCAAGAATGCAGTAATTACCAACCCATCGAGTTAAATGAATCACATGATGAAATGTTAGGAAAGAATTATCAAGAAAAGACTTTGTGAGGAAATGGAGCACCAAGTAAGTGACAACCAATTTGGGTTTATGCCAGGAAGATCAACAATGGATATATTGTTTGAAGCCAAAATATTGCAGTGGAAGTACAGGAAGAAACGCAAGAAATTGCATTAAATGTTTGTGGACTTACAGAAGGCTTATGACAAAGTTCTTACAGAATAGATGTGATGGTGCCTACAGTTGTGTAATTTTCCATAACATACATTCAGACTATCCTGGACACACGAGAGTAGCTAAAACAGAAGTGAGAAGCAGCTGCAGTGAGCAATTCACTGTGGGATAGGTCTACATCAAAGATCAATCTTAAGCCCATTCCTACTTATGATTGTAATGGGAACCTTGATGCAGAGTATTAGGAGAGAAGCTACATAGAGCATGCTTTTCACCAATGACTTTATATTGTTTTGTGAAGAAACAGTAAAGAGACCTTGAACAATGGAGGGCTGTATTAGAAGAAAATAGTTTATGTGTCAGCAACAAAAGACGTCATACACGTGATGCTTCATTGAGCAGGACAACAAGCTGCCAGTGAAACTAGATGGTATACAGTTAAAGTCTGTGCAACAATTCATGTACCTCAGTTCAGTATTGAGCTGTGATGAGAACACAGATGTTAAGAATCAGATGAAGAGCGCTTGATGTAAATGGAGGGAGTTGACAGGAATTTCCTGCAATACGGATAAACAGCAAAGTGAGACCATGATTAGACCAGCCATGCTATACCGGTCAGAATGCTGGCCAATGAGGAAGAGAGAACAACAACTGTTTCATACTATGAAAATGAGAATACTCAGGTTGTTACTGGATGAGACAAGACCTAATAGGTTATGCAATTTAAACAGTACAAGCCATGATGCAGGTAGCCCATATCACAGAAAAGATGAGGAAGTATCAGATGAGATGATCTGATCATATAAGACAATGAGATGTAGGATGTATTTGTTAGAGAGTAGGAGATCTAGTAGTTACAGGACAAACGTCACGAGGAGAACACAGAAAAAGGTGGTTCGAAATGCGGAAGGAGGACATGAAGTTCGGTGTCAGCTCAGAACACAGACTTCAATGGAACACTTGGAGATGACCTAGACAAATTGGAGGATTGGGCTAAAAGAAATCTGATGAAGTACAAGGACAAGTGCAGAGTCCTGTACTTAGAAAGGAAGAATCCCATGCACTGCTACAGGCTGGGGACCGACTGGCCAAGCAGCAGTTCTGCAGAAAAGGACCTGGGGATTACAGTGGACGAGAAGCTAGATATGAGTCAGCAGTGTGCCCTCGTTGCCAAGAAGGTCAACGGTATATTGGGCTATATTAGTAGGAGCACTGCCAGCAGATTGAGGGAGGTGATTATTCCCCTCTATTCGGCACTGGTGAGGCCATATCTGGAGTATTGTGTCCAGCTTTGGTCCCCGCACTACATAAGGGATGTGGACAAATTGGAGAGAGTCCAGCAGAGGGCAATGGAAATAATTTGGGGGCTGGGGCACACGACTTACGAGGAGAGACTGAGGGAACTGGGGTTATTTAGTCTGCAGAAGAGAAGAGTGAGGGCGGATTTGATAGCAGCCTTCAACTACCTGAAGGGGGGTTCCAAAGAGAATGGAGTTAGGCTGTTCTCAGTGGTGGCACATGACAGAACAAGAAGCAATGGTCTCAAGTTGCAGTGGGGGAGGTCTAGGCTGGATATTAGGAAACATTATTTCACTAGGAGAGTGGTGAAACACTGGAATGGGTTACCTAGCGAGGTGGTGGAATCTCCATCCTTAGAAGTTTTTAAGGCCCGGCTTGACAAAGCCCTGGCTGGGATGATTTAGTTGATGTTGGTCCTACTTTGAGAAGGGGATTGGACTAGATGACCTCCTGATGTCTCTTACAATCCTAATATTCTATGATTCTATGAAGAACAAGAGCCACCAACCCTGATTAACAGGACAATGCAAAAGCAAGCAAACAAAAACAAAACAAAAAAGAAAAGGCCTGTTCAAGAGTTTGAGCTATTTCAGAAGGGTAGAGGCAAAAAACTACGGTCACACAATATTGCTTAAAGAAGTTATTCCTATTGATGTTTTTAATGAATGACATTCGTGTTGATTGTGGTTGTTTGACCCTCTTGTTTGTTCATTACTGGTTTTGGGAAAAAAAACTGACAAGTAAGTTTGAGCCTCATTTTTACATAGATTATTAGCTCTTAATATATCAGTGGCATACCATTAAGAACAGGAATTGTTTTTGGTCATCCCTGAGAATACCATATTGTTGGAATGCTTGCAGTCAGAATTGTGAACAAAGCAAGGGAAAGAGCAAACCTAATTTGGAGCAGCTACATCCCACCCAGAAACTGATACATGAGAAAGAGAAAGAGAAAAAGGATTTTGTTAAGGCACACCAAAAGGGGTAAGGCTTAGGTAAAACACATGCCCCTTACCACTAGAGCTGGTTGAAAAATTCTGAATTTTTAAATGTAAAGAGGGACACACATCTTTCACTTACAGCAAAACAGCCCTGGCTATGCTGTGGGAGAAGAATGGGTAGACCATAAAATACTTCGAGTTATGTCATTAACTGCATGAAACTATCAATATATCTACAATTTTTGGAATAAGCCATATTTCATACCAGCAAACATAACACCCCGTATTTTTCAAACACACAGATGAAAAACACAAAAGACAGGTGGATCAAGAATTCCAAAGTCATGAGTCAGGTCCCCACCCCTCCAAAAGATCATGAGCTTTAAATATTTAATAAATTTGGGATGGTTCTTACTGGCCTTTTGTTTTTTGAGTCTTTAGACTGTGCTCATGTTTTCAAGCTTTTTTCTACAACCATGAGAACTACATTTTTGTTTTATTTTTTAATCAAGATTCTCACATAACTTCATGACTCTACGAGCTGGGACTTCAAGAAAAGATACCATATATTTTGAGATTTGCACTAAAGTCATGAGACTATCAACAATAAAACCACTACAATGTAGCATGGAGGCAAGCACAACTATAACAGGGGTGAAAGGCAGTATTGCTGGATGTACTGCCCCATGCTGGATAGACATCTCTAGCCATTCTGGAAGACAATCCTTGCAGCTCATGAGCCACACACATAAAAAGGAATGGCTAGGGGAATGAAGAGAACTATGAAAAGGAACTCCTTTCTAGGGCAACAAGAGTAATATAAAATATTATCTTCCTTTATTTTGTTTGAAGTATCATTAACTCAATATTGATGTGCTGTAACTCCAATCAGGTCGTGATCAGAATGCAGGCCTAGCCAAGAAGCAACTACCATACTACCTGAGGACAGTCTTTCCAAAAGCCTGGCTGGAGCTCTGTGGCAGTCATATTTTCATGTGGGTCCCTTGCTTCCATTTTTAGTTTTCAGACCCTTGCTGCTCCAAAGGATAGGTGTGGAGACTGCAGCCCAAAATCTGAGCAAACATAAAATGGTGGGATTTATTACTACATTTCCCTCTCAATCTTTTATGAAGAAATGGTACATATGGACCTATATGGGAGCAGAGTACAGTAGTTAGAACCATTGTGCTAACATGCTCTTTTCTTATGCCACCCCTTAGTAAAGTTTACACGGAAGTTTGTATGAAGATATAGTAGAAAATATATTTTTATTCACTGATCTTTTTTTATTCAGCTAAGGTTTTGACAATTGCTTAGGGATTTTCCTGATTTCCCCCCCCCCCCGATCCCAATGGAAGCCAACTCCCCAGTGATGGAAACGAAATATGTAATTGCTTTGATGCGGAATTGAAAAGAGCACTCAAAGATAAGACTATACACATACCATTAAGGTGTTGACTATAGGTGGTAATTTGACTGCCAGCAATGCCTTCAGGACAGTGGTTTTTTACAGAATGAAGTTGGCTTCACAAATTTCTGACAGCTAGCATGGTAATAACATTATTTCTATCAAAACTAGCTTTGTATTTTGCCCTTCCAGTTGATTCATAGCAAGCTTTTCAAATGTTTAACAACAAACTATATAAAATTAATAAAAGCTTGAAGATACACCAACTGCTATCTTAATTACTCTTGCTAAAATTTCTTTCTACTAATTCAAACCCCTTTTTGAAATCTAAGACTGACTCATTCAGATAGTTAATGGTGTATTCAGTTGATTAATTTAGCTGGTTACCACTAAGAACCCAGCATTTGACAACAGTTACCATAGAGAAATTGATCCTGCATAGTGCCGGGGTGCAATGTTGTGTATATATGTGCACAATAAAAATGATTAATAGCTGTAGGGGAACTGATCCTTCGTTGATTAGAGTGCTGCTGGGTAATCACAAAAAGTTACTCCTGCCTATTAGAAGGTTAGAAGGAAATGGGCAGCTAAGCATCTCATCTGCATACAGAAGATTATATTTGAATTCATGTCCCCTGAAAAACACTTATTCTCTGCCCCTAATCTGCCCTGCTTTTACCCTCTGATCTTGAATGTAAGAGAGAAGGCACTAAAATGGCTTGAGACATTTGCTCAGCATAGAGTACTATATCTAGTATTTAACATTATTTGTAACAAACCCACACATTTTTTTGATTCATATTTGTGCACACATTCAACAATGTGTACACTGTGCAAGGGATCAATGCTACAGTTATGGCTGAGATGTCATATCACTATTGTCTGATATTTAGAACAAGAAATAATGGATCTCAGATGTTCCAGTGTAGTACAGGGTCTGCTGGTAAATACTGAATTTTTAGAATGATTTCTCTATTTGACATAAGTGGTCTGCTATGGGGGAACCTGGACAGTGTGATTGCTATAACCAAGCTTTGCCCAGAGTTAATTGCTCTGTAATTTGAGGGAAATAGTGTAGAATGTATTTAAGTTGCTAGGTCTTATGTCTCACTGCTCTCATGCAGAGAATTGCTAAGTATTGTTAGAGTGTACCTCTCACTAGTCAATTTTTTCCAAAACATTTTAAAGTCAGAAAACTATTCACTGCTTATTCTACACTGGAATATAATTCATACATATACTTGTTTTGCACAAAATATTAGTATCTCAAGGTTCATTCACGAGCAAGTGTGGTTCAGATCTGCACCATAATAATATGAGCACTCTGCCTCCCCACACTTCAAGACATGCAGAGAGAGCACACCTGCTGTCATAATCCTCAAGGACATGCAGCAACCACTCCTCTTTGTGGTTGGTTATTTCTTCTGGCTAACGCAGAAGATGTTGGGGGCACATCCCTCTCCTCTTCCTTACCCTTTCTGAGAGAGTTAGCAGCCATAGGTGGTACTAAGAGGAAGCCGTCACTGTACTCTGTGTACAGAGACTGCAGTGATGGCCAGTGCCTGACTCTTCCATCACCCCTAATTGCACTGAATAAATTGGGTAGAAGGCAGGTGCTGTATGTGTGCTGGAGACCAGTGTTAATTGGGGGCCAGTTTTGGGAGGGAGTGGGATATAGTGATACAGAATTACTGTCTGGTGACAGGTTTCAGAGTAGCAGCCGTGTTAGTCTGTATTCGCAAAAAGAAAAGGAGTACTTGTGGCACCTTAGAGACTAATAAATTTGTTAGTCTCTAAGGTGCCACAAGTACTCCTTTTCTTTTTGTCTGGTGACAGAACTGGCACCTCTTCCAACCACAGGGGAGAGAAGCTGGAAGTTCCCACACAATCATCTTGTACTCCAGTTCACCCACTTTCCATTTACACACCTTCAATCTACTAGTTTTTTGTTGGTCTGTGTTAGTTGGTATATATATATGCACAATGCCCAACGCAAATGGGGCCATGATCTCAGCTGAGGTTCTTTGGCGCTGCCATAATATGTCCCACAAAATCTGAGGCAGAAATGGGAACTGCACCCACATCTCTAGAGGCCTAGTACAGTGCCTTAACCACACGGCCATTATTCCTCCCTCTTACTCCACCCCTCTGATATTTGATCATCAGTGTCAATTCACTGCTTCTTGCATCTGATTCTTTACCTTAATATATGGATAACATGGTTGCTTTGCCTTTTTAACATTTCATATCCCTGCTGTTTTAGTTATATATAATTATTCTAAATTTTTGCACATCTCTAGACCTCACATATGGTTGTGCTTTCAAGAATCCTATTTTGTATGAAAGAAATACAGTTACATTTTTCATTTTAGCCTTCATAACATGTATCCAATATTCTTTTTACTCCCCCATCTAGCCAAATACACCAACACAAGCTTTAATTGATACATGTTCATATCTTGTACCATTTTATCATGACAACAGTGGTCCATAACAATTTTTTTAAATGTTACATCTACAGCAAGTTCTTTGGTGATTAGAACTCATGAATCCCACTCCATCAATATTATATTAATAATTTCCACTACTGAGAAAAATAAGTACATTTATGTAGCAATCTTTCTATCTAGTTCTACTTCTTCAAAGCTAATTGCTAAATTATGACAGAATCATGAGCTATTTCATGCCAAGGTCAAATTCTAAGGTCCGCCTTGCTAAAGAAATTTTAGCAATTCCTCTTCAGAAACATGACTGATAAATTAATTGAGAGTCCAGTCTGTCTATGTCAGATAGCTGTACAGAGCACCAGAAAGCCTGTAGTAGTCTTCTTTTATTTGGAAACAGTAAATTTACAAGTTAATAGAAAGATCTGAAATCCATTTGACAGCTCCAGGAGATGCAGAGTGCACCTTTTCTACACCTCCTGGAAATGAAAAAATGGGACACTCATTCACAATGTGTTTGATGATTGGTGCTCTCTGCATTCACATTGTGGCAAAACCTTGATTCTTCATTTTGCACCAGGTGCATGTCTTCCATGTAGCATCCTAATATGATTCACGGTCATCCACTGTCTTCAGTGAAGCAAGAAACCAGGCAGTTTGATAGTGGGATCATCTAGGAGGTACCTGTTTATGTCAAAGCCTGCCCATCAAATTAAGTCACATCAATCTCATCCAAAAGCTAGCAGGTTCAAGTTGGAGTCATGATGCCAAATGCTATCAGTGGCTTTAGTTTATTACATGGTTGAGTACTGCATACCTGTCTGTGGAAGAAACTCACACACAGATCTTGTCGATATCCAGCTAAATGTATCTATGAGACTTGTAACTGGCACCGTGAAGTCCATTCCATGTCCATGGCTTCCAGCCTTCGCCAACACCCCTCCTCCAACCATCTGGTGAGAGATGGCTACACTGTGTAAGTACAAGAAAGTTCTTGCTGTGATGGAGTGTTCATCCCACACAGGATGGCCTGGTAGACTTATTAACTCCACAGGCTGCACCTGGGAGAAGAGCCCAGGAGCCCGGAATCGGTTGCAAGAAGGTTCAGCTGTGCAGGAATAGGCAGGGTCTACAAAGCCAGAAGCTGGCAACAGACAAGGGCTGCTGCTGGGACAGGGCAGTCACTCCCTGGGAAGAGGGTTTGGAGCTGGTACACCTAGAGCAAGGAGGGGAACCAGGAGTTGTAGGAAGCAGTCCAGGGATGGGCTGGGAGAAGAAAGCCCAGAACTGCTGGGTGTAGGATCCCTGGACTGAAATCCAGAGTAGTGGGCAGGCTCAGGTACCCCTACCAGCCACCAAGGGCGTAACATACAGCAGCAGGGCAGTGAATGGGAAGACTGCCTGGGTCACTTTGATAGTGACAAAGAGCTGAAGGACTATACCCCAGAAGCGAGGAAACACTGAGTGACCTAGCCAGAGGGCTGAGTCACAAAGAGGACGCTGCAGTTCCTGGGATATGAGAGGAGCTGCAGACCTGAGAAAGAGATGGTGTGACAGTGTGTGAAAGGAAAGAGATGTCAACCTCGAGAGCTAATCCCCAGAGTGACCGGGAGAAGGTAGGTGGAGCATCCCATGACACTAACCAGAAGTTCGCACTCTATGACAACCTTGTTCACCACCTCACACTTGCCTTAAGTCCCACCAACCATTCTGGGCAGCTGAAAAAGCTCTTCTATCATCCAACTTCAACCCAGAAGACACCTAGCAGGTGCAATGTTTGTAGTGAACAATACAGAGTTCTGCAGCTGTGTGTGTGTGTTTAACACAAGTATGAAAAAGTGCTGTGATTCTTGGAAGAAAAAATCTCTGGTATACTCTATTCTGCAAGTATTCCTATAGAGCAGTGGTTCTCAACCTATTTATCATAAAGTGTTAGCTGGGCCGGAGGTTGAGAACCACAGTGCCCCTCACTTAATCTTCCCCCCAAAACCCCTATGCTCAGCGCCCTCTGCCCAGAGATCCCTCCACAGCATGAGGCCAGGAGCAGAGAGCTGGATGTGGGGCTGAGACCCCAGATCCTACTATGTGGGGACCGTGCCCCCACCGTGCAGGACCAGGTGGCAGCCAGCTGTCCGGCTCCTGAGCCCACCATGCAGGGCCAGGTGGCAACCGACTGCCCGGACCCTGAGCCCTGTTGGGCAGCAGCCATCTGCCTAGGAGCTCAGACCCCACTGCATGACTGGGCAGCCGGCTGCCCAGACCCCGCCGTGGTTAGCCAGGGGATAGCCAGGACCCCGACCCTGGATCCCGCTGAGACCCTGGAGCCAGCCACGTGGCAGGGCAGCCAGCAACCTAGAGTCAGCCATGCGGTAGAGCAGCCAGCAGCCTTTAGCACACAGCTGTGTGCTAACTGGGCCGCATGTTGTCCATGGGTTAAGAACCACTGCTATAGAGCTACACAGCAGGCACTTTACTTTACTATAGTAAAGACACTGCTTTGAAGACAGCCCACTGCCCCTTCTGCCCAGTCATTGAGATATTAATGTTGCCCCTTTGGGCCTGCAAGAGCGCAGGAAAAATTTATCTTATATACAAGTTTCATAGAGAGCTTTGTGCTGTTTCACAGAAGTTCTTATATCACCCTCATTCCGAGGTGAAAAGGACATCAATGTTGATAAATAACTGCCACTACTCAAGAGTGTCCCGTTAATGTGATAGCTGACACATTTCAGCCAAGAAATTCTCTGTAATAAATGTTCAACACAGGAGGGCAAATAGAAAACAAATGATTTTTTTCCCTAGCCCAAGTCACCTCTCCTGGCTTGAACTTTACTAAGTTCAATATGCCTGTTGTATGACAGGGACCCAGAATCCACCAATTCCAAAGGTTACTGTTACACCTCTGAATTCATTTGGCCTCTGATAGATCTGTTCTATTGTAAACAAACAACAAGCCACCAGGAACTAATGATTTATTAATATATCACATCTTTTGGCAGTCAGCTGCAACAAGGGCAACACACTCCCCTAATTCAAGCATTCTCTTTTGTTTTTGATCTTGCTGGGTTGAAAGACATAGGTGGGGAGGGAAGCGGGGGAGAGAATGGGATCATTACTTCAGAAGACTAGCTCAGTTCACAGTATGTGGTGAAAAACTGCCAGAAATAATGAGACTAATTTAATGATGAAGTTTTCTGTTTCAAAAAATGCCTTAAAGAGACGGCATAACAGAAATCTTTGAACCCTTACATTTATACCTAGAGCACAAATGTGTTATCAGATACCTGATCCCACCAATTTTGTATTTTACAGGGGTGGGTTTTTTTATAATTTTGAACACCAGTGGTTTCCTAGGTGACAGCTACACTCTGTAAAAGCACCACAACATTGTAATTATGACTTCAATTATCTGCCAATGCAGCCCCATGGGTTCAGTTAGATAATGTTGTCCATACAGTGTGACAAGTGTGTGTTATGTACTTATGACCTAGATTCAGACACTCGCAGTTATATAGCGTGACCCCGGATATACTTTCCATTTATACAAGTCTCCCAGTGCAAGCTGCACATATTCAGTAATCAAACTACAAGATGTTTTATCTACCAGAATCTCAAGACAGAAATATACTGAGTTTGATATATTCGGGTTTCTCAGTTTTTATTCCATATAATTTTTATTTATTAAGGGCCAAATTCTGCCCTCAGCTAGTGGTTTCAATGGGAGTAGTGCACTCACATATCTGAGGGCGGATTTTGATCCATAAAGCAGTAAAATGTCCAGCCGAATATTCTAAGGACTTGTCTACATGGTGCGTTAGTCTGCACTAGAGGCTTCTAGTATGCATCAGCATGCCTTGCACACACCCTCTGTGTGACTGGCACCTGCAAACTTGGTGTGACGGGTTCGGTCACAGAAATTCCCTTGGGACAGTCTCCTGATGTGCGGAGACTACCTCTGAGACCATTTTCTCTGCCATTTGGGCCTCCAGAACCATGTCTTGTTGAGCCAAATATGCTAATCTGCTACAACACAGACCCAGGGTCTGACCCATGACCCCAAAGCTGCAGACGTAACTTAAAATGGCTTAGCAAGTGCTCCTGTCTCTAGCACCCAGACACCCAGCTCCCAATGGGATCCAAACCCCAAACAAATCCGTTTTACTCTGTATAAAGCTTGTACAGGGTAAACTCACAAATTGTCCACCCTCTATAACACTGATAGAGAAATATACACAGCTGTTTGCTCCCCCAGGTATTAATTACTTACTCTGAATTAATAAGAAAAAGTGATTTTATTAAATATAAAAAGTAGGATTTCAGTGGTTCCAAGTAATAACAGACAGAACAAAGTAAGTTACCAAGCAAAATAAAACAAAACACACAAGTCTAACCCTATACATTAAGAAACTGATTACAGATATCAGAGTAGCAGCCGTGTTAGTCTGTATCCACAAAAAGAAAAAGAGTACTTGTGGCACCTTAGAGACTAACAAGCTCACGAAAGCTTATGCTCAAATAAATTTTAGTCTCTAAGGTGCCACAAGTAACCCTTTTCTTTTTGTGATTACAGATAAAATCTCACCCACAGACATGTTCCAATAAGCTTCTTTCACAGATTGGACTCCTTCCTAGTCTGGGCCCAATCCCTTCCCCTGGTACAGTTCTTGTTAGCTCTGGCTCAGGTGGTAACTAGGGGATTTCTCATGACTGGAACCTCCTTTGTTCTCTTCCACCCCTTTATATAGCTTTGGAACAAGGTGGGAATCTTTTGTCTCGCTGGGTCTCCACCCCTCCTTCTAAATGGAGAAGCCCCAGGTTTAAGATGGTTTCCAGTACCAGGTGACATGGTCACATGTCCTGTGAGACCCCTAAGCCTTTATTCTTTTTGGCCTGACTCACAGGAAGGCTTGCAAGTATACAGAGCCATTTACAACCAATTGTTCTAGTTGATCAGAGTCATCAAGATTCCATCCCACCATTAATGGCCCACACTTTGCATAATTACAATAGGACCTTAGAGTTATATTTCATATTTACAGTTTCAGATACAAGAATGATACATTTTTACAAATAGGATGACCACACTCAGTAGATTATAAACTTTGTAATGATACCTTACAAGAGACCTTTTGCATGAAGCATATTCTAGTTACATTATATTCACACTCATTAGCATATTTTCATAAATCATATGGAGTACAATGTCACACTCGGCATTTCCAAGCCTGTGCTTGAGCAGCCACCCTGCCCTGAAAATCTGAGCCTTCTAACCCTACTGGCATTTCCATACTGCATTATGCAGACCTGAGTCAGAACGTCAGCTTATGTGGCCACATGTTATCGTATCCCAAGGTTCCTAGCACCCTCACCAGCTGAAGCGCTACAGGGCATGGTTTATAGTGGGTTGTGAGAGAATTTGTCTGTAGGTCCCACAGGAGCTGGCCGGTAGTGTTAGCCTGCAAACATATCAAGCTGAGCCATTTTGTGTTTTCATGCTCCAAGTAGCCAGAGCCAACATGAATCGTGACCCAGTGGAAGAACTTCTCCACCTCATGCTATCAGTCATATTTTGTGAAACAGGTGGAGCATATGTGAAACACTGCTGGACATTTTGGCAGCAGTATTTGAACTGCCAAAGTCATTTCTCAGGGTGGGGGAGGATACTGACATGCCAGTGGCAGAGCAGCTGATGCTTCTCATGTCCGTTGCCTTAGCCACAGATTCCCCTTATGTAGACAAGTGCTTCTGGAGCAGGGCCACTAGCACAGACTGGGATCACATTGTCATGCAGACTGGGAATGACCTACAGTGGATCCTACAGAACTTCTGCATGAGGTAGTACACATTCCTGATCAGTTTCCACCTATCCTCCAGTGCCAGGACAATCACATAAGGGAGGCCCTGCTGGTCCAGAAGTGGTTCACTATAGCCACCTAGAAGCTGCCTACCCCAGACTGCTACAGGTCTGCAGTCAACCAATTTGGAATTGGCAAATCAACTGTGGGGCTCATTGTGACAGAGGTTTGTGAGACAATCAGGACTGTGATGTACCCAAAGGTGATGAGTATTACAAATGTTACCGGCTTGGCTTACTGTGCTGTGTAGACATATCCTGGTCCCTGTGAACCCTAGTATGTGATAAGGTACTCCTGTTTCAAAGAGTACTACATAAATGTACTCTAGAGTGCACCAGCTGAGCCAGTTATTGAGCAACATTTTGGCACATAGTAGAATGTATACCCTTCTACTGCAAACCAATGCACCATGCAGATAAGTCTAAATTTAAGTCTAAATCCCAATTCTGTTTATCCAGAATGCCCCTATAAATGGTACTATAGATCATTATGCTACAGTTATATCCTTTCTGATGCTTTAGTGCACATATTAAATTAATCACTGGTATAAATCCAATGCATATTTTCTTCTAAAACATTTAATGTGGGCTCCTGCCGATATTTTCCAATCTCTACCATTAAATCTCTCTGTACTCACATACCTCTTTTACAAAAGTAGTCCAACTGAAATCAGCAGGATTAAGTAAATGGGGGCAGAGAACAGGCCCCTTAATAATAAATATTTTAAAGCCGCTGCATAGAATTTTAAATTTATAGTTCATCAGATGGGAAGAGACAACACCATTCCCTTCCTCAGCTATAAATTTAATTTTTAATACCACTTCTCTCCCATAAATCAAAAATGAAACTAATGTTCTCTGGAACTTGTGATCAAGGAGGACCTATAAGGACATTTGTTCTAAGTTATGTTTCTCTTTATCCTTTCTGGTCTTGTTTGTGTTTCACTTCATTAGAAAAGAAAGATAAAAAATCCCAAAGTCAGCATTAAATAGAAAAACAGTCACACGTATTACCCCACTTTCTGTTTTCCTCTGTGTCAGCATTTTATTATTTTTTAACTATCTTCCATCCAGTATATTTCCTTCTGTAATACATATGGGTATGTCTGGATCAGGTGCGGGCAGAGCTATGAAGTAACATGGAATTCAAGGCTAAATGCTATAAGCCCTTTATTACGAAAGTTATATGACCACATCTCATGACAAAATGTCAGACATTTTGCTGCCTCTCCAGTAATGTTGTTTACTACAATTAACCAGTCAGCTTGAAGTTAACGGTACAAAAAATTTAATTTTAAACATTATAAATTAATCACAATTGTTCAGATTAAAGTGTTCCTCTATTAGGCCATCTAGCCAACTCCTCTGATTTGTGAGAAAATTAAATTGATTGCTGCTGTGCCATCCTCATTGATGAGTCTTGCCTTGACTATTGCCATTGGTAACAAATATCATAACCCTTCTAATGCTATAATTTAGACTCTCTGATACACACTAAAGAATTCAGGGTTATAGCTTCATTTCCATTGCTAGGCATTTAAGATCTCGTGCTACATAACAAGCAAGCACTTTCCCCAGACCACTAAAGCAAAAAGGTCTCATCATAACCTTCACTCCCAATCACCAAGGCCCCAATTCAGTTAGGCACTTAAACACATGCTCAACTTTAATCATACGAATGGTCCCACTGAAGTCAATAGGATTATTTCCATGTTTAGATTGAAGCATGCGTCTAAGGTGACACAAAAGCTTTGTTGGCTTCACCAAGTTTTTTCTCCTGAATAATACAGAATGAAGTAGTGGCAAGGCAGAATAATGGGCCAAATTTCATAAAGTCCTCCATAAATGCTCCCATACTATTTGCAATGGAATCTGTATGTGAAGAAACCACATATATTATACAGACATAGAAATATTTCTCATCTAATCTATCAAAGTACTACCAAAAATAAGTCAAGACTGTTGCTTTGGTTACTGAGAGACATGTGGGAGAGCAGTTATACCTGCCTCCATCTGCAGAGAGCCTGGAAAAATAGCTCTGTCAGGTTTGAAATGTCCTGCTCATCTCAAAGGGGTTAACTCAGAAAGATCCCAATGGTGATAATTCAAGTGCCTACATGATGATTATTTCACTGCTATTAAAGAACATGGAACAAGAGAGGATCACAGAACTGCACAATGAACTGTAACTGACATCCAAGTTTGGTGCCACAAGTGGATGGGATATGAGAAAGGACCACGACTTTTCTTGTCCCAGTCTGATCTATGGAGCCAGAAACCTGGAGAAAAGCCCTCAAGTGCCCCTGAGCCTAACCAAGGAGAAGTCAATTGCAGAAAACCCAGTGTGTCCAAGTCCAGAAACCATTAGCCCTACAGCCAGCAGGGATGAGGTCAGGTGGTGAGCATGAAGCCAGGTGGCTTCTTCCTTGGCTCTAGTGACTGCTTCTGGAGATTGTCTGCAGATTTGGGCAGACATCACAGCATTGGTGAAATTCAGCTGTCTTTTCCAAGCTTTTCCTAGCATTAATGAGTGTTAGAAATAAGGTTTTTCTAAATGAAAGCTAAGATTCTGATATTTGATTTTGGGAGGCTTTAAAGCAGATCCCCATGTTGCTGAATGTAGAGGGGCATTGTGTCAATGTTCAATTACCCATAGCAGAGTTACTCTTCAGGTCCATCTAGCAATTTTGAAATGTGCACATTGGAGCCAAGCTGCTATGCTATTACACAGATACTGCAAGCATGCAACCAGTGAAGGATGCAGTCCTTCACACACCTATTACAACGAGACTTTATATTGCTTAGTATTAAACATGAAGGTGAGGGTTAAGAAACATATAGGACAGTCTACACCAGTGCAAAGGGTAGTTAGAGGTGCCCTAAATGAGCAAGAGCATAAAGAGCATAAATCCATTATGAAAGTGGCATAAAGCTGTAACCCATTCTGCATCAACCTTTTTTGCTTTCTTCTGGTGCAGGTGGGATGACAAGGTGCCTAGAGCGTGCTGTTGATTCCTGTTGATGTAATGCTCCTAGGCAGTTAATACAAGCTGATACAACACATTGCTTTAAATTTCACCCAGGGCCAAATCAGCCTTGGTCATCCCTGGATTAAGGAAGACAGAAACATGTCCGAAATTCACACAGGAAATCACTGCCCCACCACCACCACTTCATGTGCACCATCCACTGCATTGATTCTACAAATAAATCAGATCACTACTGTCAGCCGTAACAACTGTAGTAATATAAATTTAAACACAAAACCCATTCCAAACAAGCCACATGAGAGAGTTAAAAAGAACCCTGGCATGCTGAGGAGATGCGTCATTTACCTAAAACAGTAACAGTATTGGTTTTGAAAACATATATAGTTCTAACTGATAGTCACTACATTTCTATTGTACTCTGCCACATTTTAATTAAATTATCTTATGGTAAATATACTGAAACCTCCATTGGGAGATAGCATTTCAGTTTAGATTTCAGTTTCTCAGCCTTCTTATGAAAAGTAAGCTTACAAAATAGTGCCACCTAATGCTAGAGAGAGCTTAGGAATTTCAGATCTTCTTACATAATGTTGTTACGGTAAAAGTGTCTTACACTGACTGATTTTCCATTTAGGACCCTGACATTCTGTAATAGCTTAAATAAACATAAATTAAGATTACTTGTCAAGCAACATGAATGAAAAGTTGACTATAGGTATGACTAGTTCTATCAGGTCTTCTGTGAATGTGAGAAAACCTAAGTCAGTGTGCTTTGAAATCATCATACGTAAATGATATGGGAGTAGCAGACTATTGAGGTATACACAGCGGTAGTTTGAGAGAGATTTAGTGAACTTGTGGACATGCAACTGAACCTATACTGAAAGATTAAAAGAAAGACCATATAATATGATCTGCCAATTTTCTAAATATTAAGTTGTACTGTTGTTGCAGCCATAAAGCACCTTTTCTAACTGCTGTACATGCAAAACAAATCATTTCATAAAGTAAAAATGCAAAGAACACCAAAATAATGACATTTGATCAGTCAGATCTTTATTAACATGCACTTTAAGTGCTCTTTTGGCTAAGCTTACCAAGTGTAAGAGTGACAACACAAGTTAGCTCTTTAAGAAAAAGCATATACTTCTTTAGCATAAAGCCCTATGCTTTACACGTGTTTGCTAACCTCACATTTTCTGAAGTTAAAATTCCTTCCTCAACTCTAGTTATTGTTGTTTTTTCCTAGCAGTTTGTTAATTCCCTCTGGGATCTTCATGAGGTAGGGATGGGGGTGGCAGTACTGGATTTTTGATTATTTGAAATAAACATCTACTAAGAACTCATATAAATGCAAAGCAAAGATAAAATAGAACATTTTCCAGAAAAAATTTCCTGATCAGACAGGGACAGATACTGCAAGTAGTGAAAAGGCCAGAAAGCTTTTGTCAACATGAGTCAAAAACAGACAAGACAAAGAATAACCTCTCCTTTATAATGCAAAGCATGTCACTTTGAAATCAAGCCCCAAATGTTACCAAGTCAGATAATTTTATGAATTGCTATATAATAGTGTTAATAACATTCACCAAAGGAGAATTCATCTGAATCTTGAGTGAGTAGGTTCCAACTCATTTTGTCCTGAACAAATTGGTCAGAAAAAAAAAATCTCATTTCAGGTCAAGAGACAGGAAGGGCCCTTCAAGATTTATATTCAGGTAAAGCACCTGCAGCAGATGGCTTTCCTGCCAAATCATTTAAAACATTCAAGGCTTTCCCCATAAACTCATATCACAACCCTTTGCTGCAGACAGTTTTCATTCCATGTGACAATGTTCTTCTCCAAACTGATTTAAATTAAACTCACAGTGAGATTTCTCACAGAAAATGTTTTCTTAAAACCCCAACATATTATATTCACAGCTTTATTTTATTTACTATGGGCCTGATCCAAAGACTACTGAAGTTAACTTTCAAGTGACTTCAGATGGGGCTTTGATTCAGGCCTAATTTCTGTAGCTATCAAAAAAGTAATCAGGTTTATCTGTCAAGATCTATTCTTCATAAACTAATTTAGCTTCAAGCTTCTTATGCTCTAGGGACATATTGCTTAATACCATCTTTTACATATGCTTAATAGCCTCTTACTTCATCATTAATCTCAGTGGGATGCAAAAGAGTAAAAAATTCTACCCGGTGTGAGGAGGAGTATCATAACCTGGCCTTACAGAACTAGCTATTTTTTCCCTCTCAGTACTTATTTAATCAACAAGGCCCCCAATGTGCCCTCAAAATCCCATGTTAGCCAAGAATGTAGGGCTTGGGTGGTGCTTAGGACTTATGCTTTGATGAATTTCATCTTAGATTTCTTAAGCCCTTTTACTGCTGGGCTCTGAACACATTTCTTACTTTGCTGAATTCAACTAAATTACGGTCACTAGTTCTAAACTTCCATTTCATTGTCCCACTCATGCTCAATTAGTTCCTACCTATCAGACATAATGGGTCAAATCCTGATCCCAGTGACGTCAAAAGGAGTTGTGCCATTGACTTTAGTAGAACCACGATTTTACACCATATGTACATGAAACTGTAATTATTATTAATACAAATAAAATAGCATCATTCACACATCTGGTACTACTAGTATCAGATATAATTACGGCTGTCAATTAATCTCTCGCAATTAACTCAAAAAAATTAATTGTGATTATAAAAATTAATTGCAATTCATTGCAGTTTTAATCGCACTGTTAAACAATAGAATACGAATTGAAATGTATTAAATATTTTGGATGTTTTTCTACATTTTCAAATATATTGATTTCAATTACAACACAGAATACAAAGTATACAGTGTTCACTTTATATTATTCTTATTATAAATATTTGCACTGTAAAAATGATAAAAGAAATAATATGTTTCAATTCACCTCATACAAGTACTGTACAGTGAAATCTCTTTATCATGAAAGCGCAACTTACAAATGTAGATTTATTTTGGGTAACATGAGTGCACTCAAAAACAAAACAATGTAAAACTTTAGAGCCTACAAGTCAACTCAGTCCTAATTCTTGCGCAGCCAATCACTAAGAGAAACAAGTTTGTTTACATTTATGGGAGTGTGACAGACCCAGACCAGTAGGGTACAGGAGTCTGGTAGAAGGCAAATATACTGGCCATTGGATGAATAGTTTTCTGTTCCCTGAGTGACCAGAGCAGAGGCTTTTCTAGAGCAAGCAGGAACCTGCTAGAATCAATTAAGAAGGGCAAGCTATTTAAGACACGTGGAGCCAATTAAGAATTTACTAGAATCAATTATGGCAGGCAGGCTAATCAGAACACCTGGTTTAAAAGGACCTCCCATCAGTTGTGGGGGGCAAGCAAGGTGCAGGGAGCAAGAAGGCATGATGCTGGAGGACTGAAGAGTACAAGCGTGATCAGGCTTCAGGAGGAAGATCCTGCAGTGAGGATAAAGAAGGTGCTGGGGGAAGGCCATGGGGAAGTAGCCCAGGGAGTTGTAGCTGTCACACAGCTGATACAGGGGACATTGTGGACAGCTGCTACCCACAGGGCACTGGACTGGAACCTGGTGTAGAGGGTGGGCCTGGGTTCCCCCCCATCCCTCCAACTCCTGATTGGACACAGAAGGAGTTGACCTGGTCTGTGAGGAACACCAGAAGGGAAGGTCTAATTTTGGAAAGGGATCTGGTCTGTCCCCAACCCAGTAGGTGGGACACAGAGACTGCGGGGATTGTTCTCCGTTTCCCTCATGCTGGCCAGTGATGAGGTTAGCTGAGTGAATGGCAGAAGCAGAAGCCTCTAGCAGAAGAGGCCAAACTGAAGGCTGCCATAAACCTCTGAGGCGAGCAAATCTGCCAAAAAGTGCAGGACCCACCAAGGCAGAGGAGGAACTTTGTCACAGGGAGGTAATGCTCCCACTTCTTGTTTACAATGTCACCTAAATGTGAGAACAGGCGTTCTCATGGCACCGTTGTAGCCAGTGTTGCAAGATATTTACGTGCCAGATATGCTAAACATTCGTATGCCCCTACATGCTTTGGCCACCATTCCAGAAGAGATGCCTCCATGCTGATGATGCTCATTAAAAAAAGAATGCATTAATTAAATTTATGACTGAACTGCTTGGGGGAGAATTGTACATCTCCTGCTCTGTATTTTACCTGCATTCTGCCATATATTTCATGTTATAGCAGTTTCGGATGATGACCGAGCAAGTTGTTCGTTTTAAGAACAAGTTCACGGCAGATTTCACAAAACGCAAAGAAGGTACCAATGTGAAATTTCTCAAGCACTTAACCCAAGATTTAAGCATCCGAAGTGCATTCCAAAATCTGAGAGAAACGGGGTGTGGAGCATGGTTTCAGAAATCTTAAAAGAGAAACACTCTGATGCAGAAACTACAGAACCCGAAAGAAAATCAATCTTCTGCTGGTGGCATCGGACTCAGACGATGAAAATGAATGTGCGTTGATCTACACTGCTTTGGATCGTTATCGAGCAGAACTGTCATCAGCATAAACACATGTCCCCTGGCACAGTGGTTGAAGCATGAAGGAATATATGAATCTTTAGCGCATCTGGCATGTAAATATCTTGCAATGCAAGCTACAGCAGTGCCATGAGAACACCTGTTCTCACTTTCAGGTGACATTGTGAACAAGAAGCGGGCAGCATTATCTCCTGCAAATATAAATAAACTTGTTTGTTTGTGTGATTGGTTGAACAAGAAGTAGGACTGAATGGACTTGTAGGCTCTAAAGTTTTACATTGTATTATTTTTGCATGCAGCTCTTTTTGTACATAACTTTACATTTGTAAGTTTAACTTTCATAATAAAGAGATTGCACTACAGTATTTGTATTAAGTGAATTGAAAAATACTTATTTTAACAGTGCAAATATTTATAATAAAATAATATAAAGTGAGCACTGTATATATATCCATGTTATAATTGAAATCAATATATTTGAAAATGTGGAAAACATCCAAAAATATTTATATAAATGATATTCTATTATTGTTTAACAGCATGATTAATCACGATTACTTTTTTTAATCGTTTGACAGCCCTAGATATAATATCCTGCTTTAGCGACATTTTTGTTGCCTTGTTTTTCTTAGAGTGATCAAAGTATGGATTACTTGAATATTTCAAGAAACATAGTGAAGGCTGCATTGCAATAAATAGTTTTAAATGGTTGAATGTAATTTTACCGTATTTAAATCAGGCCCTCAGAAACAAAATAGAAAACATTACCGTCATTTTTTTTTAGGGAAAATTTATGGCAGGTTTAAAAACATCCATAGGAGGCTCAGTAAGTTTTATTTTCTCCCACCCAAATAATATTGTATATAAATTCGACTGGACACTAAACATCTTTTGCAGGTTAAGCTAATGAATCATAGTAAGTGATGGAGATACCAGAACTAGCATATCAATATGTCTCATGTCTTGTCTTACTGACATAAACTAGGACAGTACTGGATATATGCAAGAGTCTTTTCAAGGTTTGGTGAACTAATGAAACATACCCCTATCCCCTAATGTAGCTGGGAGGAAGAACTAAATCTTCTTAAAAAGAAAAAGAGTACTTGTGGCACCTTAGAGACTAACAAATTTATTAGAGCATAAGCTTTCGTGAGCTACAGCTCACTTCCTCGGATGCATCCGATGAAGTGAGCTGTAGCTCACGAAAGCTTATGCTCTAATAAATTTGTTAGTCTCTAAGGCACCACAAGTACTACTTTTCTTTTTGTGAATACAGACTAACACGGCTGCTACTCTGAAACCTGTCATAAATCTTCTTAATCATTTTAAGCAACCGTCAATGAAAGCTGTACCAATAAAGTCATTTATCCATACTGAGTGAGAGGCTGAAAACCCTCCCGCTTACTCCGATTGGTTGAGCTCTGTCATATAATAATATTTCCATTACTTCTGACTTTAGCTAGGTGAAACAACTAGGGACACATGAAACTGCTACATGACATCTGACACAAGATCATCATTAGTCACCCTTACCTACCCATGGCAAAACACAGAAGAGTTGAGCTGCAGCTGGCACATATCTTGTTCTGATTTCACAATCTTTTGAATAAATAAATCATTAGCTATGAGATTTAATTAGTATTCCTTGATCTAATGCCACTATCTTTTGGTGTTTTGTTTTATTTTCGTGAGGGCAAAAAAATGAAGGGGGTTTTAGCTTAAAAATGAAATGAAAATAAAAATGAAAAAACAACGACTCAACCTATATTGCATATTTCTTAAAATAAGACAATTTTCACATATAGCAAATAAAATCACTAAGTTACATTTTCTCTTGGACGTCTACTACTAACCAAGACCCCAATTTTTTGGTTTAAAGATTTTTAGCTATGATATAGATTTTCATAGAAACTAGAGAACCAAACTTTCCTCACGTTTGGAGATTTTTGTATCCATGATTTTGGCTCAGGACCATCTGTAAAAGAAACTTGAAACATTCCTCTTTGTTCAGCTTGAGTTTCCATTCATTGGATAAGCCATCTAATTTCTCATACAGCAATTATGAGACACTGGAATACACAGGAATCCTTTTGACACAAAAATCATTGTAGTCTTTGCAGCTAACTCAACCTAATTTCAACAAGTAATGAAATGTGAAAGTATGCATCATTGCAAATAAGGAATATTATTCTGATCCATCAGTACATTCCAAGTTTTCAGGCTTGATCTTGTGAAGTGCCCTCAGTTTCCACTGAAGTCAACGCAATGCTTAATGAATACTGATGAAGTGAGCTGTAGCTCACGAAAGCTTATGCTCAAATACATTTGTTAGTCTAAGGTGCCGCAAGTACTCCTTTTCTTTTTAATGAATAGTGTTATTAATATAAAAAAATAAAAGTTCAGCTACCAGTAGATACTAAAGAAAAGCCTTACTGCTGTAATGCACATCATTACAGAACAGTTTGAAAAAATCTGTCTAAATTATTTTGTTTTCAACATTTTGCCACATCATCCTTGCTTAAGGCTTCAGAATATATCTAATAGTTTGTTTTAGACCAGACAAAGACTTAACTTACAATTTGTTGCTGCTGTTTCACCTCCCAGCTAGGGGTTATTACATCTGGCAGCATAACCAGTGCTGTTTCTACCCCCCTAGCTTGACATGCATATATCCACATTGTTTTTGCCAAAATATGGTCACCTTTTGAAATATCTATAGAACTGTTAGAGCTGCAGAAACAGTCAAATGCAAAGCAGGGCTGATGAATCTGACAGGTTTACCAAAAAAAAAAAAAAAAAAAAAAGCAAACTCCATTCCCACCCATATGATATGCAATTTTGGATATATACAAGCTTAGAAAGCTCTTCTGTCAAATAAACACTAAGCTGCAGTATGAAATATTAAGTAAACATTAATTCTCCTCTTCCATTAATGTTACAGTTACATGTATATATAGAGAGAAGATAAATATTCTCCTCTCAATATACTTAGGAATAACTTCAAGGCTTCGGGTACACACATCAGGTAGGTGAGACCTGGAGACAGAAAACTTCTGCTGGCTCCACAGTGACACCACTTCCAGAGGGCTGGTTTGGGTGCCAGCTGGAGACAGTCAGAAGAAATGCCCAAAAGAAAGAGGCATAGCTGTCTTTGGGGAAGCTGTATATTTTATGCACCGCTTCCTGGGAGCTAGGCTGTATCTGGGGCTAGATGAAAAACAGCAGCAGCGCGGACCACCAGAAGGAACACAACAGTTCCACAACAGCTGTTAACAGGGAACAGAAACGCCGCACAACCCAGAGAACCTGAACCACCAAAAAAGAAAATCAGCCTTCTGCTGGTGGCATCTGACTCAGATAATGAAAATGAACATGCGTTGGTCCATACTGCTTTGGATTGTTATCGAGCAGAACCCATGATTATCGTGGATGCATGTCCCCTGGCGTGGTGGCTGAAGCATGACACATATGAATCTTTAGAGCATCTGGCATGTAAATGTCTTGCGATGCCAGCTACAACAGTGCCATGAGAACACGTGTTCTCACTTTCAGGTAACCTTGTAAACAAGAAGCAGGTAGCATTATCTCCTGCAAATGTAAACAAACTTGTTTGTCTGAGCAATTGGCTGAACAAAAAGTAGGACTGAGTGCACTAGAAGACTAAAATTTTACATTGTTTTATTTTAATGCAGTTTTTTGTATATAATTCTACATTTGTAAGCTGAACTTTCATGATAAAGAGATTGCACTACAGTACTTGTCTGAGGTGAATTGAAAAATACTATTTCTTTTGTTTATAATTTTAACAGTGCAAATATTTTAATCAAAATAATATTCACTCTGGTTTCAGTTACAACACAGAATACAATAAATATGAAAATGTAGAAAAACATCCAAAATATTTAATAAATTTCATTTGGTATTGTATTGTTTAACAGTGCGATTAAAACTGCTGTTAATTGCGATTAATTTTTTTGAGTTAATCGTGTGAGTTAACTGTGATTAATCGACGGCCCTAAAATAAAATCATTTATGCCTCCTTGCTGACACTGATTTTGTACCAGTTTTTTAATGTTTCCACGGTTAAAGTTTAATTTTTTTTCCAGACTTTGTTGCCGGCCATGGGGTTGTGAACTGGCAGCATTCATCACCAGTCACCAGCTGCTACTCACAGCTCGCCACAGCACTTCTTTACTATTGTTTTAACCTTGATTCAATGAGATGTCCAGCCAGGGATGTGTAAAACTGAACACCCAATACCCCCATGCTAGCAGGGAAGGCTAACAAGAGGAGGAGGGCAAATTAGTTTGCAGTTGGGGGATAAATAGGGAGCAGACAAGATATAATTAATCAGCACATTCCCCATGACATCTCCCTGACCTAGACTACCCACTTATGGAGTATGCTTGCTAGCTGATGGCCTTTGTAAAAATAAGAGAGTGTGAGAGCCTTGGATTGATGTGACTGCTCCTCTCCTGAACGCACTTGCTGTTTTAGTGTAAATATTACCAAACCCACTTTACAGATATTGATGTAGATATATTATAGCCATGTGGGTGGAAAAGCTCCAAATGATAATACATTAACATAATACTGCATCCATGTAAATCCAACCAAAGCAAAGGTATTCTTTGAGGTTTAGGTTAGAAATCTCTCTCACATTAGTTATGTCTAGGTAACGCCACACACACAGGATTATCTACTTCACAGAGACTTCTCCAACTTCAAGAGTTGGTGAAGGATGGAATTTCAACATCTGCTTTGTTGCTCTGGGAATTTAAAAGAAAAACCATAATTTTACTTTAGCACAACTCTTCCACAAAGAAAAGAAGTTTTAGTCATTCAATAAAGAGTCAAATAAAAATACACCATTTAAAATAATCAATATCAGTCTCTGTAGTCTATCAAGCCAAAGCAAAAATTATCTGCATTCATTTTTCATGTTCAATGTATCTCCAAAGCACTTCTCTATTGATTTTTGATAAGAAACGTCCTTTAGCAATGCATCATGTCAATTCAAATTAAGACATTATTACACCATTTGTTTCCCATTATACAGTACTCTGGGAGAGAAAAGATGTTAAAGGCAACCTTTGTCATGATAATTAATAACAATACCTACCTCACACAGCACTTTTCCTGCTCGAAACACATTACAAGGTGGTCAGCATCATGGTCCCCATTATACAGATGAGGAAATGGACGGACAGAGAGGTAAAGTGACTGGCCAAGCTCACCCAATAGGCCAGTGGCAAAGCTATGAATAGAACTAAGCTCTCCTTAGTCCCAGTCATGTGTTCTATCCACTAGGCAACACTGTCTTCCCCACCAAGTGATATGTGCTCCAGGACTATGTTAAAGGGTCACTACCATGTGGACATATCCAGATGCTCAGTGCATTGGAGTGTATCATATGTCCACACCTAGTAAACAATGAAAATCATAATGGTCCTTATCTTCGTTGCATCATGGATCCTGATGTCAGCAAAGCCTTGAGAAAACTTTCGGGAGTTGGGGAAGCTCTGCAGTAAGAAAGTGGCCATGCAACTTAGCAGCAACCATTTAATTGTAAAAAGGGACTGCTCTTGAAACACCATGACTAATGACACGGTTTGTTCAATATGCCTGTGAGAGAGAGTCCAGCTCCAGGACTGCCATATTAAAGTACAAATATCCGTTACAGTAGGAATCAGGGAGCATTAAGCAATGAAAGATGTGTACATTTATATGATAACAATTAGTCAGACAAACTATACGATGAAAATGTGACTTTTACTGACTGGACATTTAGTATTAATTTCACAACATTCCTCTTGCTATCTGATACTGTAACCAGCAGTTATTAGTATCTGCTAATAGCATTGTTTTAAATTAACCATGGATCAATTCATATGTAGTGCTAATTTAACACCCACAATACATAAAGCAGAATTAGTTTCTGGAAAAGTTATGTCTTGACAAAATTAGAGCATGGTAGAGAACTATAATGAAAAGCAATTCCTCTGTTTTCTGTTCCCTGAAGTACAAAAGCAACAGTGGAAAAGTGAAATAGAAATTCAAAGAGAAGTTTGACTCTTAATCTGAATGGAGGTGGAAATCACACCTTTCCAGGATACCAGTCATCCAGAAAGAAAATGAAACAGGCAAAAACAACATGAGCATATATTGTAGCAACAAGGTGGGTAAGGACCAACAACGCTACAACTATGCTGCATGAGCGTATATTGCTTACTCAGAGGACACTAAGATTGTAATGACAGGTTTCAGAGTAGCAGCCGTGTTAGTCTGTATTCGCAAAAAGAAAAGGAGTACTTGTGGCACCTAAGAGACTAACAAATTTATTAGAACATAAGCTTTTGTAAGCTACAGCTCACTTCATCGGATGCATTTGGTGGAAAAAACAGAGGAGAGATTTATATTCACACACAGAGAACATGAAACAATGGGTTTATCATACACACTGTAAGGAGAGTGATCACTTAAGATAAGCCATCACCAGCAGCAGGGGGTGGCTTATCTTAAGTGATCACTCTCCTTACAGTGTGTATGATAAACCCATTGTTTCATGTTCTCTGTGTGTGTATATAAATCTCTCCTCTGTTTTTTCCACCAAATGCATCCGATGAAGTGAGCTGTAGCTCACGAAAACTTATGCTCTAATAAATTTGTTAGTCTCTAAGGTGCCACAAGTACTCCTTTTCTTTTTAAGATTGTAATATCAGTTACAGAGTTCATATCTCTTCTCCTTTCTCCATGTACTTAGGGTGAATAGAGCAGAATACTCAATTGTAAAAGTGGCCAGTGACCAGGTTGAGTGTCTATCCCAGGCTCAGCAGAGCACGTAGATCCTAACTTAGCATCCAAACTCACTTCCTTCCTGTCGTGCGGCATTACTGCTAACACAAACCTCAGCCTAAACTTCCTCCCTAAGACAGACTGTCCCCATGGGTTTCTTCCAAGATCTTCTCAGTCCTAGATACCCTGTTTCCTCTCATCTCCATCTTTCTTCGGAGCCACTTTCGTCTTCCTTATATCCAGAATGGAGTTAAAATAACAAATGTGTCAGTCATGCAGCAGACTTCTGCCACTTTGTACTAGGTTTTCAACCCCTGCTAACTAGGTGGTCAACATGGCACTTTGTTATCTGTATACTCCATCTTTGATTAGTACCTTAAAAACAAAACAAAATTCACATTCATACATATATATAGGTGGAATTCAATAGGGCATATTTCAGATTTTTAAATCAGTGTTTCTTTAGTCAAATGCCAAATTCCTACCACTTTAATGGAAGTTCATGTGAATAACAACTAAGTAAAATGTTTTGAGAGTGTGATCATTCTCCCAAATCCATGCCATGGAGAGGGCCTGCTGCATGTGGGTCTCCCATCCAATATGTGGGTGGAGAAATTAATTTGCTCTATATCACTGTCTCCTGCTTCTTAGCACCCTGCTGAGGGCTCTCCAGAATCCACGGATATAGAAAAGTTGGGCTAGAGGCACAAAGGCAGAGTGTTGTTCCACACAGCAAAGTCTCCCCAGATTTGTCTGCCTCCATTTCCCCTCTCTCACAAGTTGGTGGGCCAACTCACTGGCCAGTGCATTAATGAGGCTTCCCTAGCATTGGTATATCAGTTCCTGTCCCAAAGGATGCATTTAATATTCAAACACAATTCAACAAAGGTAAACCAAGCAGTGTCAACTGGCTCTTCCTAAGACCTTTGCCTCAGTGGGCTTCTGCTAATGCCAACATAGCAGGTAACTACAGCCAAATCTTTCACTTTGGACACATGTCTCAAGAGCCTTTCCCTGACCCAGAATCTCAGAAGAAATACTCACTCCCTTCCACCCCCTCACCAGTGAGCTGCTTGTTGGCCTTCTATCTCACCAGGTGAGAGGTTGCTAATTAGTCACATGTGGGGGGGCCTAAGCCCAAACCCTCTTAAAGGCCATTCCCACCCTACGACCTTCCCCCTTGAGCCCTGCAACGAATCTGCACAAAAGTAAATACAAATACATTTCTCCCACCCTCACCCACACAAACATAAGACTTCGGTATTTGGCCCACACAGTGTTGTATATTATGATGCTACAAAAGTAATGTAAATGTATTCATCTTTTTATAGATTACATTTGCTCTTGTCTATTTTTACAAACAAACACAATGCTTCACTTTTTTCATTTTAATTCAGTGATAATCACTAATGCTTTGATTTTGTTGACATATTTAATTAAAATAAATATTTGAAGAGAACAAAATGAATTCACAAGGTTGGAATACATTTACCCTTGGAGATATACATCATTTGTAGTAAGCAGGAAGATAGTGTCATTGATAGAAGAGCTCTATAATGAAACAGAAAGTTGTGTTTGAGTCAAAGGCTGATATGTAGCATTGTTTCCTATCTTCACTGGAGTTCTTTTAAGCTATGCTCCAGTTCAAACAGGAATTAATTCAAGGAAGTTCTATGGACTGTATGCGTTATGCAGGCATTTGGGCTAGATGATCAAATGGTCCCTTCTGGCCTTTTCTATGGAAGTGAAAGCAGCTTTCTAACTTGTCCCAGTGCCAGACTCTAATCTCATACTTCCCTATAGGAAAATAACACATCATTCAGTCCACCAGAGCACAGAATCCAGGAGACATGTACGTTGATGTCATTGAAGTTGGAGTTAATGTTTTACATTGTAGCATGATTGTGAAGAATATATGTTACTGTATATGTTGCAGGACTTACTTACATGGGGTGGATTCTAACTGCGACAGTGATTAACGTAATGTGTTGGAGCTAAGGCATGTTAAAGCAGGCTGGATATTTATCTGGACATTTCCTTGTGTTTCAGGTTTGTGTACAAAACATTAAATATTATTTCAACTAATATTTTCTTTGAAAGAATAATCAACTCTTCAGAAACAAGGAATTAGTTCCGTCTATAACAAAAGGTACATAAATCATTTGACTTATTGATTTTAACTAGTATTTGTGATATCCATAGATTTCTGTCTCAGAAAACATACCAAAATCATTTTGAAGTTAATGTGATTATGAATGATAAATAAGCAGATGTCTGGCAGTTACACAATCAGAACACCAGAGATATTTTTAATTTCTCAGTGCAGAGTTTTCTATTTTGTCTTGATCTTGTCTTAATTGCTAAATATTAATGTCAAATCATTGGTGCCATCAGTCTCAACGTTGTTCTCACACTATCTGAATACTGTCCATTGGAGAGATCTGTACAACAGAAAGGAAAAATGCAGTCTATTTTGCAGCATTCCATAGCTTAGCCATGGAGTTATTGAAGAATCATGTCCTTAATGCTAACAAGGGAACAGTTCAAGAAGAAGAAATGTTATGGAAGGCCTTTAAAGCTTATATTTATGGTATATATGCATGGATGTATGAATGGTGACTACATTTTCAAATGTAACAACCTGCATAGAATTTGAAGGGAGAAGCACAGATTACAGGAAGGTACACTTTGCCGGAGGAACCAGGAAGTTAGTCTGTATGCATATGGCTTGAATGCTACTAGCTGCAGTTACAGCACCTCCATGAATAGTTTTCTTAAATCCAGTTTAGTTTTACAAGCAAGGAATCTTCTTTATTATTACTTTGTTATTACCCAGCACATGGTACATTAAACAGCAAAACCAGAATCTTGATGGAAAAAAAGGTTATTGGTGTTAAAATATGAAATTAATGAAATGAGGCAAAATGTTTTCCCATTTAAGGGCTACCTCCCATTTTAGTGCACTCAGGATTTTTTATGAGGACAATGTGGAAAAGAGGCTACATTGCTTCTGTTTTAAGCAATCTTCAGTGGAGAATGGCTAGTGAACCTTCCTAGTTGTGAAACCAACAGCGCTGTCCCTTTCCAATAATGCTACTGAGAAAAGCAGGAATTAAAAAAAAGAATATTTCATCAAATGTCTTTCTTTAACGCAATGTATACCATAGCTTCAGGTGGAGAAATGTTTAACTTATGCTGAATTGTACATTTGTACATTTAATTAACTATTATAGAGCAATGAGATCCTAGGAATTAAGTTGTTGACATTGATGTGCCCAGACATGGTCTTATTGTTCTCCCTTTATGTTGCATGATCGGGCATCACAACTTCATTGTACATCTTTATGAAATAATAGAGCATCTTTCCATCCCCATATAAAATTAGAGCAAACACTGATTCTACAATGTATGAGCAATAATAATATATATCATGTGATCACTGAATTAAATGCTTAACTTTAGTATTACAGAACATACTAACGATATGGCGACAGGTCCTTGAACAGTAGAAAATGAAAATTGTAATGAACTTAAATGTTCCATTATGGAAATCCTAGTTTACTAATATGTCTGTCGAATAATGATTTTGTGAAATGAAGTGTGAAGTGTGTTCATAATTAGAAGTTAAAGATATGTACAAAAATAACAATGAATTAAACTCTGCCCAGTTATAACATAAATGTGTACTTGAGAATAACACTTCCGTCATTACTTCCAGATCTATAGTAGACTACTAAAACACTCCTACAAAGATTACACCAAATAATCTTGCTATCATGAAAACAATGCCATGCAAAAATGGGCTAAATGAAAGAATACAACATAATATGAAAATTCACAACTAACAAAGATTCAATACTATTGACAATGGATTTGTGTCACTGGCAGATACGGATCTATATATAAAACTATTGTTAAGAGCACTGTGAAAACAGTTGTGCCTCCAAGTAGAGCTGGATGAATAAAAGATTTTTCATTTCACTGGCAATTCGGAAACAAAAATGTTTTGAGTTGAACAGATTAGAAAAGCTGGGCGTGCACAAGTTCATCGGTCCAGATCTAATACATCCAAGGGTGCTAAGGGAGTTGGCTGATGTGATTGCAGAGCCATTGGCCATTATTTCTGAAAATTCATGGTGATTGTGGGAGGTCTTGGATGATTGGAAAAAGTGCCAATATTTAAGAAAAAGAACCTGGGGAACTACAGACCGATCAGCCTCACTTCAGTTCCCAGAAAAATCATGGAGCAGGTCCTCAAAGAATCCATTTTTAAGCACTTGGAGGAGAGAAAGGTGATCAGGAACAGTCAACATGGATTCACCAAGGGTAAGTCATGCCTGACCAACCTGATTGCCTTCTATGATGAGATAACTGGTTCTGTGGCTATGGGGAAAGCAGTGGATGTGGTATATCTTGACTAGCAAAGTTTTTGATACGGTCTCCCATAGCATTCTTGCAGCAAGTTTAAAAAGTATGGATTGGATGAATGGACTATAAGGTGGATAGAAAGCTGGCTAAATCGTCAGGCTCAACGCGTAGTGATCAATGGCTTGATGGCTAGTTGGCAGCTGGTATCAAGCAGAGTGCCTGAGGGGATGGTTCTGGGGCCAGTTTTGTTCAACATGATTCTCAATGATCTGAATGATGGGATTAATTGCACCCTCAGCAAGTTCGCAGATGCCACTAAGCTGGGGGGAGAGGTAGATACGCTGGAGGGTAGGGACAGGGTCCAGAGTGACCTGACAAATTGGAGGATTGGGCCAAAAGAAATCTGATGAGGTTCAACAAGGACAAGTGGAGAGTCCTGCACTTAGGTAGGAAGAATCCCATGCACCACTACAGACTGGGGACCGACTGGCCAAGCAGCAGTTCTGCAGAAAAGGACCTGGGGATTACAGTGGACAAGAAGCTGTATATGAGTCAGCAGTGTGCCCTCATTGTCAAGAAGGCCAATGACATATTGGGCTGTATTAGTAGGAGCATTGCTAGCAGATCGAGGGAAGTGATTATTCCTCCTATTCGGCACTGGTGAGGCCACACCTGAGTACTTCGTCCAGTTTTGGTCCCCTCACTACAGAAGGGACGTGAACAAATTGAGAGAGTCCAGCAGAGTACAACGGAAATGATTAGGAAATGACTTATGAGGAGAGGCTGAGGGAACTGGGGTTATTTAGTCTGCAGAAGAGAGGAGTGAGGGGGGATTTGATAGCAGCTGTCAACTACCTGAAAGGGGGTTTCAAAGAGGATGGAGCTAGATTGTTCTCAGTGGTGGCACATGACAGAACAAGGAGTAATGATCTCAAGTTGAAGTGGGGGAGGTCTAGGTTAGATATTAAGAAACAGTATTTCACTAGGCACTGGAATGGGTTACCTAAGGCGGTGGTGGAATCACCATCCTTAGAGGTTTTTAAGGCCTGGCTTGACAAGGCCTCGGCTGGAATGATATAGTTGGTGTTGGTCCTTCTTTGAGCAGGGGTTTGGACTAGATGACTTTCTGAGGTCTCTTCCAAACCTAATATTCTATGATTCTACGATTTTTCCCCCCAAAATGTAGGCAAGTTGACAGGTTAAAAAATGTTTTGGGTCAAATGAAACATTTCATTTAAAAACTAAACAAGATGTTTTGTTGCAATTTCAAGCATTTTTAGATATTTAATATAAATTAAAGGAAATTTTGAAACAAGAAGTCACTTCAACTGAAAAATCAGTTTAATTTAAAAAATATTGAAACAAAAATATTGATTTGGGAGGAGAGGGGATTTTCTTTCTGACAAACAATTCAGGAAAGTCAACATAAAGTTGAGAAACATATCTGTGTTGCCAAACCTGCACTTTTTTGCTAAAAATATGTATTGCTCTACTTCCAATATAAAAAGTCATGGGCAAGGATTACAGGCTGATATTAAAGTCCCACTAAGGTCAATACCAAAACTCCCATTGACTTCAACAGGGCCAGAATTTCATCCAAACACTGTGGTGCAATATGTTATTAACTAAGGCTGTCTACCAACACTTGTTTTATTGTAATATTTTACAAATCCTTTGAACTGGGCATTTGTCATTTTCCTTAAAACAAAACAAGTTAGACCAAAATAAATTCAAAAGTAGAGCCACCTACTGTCTTACACGAGGCTTATGCCTTATCCACTCAATGAGGATCCTCACATCCAGATGTGCTACTGTAATAACAAGGGGGTATATCTGAAATTGTCCATAGAAAATGTACTGTTCTTCCCAGAATGAGCTTTGATTAATCTGAATGTAAATCAGTTTTCCTAGCATTAAGAACCTAAATGCATGTTTGGCGTGTACTAGTAAATGGAAGTTCCTGTCTGAAGCATTGGAAGTTAGGTGCCTAACCTCCACAGGCATTTTTGAAAATCCCACTAGGTATCGATCTGCATTTAAAGAGCTTAGAAAATCTGTCAAAGTCCTGCTTTGCTACATGACTTCCTCTCCACAATACCTCCGAATTAGAGCGGGTGAAATTTTTGGGATGAATAGTTTGTTCACTGAAAAATAAAATTTCTGTCAACCTGAAACTATTTGTGAGTTTGATCCAAATAGTTTGGCTGGGGAAATGCTTGTCAGGACCAACTTCAGAAAAATAAGGAGTGAATGCCTTATAACCATTAATTTCAGACACTTTAGGACTCACGTCATGGTCACCAATGTCACCAGATGTTTGGCTGTATGTGTGTTTTTCCTGTGTGCTGTTCCAGCTCTGCACAGACAGCTGGCACAGCAGACCTTGAGCGAACCGCCAAATGATCACAACATTTGTTAAGGTGCGAAGGCGCCTGGCCAAGTTTATTGTTGATGAAGCATGGTAATAGCGCCTGGCAGACTCTACGAGGATATTAAGACATGTATGCCCATGACAATGGATGCAGCTCAGTCAGTGGCAGGACTTTCCATTGCTTTTTAGACTGGCCAAAGTCACACCCTTTGAGATACATTTTTATACACCAATACAAACAAGTTATGTATTGCTCCTGACATATTAGGGTGCCACTTCTGACGTATTAGAGTGCCACCCATTGCCTTGTACCTGTAGGTTTGATTAAAACATTTATATTCATCATGCTGTCATCCTGTTCTTATCTTTAGGATGGGTTAGTGTGTTCCTGTTACATTTGGGGAATGTGATGGTATCAAGGTGTTTTGGTACCACCTTTCTGGAATGTGTTTGTGTATATATTTTTATGCCTTGCACTACTTAGGAAAGTGTTTTTACAATATCAGCCCTGTTCTTGCCAGATTCCATGAGCAGGGCCTGCCTCTGGCTAACAACTTAACTTTGCTTTATATCAGCAAGTTTTGACCATTACTTTAGCTCAGGCCTCATACCAGGCCTCTAATAGAAGGCCTTATGTTTCAGGCCCTCTTCCTACTACACCTGGGATGTGGGAGACTCAGGTTTGAATTCATACTGTGGAAGAGGGATTTTAACTCAAATCTTCCCCACTCCCAAGTGAGTACCCTAATCCCACCAGAATATAGAGTATTTTGGGGTGTGTTTCACTCAGTCTCTCCTGTTGAAGCTGTTCCACTATGTATAAATAACTCTTCACTGGAGCAGGGACTTGACCTCAGGTCTCCTCCCTTCCAGGTGAGTACCCCAACCATCAGGCTAGAGCCTATTCTGCTCCCAGTTTTTTCTGTTGAAGCTGTTTTACTTTGGCCCAGTTAATATTTATGTAGTTATACCAAGAGAGTGTGTGAGAAAGACTCTTTAAGCTCAGTGAATAAGGCACTCACCTGGGAGGTAGGAGATGTGGATTTAAATCTCTCCCCAGAATCAGGCAGAGAGAACCCATCCATGGCATGTTTGTTTTCTCTTACGTAAGAGTTAAATTATTTTCTGAAGCTACTAAAGAGGAAATGGATTGAGGTTTGGTGTGGTTATGTTCTTTGGTAGTCCTATATATTATTTAGTGTGTTTGAGCCTTGGGATAAATGCCCCAAATTTAGGATTGACACCTATAGCCAGATTTGATAAATCTGAAGGAATAATAATATATAAAACTCTTACATTTTGTAATAAATCTTATAAATGAGATTCTACTATGAAGTAATATCTGCCATGCCAACACACCAATCAGGTGTATGTAGGGGAAAAGAACTTTCCTTCCTTCTTAGCATCAGCCTCTTTGCAGAGTCAACAGCAATTGCAGTCCATTTTGAAAAGACTTTGTAGCCCCATTTACTAATGAAAAATCATGTCACAAATATATAGTTTTTACTTATCCCAAAGGGTCCTCTTTTTCTGCTATGATGCTTTGGGCTTTAAGAAATTCCGTACATGTGCTCAGGAAGGGAGCTAAAGGATACACTGTATTTTGTAAACAGCACAAAGTATATAAGTCAAAAGAAGGAAGTGCTGATTACACACACAATCATTATGGACCTGATCTTGCAATCTTTGCTCAGCCAAAACCCTCACAGATCAATACAAATGATGGTTGAGTAAGTACTGGAGGAATTGACCCCAAAAAAGTTAACTTGTAACCTACTCAGTTTATATTCCAAAAGTGAAAGAAACTGAACTATAGCTCATAGTGTATCAAAGCTGTGTCATGTCAGATTTCCAAGTGGATTTAACTCTTTTTTCTACCTGGTGTAATATAATAGTTTTAAAAATTGAGGAAAAACCACCATGAACATAAGTAATCCATCCATCCCGTTACCCATTCCCAGCTTCTGGCAAACAGACTGCTAGGGACACCAGCACATTGGTAGGCAATGATCAGAAATTCCACATTGCTTATCATCCCAAAGCAGCGGGGCAAGTGGAAAGAATGAACTGAACAATTAAAACTGAACTCATGTAGGGAGTAAACATCACAGGTAGTAACTGCAATTAGTATGCATCAGAGCTAGAGAATGAAGATCCATGGGGTTTTCCACTTACGAGGCTTAATGGGGAGACCAGTGATACTGTGGGAGTATATGATTAACCCTGTACAAGGCCATCTGGCTACAATAGTTTTGTCCGAGTTCTGGGTACAGGACTTGCAGAAGCAGATTTTACCATTGTAAAAAGAGTGCAGAAGACCCAGGCGTGGTTTGATACCAAGGGGGACCTGCCCAAACATCAGGTAGGCTCCAAAGTCGTAATGCAGGATCAGGCCACATACCACCCATTCCTGAAGGCAAACTGGCACAGCCCATATTTTCTGCTGGATCAACTTGGCCCCTTGGTGTACTTGTTGAAGTTGGGAAATAGAGGACAAAACTGAGTCAATGAGAATCAGTTTACAGCATACAAAGTTTGGTAAAGAAAGAAGCAAGAAATGGTTACTTGCAGCATATTTGGTACTAAATTTGTAATGCATTTAATTTAGGGGATAGACGAAATAAAGCAGGGGAAAGAGTTGAGATTGTTAAACAGAACACTGATTTGGTAAAGGGAATTTATAATATTGGGGAAGAAAAATGGCAATTTGCAAGCCTAGAAGGTCCTGGGCACCACATGAAATTAATAATGGGACTGCCAATCATGGACAGGGAGTCCTAGAGAATTAGTGTATATTAACGGTATGGGTACTATTGAGAATGGAACACCATATACAACACTATCAGAGTGTTAAGTTCGCAACAAGGGATAAACATCACATGTTGTCAAAGAACCTGGCATAGGTGATTCCGTGAATCCTCAATACAAGGGAAGCCATCTACCTCAGAGAGAGGTTGGGCCCAACTAGTCACCAAAGAAAAAATGAAAAAGGTGATAGAGCTTGGTGCCAGTGTGTGTGCAGTGGGATAGCCACTTTTCTGTTAGCACAACACCAAGTCAGGGGAACCTGGTTGGATTTTGCCTAAACCTCACCTCTCTGACTCAGACTGGGACCCAGGTCCTATGGCTAAATGTAGGGATTGAGAAGAACAGTGAAATAAAAGAATACAACATAACTTGAAAATTCACAACTACAAAGATTCAATACTATTGACAATGGATTTGTGTCACTGGCAGATATGGATCTATATATAAAACCATTGTTAAGAGCACTGTGAAAACAGGTTGTGCCTCCAAGCAGAACTGGATGAATAAAAGATTTTTCATTTCACTGGCAATTTGGAAACAAAAATGTTTTGAGTTGAACAGATTAGAAAAGCTGGACATGCACAATGTTGGACAACACTGAATGGGAATCATTAGTGACTAATATCTTTGTACCCATACCTCCGTTATCCATTAACACAGAGTAGTAATGAGAAACAGAGCAATTGATGCCCATTAACTAACTGACAGCTGAGCAACAATAAAATTGGGAACAATGCTGCACAGGCTATGGAAACATACCAATGTGGAGAAGCTTGCACCCCATGCTGTGTACTTTGTTTAGTTTTAATAAGAGTTCAAATAAAAACAACTATCGTGGTCATAGAAATATGTTGCTGGATAATACAACTGAAAAGCAAGCACAAAGAGAAATATGATGCAACTGAAACAAATGCTAATATAAGAAACAACAAAAAGGAGTGGAATATAGGCTGACTTAGCTGACATAAGTACGCCCAAGTTAAAAAAAAAACAGCCTGAAAAGTAACTGCTGAAACAACTAACTATAGTGGGTATGTTTATAGCACACGAAGTCAGCAGAAACAATCTGAACTGATAAGCTTACCATATGCAATCTGCAAAGCAAATCGTCTTTACATGCAAGAAGTATAGACGTTAGTAACTAGGAAAGATGTGTATAAACTGTGTAGTGCGTGACATGAATTAGAATTGTGGTATCACACTGTAGCTAAACCCCGAGTCTGGGCACGGCTAGTGTGGACAAAGAGCAGTTACATGCCTGAGTGACAAGCTGGAGTCCGAGGGGTTTTTTGAATCCCAGAGAACTGGAGGAAGTGTTCTCCCAAAACTGGACAAGTTGATCTGGATAAGCAGAGTGGAAAACGAAACCATGCTGTCAAATTCATTAAGATTAATATGTAAAATAAACTAACTTTACATATTTGATGACAACTCAATTAACATTTTACAGTAGATATGTGACAAAATATCTCTCTATCCACTTGCCCTCTTCCTGACAGTTGCCCTGCTATGCCTCTGTGTACACTGAAGATAATGTAGTAACAATATAGGCAGGGAACAGAAAAAATTATCTTCTGGTGCAGCTTGAAAGGAGCAAAATAAGGTAAGATGAGAGTGTAGGTAAAGTCCATTCTCAGACAGGAAGTGGCACAAAGCAAAATTGTAGGAACTATATCATAATTTTCATCACACAGAAAAATGTGCATCCTGTCATTCTGTACTAAGCACAGCTAACCTCACTTTGGAAGAAATTGGCCTCTTGAGATGAGGCAAGAAGCTGCACAGGATTGCAATGGGAAACCTTAAGGCCTGGTCTTCACTACAAACATAGGTTGACATAAGCCATGTTAAGATGATCTAATAATGTATGTGTCTACACTACCAAGTTCCTTCCGCCGACCTAAGTGTCCTGCAGAGTCGACTTCTGTACTCCACCTCCATGAGAAGTGCAGAGCTTGATTTGACATCCACAGGTTGACATGGGGATAGGGTAGACACTGTGTTTGTAATTTTAATGAATTGGCCTCCAGGAGGTGTCCCACAGTGCTCTGCTGTGACCACTCTGGAGAACACTTTCAACTTAATTGCATGTCAGCCAGATACACAGGAGACAGATGCTCCCCAGTTAAAGCCCCAGGAACTTTTGAATTTTCATTTCCTGTTTGATCAGCATGGAGAGCTCAGCAGCACAGCTGATCATGAAGACTCAACACTGCAGATGCGCTCCAGCATGGAGTACACAGGAGGTGGTGGATCTTATTGTTGTGTGGGAAGAAGAGTCCATGCAGGCAGAGCTCCGATCCAGCAGAAGAAATGCTGACATCTGTACCAAGGTCGCATGGGGCATGAGGGAGAAGGGCTACACCAGGGACACGCAGCACTGCTGCATGAAAATAAAGGAGCTTTGGCAAGCGTACAAGAAGACGAGGCGAACAATCATTTTGGTTCTGCCCCACAGATGTACCTCTTTTATGAGGAGCTGGATGCGATTCTCGGTGGCGACCCCACCATTACCCCCAAAACGCTCCATGGATACTGTCCAGGAGCCCCGGGCAATCTCAAGCAGCAACAAGGAGGACATTGTTGACGAGGAAGAGCAGGAGGAGAAAGTGAAGCAGGCAAGCGGAGACTCCATTCTCCCAAAATAGCTAAGAACTGGTTTTAACCTTGGAGCCCATCCCTTCACAGGACCAGTTGGTAGTGGAGTGTGATGCCAGGGAAGATACCTCTGGTGAGTAAAAATTTTCAGTCAAACTATAGGGGTTACATTCTATTATTTTTTGTGTTTAATCTCAACAAAAAGGTAGGTGCAGTGGGTATCGGTGTCCACACCAGCTATGCAGAGGATGCTTTCCAAAAAAGACTGTTTATGTGCACGGGGATGGCCTGGGACTCCTCCATGGAGATCTCTAGGAAGCTTTCATGGAGGCACTCTGCAACCCTTTGCAGAAGGTTTCTGGGGAGGGCTGCCTTATTTCATCCACCATGGGAGGACACTTTCCTGTGCCACTCCAGTATTAACTCTGCTGGCATCATTGCAGCACACAGCATTGCAGCATAAGCATCAGGTCTGTACCCAGACACTTGCAGCATCAGCTCCCTTGCCACCTTTGTTACCCTCAGGGAAGTGATATCGCATAGGGTCACCTAGGGGAAACGGGGGAAGTTTTCAGTGGTAGTCCTTAAACTGCAAACAATTCAACAAGTAATCCCCGCCCCCTGCATGCTTTTCCAAATGTACCGTGGTTGAGGTTGGAAGAGATCACCATATATTGCAACCAGCACTGAAAAAAAATGGCAGGGATGGCAGCTTCCTGTTTGTTTCCCCCCCCCCACCTGGTGCCACTTTTGTAAAAACGATTTGGGGGGGCTTTACACTGGTGCCTGTCCTCAACCACCGTCCAGGTTGCTAGGGGAAAGAGGGCTTTTCTCAAGTGCCAACCTGTGATCACAAGGATGTCTTAACAAAAGCAGCAGCACAAGACCTCTTGCCCATGCCTCATGGCCTTACTCACCATGGCTGGAGTAGCAAACCAACTCTTGCAATAGCCAGCAGTTATGATTACATTATGGCTTGCAGTGAAGTGTATTGAGGGGTGTTTTTTATAACCTTGCACCAGAAACAATGAAAGCACTGTCAATGCTACCCTTGTGCTTTGCATTCCTTGCAGCTGAAACTTTGTCTGTCAGTACATCCTCCACACCTCGGTCAGTACATCCTCCACAGAGACTTTCCCAGATTAGAAGGCAGAAAATGAAGACTCAGGAGGACATGTTCAATGAGGTAATGCGCGCCTCTGAGAGTGACAAGATGGATCTCAGAGCCTGGAGGATTACATTGTCTGAGAATCTGGACATGGACCGGGAGGACAGGAGAGCATGTAGGGAACAAAAACATGCCATGCAGGAAGAGATTCTGCAGATTATGAAGGAGCAATCAGACATGTTGAGGCATCTGGTTGTGGTTCAAGAAAGGCAGTTGGATGATAGAGTCCCTCTACAGCCTACGCTGAACCTGCTGCCATCATTGCTCAGTTCTACATCTTTTTCCCTCAAAACATCTTATGAGGGGTGGGGAGAAAGTTTGGTATCCCTTGCACTCAACACTACAGGAGGGTACAAAGACGGAAGGTACCAATTCCCACACCTTTGATTGTTATGGCAATGCATCTGTAAGCAAGCTTTCCTTGTTTCTCCCCCCACAAAGTTATCAGCCCTTTTGCCCCAGGTTATCTTACTTTTCTTTGCTGTCTCTATGTGTTTGTGTGCACAATAAAACTTAATGGATTGAGGAGAAAAGACTCTTTATTAATTCAACACATGGTGGTTGATGGCAGTGGAGTTTACAGGGGAGAAAATGCAATGGAGGGGACAGTTTGGTAAGAAAAAACACAGATAAGTGTCACGTTATTCTGGCTCATTGCTGAAACTGGTTTTCAAAGCCTCAAGGAGATGTAGAGCCCCTCAATGTGCTCTTCTTATTGTCCTGGTGTCTGGCTGTTCAAAATTGGCTGCCAGGAGATCTGCCTCAACCTCCCATCCCAGCAAAAACTTTTCTCCCTTTGTTTCACAGATATTATGGACCATGCAGCAGGAAGCAATAATGATGGGATATTGCTTTCACTGAGGTCTAACCTAGTAAGAAAACAGCACCAGCGACCTTTTCAACATCCAAAGGCACGTCCGCCATCATTCTGCACTTGCTCAGCCTATGGTTGAACTGGTACTTACTGCTGTCCAGGCTGCTGGTGTACAGCTTCATGAGCCATCAGAGCAATGGGTAGGCTGGGTCTCCAGGATCACAATTGGCATTTCAACATCACTAATGGTTATTTTGCAGTCTGAAAAGATGTGTTCCTAAATATGTGCACATCATGCACCTTTCCAAACCATCCCACATTGGTGTCGGTAAAATGATCCACCAGGGATCCCTATTATCCAAATTTGTTAGTCTCTAAGGTGCCACAAGTACTCCTTTTCTTTTTTATGATCCACCAGGGCTTGCAACACCATTGAAAAGTACACCTTTTGGTTTATGTACTCTTTGGCTATGTGGTCTGGTGCCAAGATAGGGATATGCCACCTATCACCCCACCGCAGTTAGGCAACCGCATCGTGGCAAAACCGTCCACTATGTCCTGTACATTGTCCAGAGTCACTACCCTTCTTAGCAGAAGTCTGTTAATGGCCCTGCAAACTTGGATCAGAACAGACCCCATGATAGATTTACCCACTCCAAATTGATGCCCCACTGACTGGTACCAGTCTGGTGTTGCAAGCTTCCACAGAACTATCACCACTCACTTCTCCATTGTCAGAGCAGCTCTCATTTTAGTATTGCTATGCTTCAACGCTGAAGAAAGCTTTGCACACAGTTCCTGAAAAGTGGACTTACGCATTCGAAAGTTCTGTAGCCACTGCTCATCATCCCATAGCTGCATAACAATGCGGTCCCACCAATCAGTGCTTGTTACCCGGGCCCAGAAAAGGCATTCAACTGTGTCACGGTGATGCGTGTCAGCAACTGCAAATTGCTCTCTTCTATGTCTTCTAGCAGGGCTTCTTGCATGGCATCATATTGTTCCACGCAGTGGTTCCTTTATCAGCTGTGTAAATACTGCAGGATAAGGCACAAGGTTTTTGTAACGCTCACAACAACAGCGTACAGCTGATCAGGGTCCATGTTTATTGTGCTATGGCGTCCGTGCAGGTAACCCAAGCTTGCGAAAAAGGCTTAGTTTGTTTGCCATTGATTTCAGGGAGGGAGGAAGTTAAGTGCATCATGGGAGGCCAACACCATGTTCCCATAACCACCCATGCCAATAAGGCATTGCAAACCCAACCCAGAATTTCACTCGGCAATGTGCACTATGGGATAGCAGTGCTCCGTGTGTTGATGCAAGCCCTGCTAGTGAGGATGCACTCCGCCAACACAATGAGCGTAGTGTGGACACATAAATCAACTTGCTTAAATTGGAGGCTTGATGTTGACTTATATAAAGTCAACTTAACTTTGTAGTGTAGACATGGCCTAAGTTTCACCTGATACCTTAGTTTGAACTGTATAAGTTTGGCCTCAAGGTAGTTTTCAGCCTGGATAAGATGACTAGATATGACTTGATCCTCTCTCTATCTCTCTATACTCACATCCAGAAAAAAAACAAAATCATGGCTCTAAATGAGCTGAGCTATTTTCCTTGGTTAAAAGGGAGGATGACATTGTCATGACTCTCAGTGATACCTCCCCACCTCACCAAATGCACAAATTGGAATGCTATTTGATGTCACAAGTTATGTAACTTCCAGATCCTCCAGTTTGTGGACTGATCAAAATCTGGGAAAAGCATACAATTCTCCCTTGAAGTATAGTGCCTATAGAGTAGATAGTGTTAATTTGCTCCTCTTCCTAAAATTTGGAATAAGTCCTGTTTGTGGCTGGTACACATCAAGGTCTGTAAGAATAATACAGTAGTTTCAACCACAGCAGAAATGAGCAATGATGGGGCAGAGGTGAAATTTTCTTTTTATTAATGGTTTCTGGTAGCACCCCTATATGCTTAGGCACTTTCCAAATAAAAAAGAAGGAACAGTCTGTATTTCAAGTAATTCTCAACATACTGACAAACAAATAAAAGGCCTGGGGCAAAGGGTAGTGCTGTCAAGCTGGTGATTGGCCACATCATGGTAAGATAAAATAAACAGGGTTTTCTTTTGTAATAAATTATATATGTTATTCCCAATTACCCCTGTGTAAAAAAAAAAAAAAAAGCCCTGTGTAACAGGGTATACTCCATCCCCATCCTCACATGGCCTGAAGCCTATATTTGTAAGTATAAAACAGTTAGTTTCCTCATATGCATCATTGCAAGTTTGGACTGCTAGCAAAAACCTGAACATGGAAAGAGTAGGGATCTTGTGGATGAGCTCAGGAAGGGTGTTCCATGCATAGGGAGCATTTTGGAAGCACTCACCAGTCATATAGCCCAGAAGGAGGATCAAACTGACTGTTACTGTTAAAGGTGGTGCATTATACCACAAGAGTTAGAATTATAGTGGGTTTTTTTGTAATATTCATGTCACTGTCTAGAGTGAGTACAATAGACAGTAATTTCCCTGCATTAGTCACTACATGTATTTGCAATACTCGGATAAAGAATAAGCTACTTCTACAATCTTTTCATTTCCATTTTCTAGATTTTTTTTCATATTTTCATTACTTACTGTATTGTACTAGCAACTCCAGACTTTAATGGACATCAGGGTCCCACAGTGCTAAGCTCTGTACAAATGAACAGTAAGACATCATCCCTGCCCAGAGGAGTTTGTTGTTGTTGGCGTCCTTTTGTCTGCGAGAGATGGTGGGAATTGCAACTTACTATGTAAGATGGTTTGCAATGTCATGTGACTGAATAGTCCAATCCAAGATTTGCAAGATCTTTGGCAGTTATTGCAAATGTATGTATCTTGGTGGGGAGCTACTTGCTTTCTATGGGCTCTTTTCTCTTCAAGCTGTAGGACCCAGCTTCTGTCATGGACTTTGATACCCTGATGGAGACAATGGCGCCACTTGTTATGATCACTTGCCAAAATTTCCCATTGGTGAGGATCAATTCCAAATTCCTTCATGCAAGCACAGAGCTCTGAAGCACAGAGAGGTGAAGGTAACTCGCCCAAGATCACACAGCAAGTCAGTGACACTGCTGGGAATATAAACCATCTCTACTCAGTGCCCTATCCACTGGATCATACTGCCTCTCACATCTTGTTGAAGTCTCATTTCACCTCCTCTCCAAGGTTAATTATTAATATTAATAATTCTCAAAGTTGTCAGATGGAAGACGCTATTGGCACAAGAAGACATGGCAAAACAAAATATGTCATGCTATCATACTAATATATAAAGTAACATAAGCAAATAGCTCATATTATACTAAAATATGCTGCTTTTGTGACTTCTGTAATTACATGCACTGAAAACTTTTTTTAAATATTGACACAGTGTAATTTATTCTATGTGTCTCAGCCTGCCCATTGTAAGGACTTGATTTTTGCAATTCACCATCTGAAATTTGTAGAGGTTCTGTATTTATTTAACTTTTGACATTTATTTTTGTGCTGGTGTTTTCTTTCCCTGTAAATATTTGATGCTGGGTGTATTTGTGATTCTGGGTAACCATGTGTAGTGGCATAAAGAAGAAGAATATGTTAAGCTCCAAATAATTTAGACAGATGAACCAGTTTATTTTACTTGTAAAAGTAATAGAAACACATACAAAGTGTACCCGTATCAAAGCTAATCGGACAAGTGAACTAACCTGCACAGATAAACCAAATTATTGTGGTGGCACTAACTAGCCATATCTCCATTGGATTCCCCCACCAACAGTATATGGGCCTAAAGTTAGGAACCTAACTAAAATTGTCCTGATTTCCAGATGTACTCGCAGCTTCCATTAACCTTATTGTGCTAATAAACTGACATTGTGTTTCTTTGTCCATAACTTAATTATCTACCATTCGTTTGTCAAAAACTTGCCTGCCACGGATGCCACTGACTATACCCGTCTGAAGTCAGAGATCCTAGCACAATCAGGGGTAACGGCAGCAGTAAGGGCCCAGAGGTTCCATGAGTGGCAATACCAGGAGAACAAACCCCCGAGGTCCCAGCTATTCAACCTCATACACCTCACGCAGAAGTGGTTACAGCCCGAGGTGTGCAGACCGGAGGAGATTTTGGAAACCCTGATCATAGACCATTACATGCGGGGACTGCCACCAGATCTCTGCAAATGGGTAGGCCAGAACAATCCATCCACGTACGACAAGATGATCATGCTGGTAGAAAGACGGATGGAAGCCAGGGAACTGACCTGACTACCCAAGGAAGGCCCCTTTCGAAGCAAGCACCCGATCCCAACCCTGGAAGGTTGGGCAGCCAAACCCCCATGGAGTCCTAGGTAGAAGAAGGGGGGGCTGAAAACCAGCAGGGACCCCAGAAGGAAGGGATTGGCCTGAGTGGGGGGAACCCCGGGACTAAACCCCCTAACCCCCGGGAGAGGGGAGAGATTAAAAGCTATTATAGATGTTATGCATGTGGGGAGCGGGGACACATAGCAGCACAGTGTCCCAGTACCGAGGAGTCTATGCAATGTAACTTGGGGGAATGGGAGGTCCCATGCTCCCTTGTCCACCTCGCGGGGTTCGCATTAGCCCCTCATAATTACACCAGGCCAGTGAGGATAAATGGAGCAGAGACTACAGCGCTTGTGGACTCTGGGAGTGCTATCACCCTCATATCGGGTAAGCTGGTAAAAAATAGTCAGCTGCTACAAGCCAAACACGTGCATAGGGCTGTGAGTCATTACCCCACCATCCGAGTGGAGATAGAGGTTCAGGGAAACCCCATTGAGGTGATCCTGGGCGTAGTTCCTAAACTCCCATATCCTGTAGTCATTCGGAGGGACTATCCAGGGTTTGATAATTTACTCCCCACAGAGAGGCTGGAGGGAGGTGGGGACCCTGAGGACAGCAACTCGTCACCAGGGGAATGTCAACTCCTGATGTTTGCTGAGATTTCTCAGGATCTGTTCTCAGCCCCCCGAAAGACCCGGAAGACAAAAAAAAAGAAAGGAAGGCCACGAAGGACTTGGGAACCCGAATCCTGACCCCCTAATTCTAACATTTTCTTTACTTCGGCCTTGATTTCTTCTCTTTTGGCTGCTGGGATTCGGTAGGATCTCAGTGTTACCTTGGCTCTGGGGATCGAGCGCATATGGTGATAGGTCTCAGCCGTCCACCCTGGTTTTGTAGAGAACACATCTTGGTTGCGATTAATGATGTTGGCTGCCTTGATCTTTTGCATCAGCATCAAGTCGGATGATATCCTCACTTGCTCATGTAAGTTATCTTCCTGTGGAAGGGTCTCCTGCATGACTAAGCATGCCTCTCGATCGTGCCAAGGTTTTAGAAGCTTGATGTGGTAAAATTGCTCCGATTTCCGGCGGCCTGGCTGCCGCACCTTATAGTTCACCTCTCCCACAGCTTCGATTACTTCGTAGGGTCCCTGCCACTGGGACAGTTGGGCCAACAGTTTACTTTCTGCTGTGGGCACCAGTACCATCATCCGAACCCCTGGTTGGAACCGTCGAAGCTTCACTTAGCGGTTATAGTGTGTTCGCTGGGTCTCCTGTGCTCTCTCCAAGTGTTCCCATACAATGGGTGTAACTCGGGCTATCCGATCTCTCATCTGCAGTACATGCTCAACTATGTTCCTTCCGGGATTTGGCTCCTCTTCCCAGGCTTCTCTGGCTAGATCCAATATGCCCCGAGGGTGGCGCCCATATAGTAGTTCGAATGGAGAGAAACTTGTGGAGGCTTGTGGAACCTCCCGGATGGCGAACATGAGGTAAGGCAATAGGGTATCCCAATCTTTCCCATCCCAGCTCACCACTTTCCTGATCATGGCCTTGAGGGGCCTATTGAACCTTTCCACAAGGCTATCTGTTTGCAGGTGGTATACAGAGGTCCGTAGGGCTTGTACATGGAGCAATGAACAGAGAGCTTTCATCAACTTGGACATAAAAGGTGTCCCTTGATCAGGCAATATCTCCTTGGGTAGCCCAACCCGGCAAAGATCTGAACTAGCTCCTTAGCTATTGTCTTGGAAGCTGTGTTGCGTAGGGGAACAGCTTCTGGGTACCGGCTTGCATAGTCCAGTACAACAAGCACATGTTGGTGGCCCCGAGTTGTCTTCTCTGGGGCCCTACCAGATCCATGGCTATCCATTCAAAAGGAACCTCTATTATTGGAAGAGGTATCAAAGGAGCCCACAAGTGTGGGCGAGGGCTATGTAACTGACACTCCGGACAAGAGGTGCAGTATCACCGGACATCTTCATGTACTCCTGGCCAGAAGAACCTCCGCAGGATCTGTGCCTGGGTTTTCTCTACCTCTAGGTGTCCTCCAAACAGGTGACTATGGGCGAGACTCAATATGGCTTTTTGATATTTTCAAATTTCAAATTTCAAATTTCAGAAGTTGTATCTCTTGCTCTTGCCCCTGCATTTGCACCACGCGGTACATGACATCTTTCTTCACTATAAAGTAAGGTCCAGGACCCCGGACCTTCCCATCCACGGGTATCCCATCGATCTCAGCCACCTCTTTCCTGGTGTTATCATATCTGGGGTCCTCCGCCTGGTCCCGCCCAAAAGTTTCTCTCCTGGGACTAACCTGCCCAAGCTCCCAGGGGCCGGCTTCTGCTTCTTCCAACGGCTCGCCACCATCATGGCTGGGGGCAGCCTCTGGCTCACCTTCTGTGGTGGAAGTTTCTCTGTTGGCTGCTCGCATCCATCTGCCTACTAGGGAGGTCTTTCATAGAGTGAGTGGCATGTTCTTATCCAAGCACAGGTATCAGCCAGGGCTTTGAACATGTCTTCTTTTTTCCAATTAAAATGGTAATATGAGCAGATTTTAAAAATCTATAGAAAAATCATACTTTTGTCTGTTGCAAAAGCAAACTCACAATTGACATCAGTATCGCTACCTCAGTCCCAGCACACCTCTGTACTTGAACTTCAAGACTTTGTATTAGCTAATTTGAGAGAAGACACGTTTGGATTTTTTTTAGTGATAAATTCTTTCTTAGTCAAAAATGAATTGTACACTTTAAATTTAACAGGAAAAAAAATATGAAGGCACCTTTCTTTGTTGGCTATCCTTAATATAAAAGGACTCCACATTTTCTACAAGTCTCATTTCATCCACTGCATAAATAATTCACTGTAGGGACTGTTTACCTTCTTTCATTTTATTTTGAAACCCACTAGCATTGCAGGCACACTGTAAATTAGTCTGCAATCATTAAAAGGACAAATTGAAAGATGAACTGGCAAAAAAATCAAAACATATAGTCGTATTACAATAATAATATGCGTATTAGAACTGTCTAATGCAATCTAATTGAAGTGTTAATACCTACTTTGGATTATAGGATTGTATGTGTGATGTTAAAACTATGAAACAAGAAACACATCAAGAATTAAGTGACGAAGTATACATGCTGCACATGAGATTTAGTTCTGGAAGGATAAAGCTTATGCAAAACCCTCTAGTTACCTAGAAATTAAATGTCATGTACTGTACGGCATCTTGTTCTTTACTGGCTTTTCAACTTCGCAGTAGAAATGGGCTGGGATTAAAATGCCTGATCTGAAAGCATATGAGGAGGAGTCTGAGTAGCATCTGAAAGGAGTTAAAATCTATTTTTCTGTTTCTTATCATGTTCACCGCTTTTATTCATGGTGAGCACTGAATGACTTTCATGAGCCACATCCCTGCCTCTTGTTAGTAGCTGTAGTTTCAAGTCTAACCAACCAAACCTAGAATTACAGAATTTATATCGGAGGTCACCTAGTCCACACCCCATCCAAAGCAGGAAAGAGTCCTATAGTAGTGCAAATCCTGAAGACATTGTTGAGGGACAGATCCACCTTTTACTCACTAGTAGTCCCCTTGCTGGCAAAGCACTACTTATGTCCATAAGACGAGCAGGTTTTGGTCTTCAGTTTTTACTCAGTCAAACATCAATTGACTTCATGGGAGTTTGCCTAAGAAATTAATGCCTAGTCTGTATGGCCTGCAGCAGCAAGCATCTCAGCCTAGGTTAATAGACTCAGTCTAGCAGGTCTTGCAGTACTTTGAAGTGTAGACAGCACTTTGAAGTTGGGCTTTGGCTGGAGTTCACGCTCTGATGCCTAGGAAGGGAGGTGGGTACAACTGCAAAGTGCTGTCTACATAGCTATTTTTAAAGCACTAGCACAAGCCCGAGTCTCTCAACCCAGGCTATGAAACTTGCTACCATGAGCTGTGTAGACATACCCTTAGAGTGCTAGCGCCAGATTTCAGAGGTATTTAGATACCTAAAGATGCAGATGGGTACTTTTGAAAATCTCCTTTAATGCCTAGGTGTCTAACTCCCATTTAAATGAGAGTTAAGCATTTAGGCATTTTTAAAAATGGGAGTTAGACACCTAGGCACTTTTGAAAATTCTCCTAGACACCGATCTGCCTCTTTAGGAACCTAGGTTGGGATCCATGAAGGGACTTAGCTGTTGTAACATGGTGTGTCACAGAGCTTAACTTTTATGGGCCTAGAAAAATCACAAGAACACCACTAAAAGAAAAGCAGTACTTGTGGCACCTTAGAGACTAACAAATTTATTAGAGCATAAGCTTTCGTGAGCTACAGCTCACTTCATCGGATGCATTTTAATTTGATTCAATTTGTGAATCACAGGAACACCACTGTGATTCACAAAGCCGAGGCAGGCACCTAGGCTTCCCATACAAAGAAGGAGGCAGCGTGGGATGCAATCCACAAAAGCAAGCAAGATGGGCTGAGAGCTGCCTAAGTTAGCCAGTGAGAGGTGCTGATGAGAGGAGTGTATGCTAAGTCCTCTCACTGAGATAGGTGTCTAAGTCCAGGGTTCAGCTTGTCTCTGCTAGAGATCTAGAAATGGGAACCCAGCACCTGAGTACAGGCAGCTTAAGTGATACTCAAGCGAAAGAGTTGGGCACCTGCCTCACTTCACATAAAATAGATGGGAGAGATGGTGGTGATGGTGTCGCCTACCTGATAACTTTTAGCCCAGTGATTAGAAGACTTCCCACAGATGTGGGAAATCAAGGTTCAATTCCTCCCCACTCTGCCAGAAGGGAAGAAAGATCTGAGTAAGGATCTCCCACCTCTAAGGAGAGTACTGTGATCACTGAGCTACAGGATATTCCGATGTAAGCCTCCCTCAGTTTCTCCTGTTTAAGCTCTTGCACTCTGGAAAAATAATGAAAGGGTAGTTGGAGCAGGGAGACTGGACCTGAGGTCTCCCATCTCCCAGGTGGGTGCCCGAACCCATGCATTATGGAGTCATTCTCACTCTCTCTCTGGCCCAATGTCTGTTCCACTGTGGACAGTGGCATCTGCAGTCATACACACATTATGCAATGGGCATACCATTGGCAGTGGTGAGGAAGAGCAGCACTGGCCACCCCACTGACCACTCAGTTTGGCCCCATGGGGGAGCAGGACCACATTTAAGGAGTCACAGCACTGCTTGGGTTTGGCCCCATGACCCCTGTGCACCAGATTACAATGCCACTCACTCAATTTTGTCCCCTCCCTCCCACTGTCAAGCCTTATAGTGATAAACTCAATCTATTTAGTTTAACAGAGAATGTTAAAGGGTGACTTGAACACAATATATATGAAGAACAGAAATTTGCTAACCAGTCTCTTTAATCTCACAGACAAAAATATAACAAGATCCAATGGCCAAAAGTTGAAGCTAGACAAATTCAGACTCGAAATAATGTGCACATTTTTAGACCATGAGGGTAGTTAACCATTGGAACAGCCTACAAAGGTTAGTAGTGGATTCTCCATCGTTGGCAACTTTTAAATAGAGATTGGGTATTTTTCAAAAGATATGCTCTAGTTCAAACAGGAATTAATTAAGGGAAAACATATGGCCCGTGTTAAGCTGGAGGTCAGACTAGATTACCACAATGGTCCCTTCTGTCTTTTTCATCTATGAATATCTTTACCTGTTGCATGCCTTTAATTCTATATAACAAAAATTGCACATTTTAGGAAAGGGTATTTTTCCTATTGTTAAAAATGTTTTGATGGCAGAGTATGCCCTCATTTATTTATCGAGTTAGTATGTTGCAATAGAGATTTTATTTGCTATATCTTCAGCTGAATAAATTACCTCAGGTTAATACAAAAAGAGATGCCACTATACGGTGGTGCTCTCATGGAATAGTTCAGTAGTAAAACAACCCAGGTTTAGACCAGATTTTTAAAGGTATTTAGGCATTGTTCTGCTCACAATTGGCAACAGATAAATACCTTAAAATACGGACCTTAGTCAGTGATGTCTCTTCCTCAAAATTGATTCTTCAGAGTTAGAGGGTTGCATTTACAAAAATAAGAGAAAATAAGCCAGAAGACAAAACACAACACTTCTCCATTTTGGGGTTCAAGCCATTGCTCTGATCCCAAATGCTTTCTTCCCCTCTGTTTCCCTATATACCTTGACCTAAGCACCCAGGCAAAAGAGGAGGATGCTGTGTGCTGAAGTCAGTGGCTGTAATTACAACCCAAAAATTAATTGCTAAAATACAACATGAAGTAAGAAAAATGTTTTAAAAATGTATTGAACAACATAAACATAAAGCCTGATTTTCAAAAATGCATGCGGACAACTGTGAATTTACAACGAATGCCTGTACAAATTGCCTGTGATAACTGGTCATTTGAACATGCAGATACCTGTCTTGCACATTCAGACACAGTAATTATACACAACAATTATGCAAATTATTGCAAGCATACAGATTCCAAGGCCAGAATGGAAAATTGTAATCATCTGGTCTGATCTCCTGTATAATACAGGCCATAGAACTTCCCCAGAGTATTTCCTAGAGCATATCCTTATTCAATAATCTGTCCATTTTTTGAAAATCTGGCCACAAGTGTGATGCAATGACTTTAATACAGTACTTAGATTGTTCTTAAAGATAACTACTGAAGTATTATCTTAACAAGATGGAAACCAGATAGGAATAAAGCTGTAAAGTTCTAAATGAACTTTCACTAGTCATATCCACTAGCTTACCTGTAAGTTATAGGGCTTTCTTGCAATGGGATGGTTTCACAAATAATGAATAATTTTACTCTTAGAGCATACTACTACAGTCCCTTCACATGCACAACACCCACTGATTACTTTGGTACACTATGCAGTGTAACTGATATACTCAAATGCTGACTGTTTTAAGAAACCTAACAAAAAATGCCTTTTGGTTGAGACTTCCAAAGTAGTGCAGGAGATTTAGCACTACACTTTCCACTACAAGCACTGCTTTGGAAACTTTAAATCTTAATTGTCTTTTTTGCTTATTTTCTACCTTAGAAATATCAATTCTCGTCTCCCCTGGTTTTGCACTTGGGAGAAACCTGACAAAGGAATTAGGAGTTTTCTTAAATCGAACATTAAGGGGCAGAGGTACTGAACCTTTAAACAAACATAGTTTTCCTGCCATTTGCTAGGGAATTGAGATAAATAGGTCTGACAAAAGCAAAGATTTAAATAGTCTATATAAAAATCACTTCCTCTCATAGTTCATCAAGTTTCACTTCCTAGACATTTTCGAATTCATAAAGCTATTTGTTTTCCAGTTACTCATAAAGAAATTAAGTGGAAAAACAAAGTAGACAAGACCAGAATTCCTAATGTAAGCAACAAGGAGGAAAAATACTTCTAAGACTTGTGCATATATCAAAGTATTAAGAGTGCACAAACCCAATTTTCCTCTTTGCAGGTCATTTAAATTATTAGAGAAATCCATCAGGTTCTGATCCTTACTGAAAAGGACTTGGAACACGAAGGTGTTAGAGTAAATAAAATACTTCGTAAGGCAGTGGATTACATGCCAAAAATGCAGACAGAGATTGTTTGCTTCCCCAGCAACCTTAGCTCTGATTTATACCAGGATAACTTTTTAATAATGAATGATGCAGTACGTACATCCATGAAATGCACTACTACAATTTGACCTGATCTACCAGATCAGTTCTAATATCCCATTCAATTCAACATTTACTAAATCTAAATAAATAGATCACCACACTTCAGTAAACTTCATTCTGGCAGCTGGGAAGAGGTACAGTCAGATTTTCTTTCCATTTACTCTTTCTCCCCTCTCTTGGAACCACTTTTCTGATCTACAAAAGTTATATTATTGGTTCATCTTATTTTAGTTTTCACTGTTGTAATTAATAAGAAGGGAACCTATGATGCCTCCTCCCTGTGCAACAGTTACTGAGAAACTGTATTTAATGTTGAGGGGAAAAAATGTCTGGCAGAGCCATTGATGTCACTTTACCACTGTGCCAGCTGTCACACTAGTACTGAGTGACAGCTCTAGTCAGGGACTGGGTATATTTTTAAGGGCATTGTAGTCTACTATCTGAATGATGCTTGGACCATAAGGCATGTAGCTGTACAACTGTTCTGGTGATGAAAATTTGATAAAAAAGCAGTGACCATAGCAGTCAAAAGAGCAATAGCAATAATGCAGTGCAGACCTACAGAACATACCTCAGCCTGAAATCCTCCACAAGACAAAGACATACATAAGAAGCTATGTCTTCTCTTTTTGTTTTTTAAATGACTATCATCCATATTAACATTTATGGGAATCTCATGGCAACTTATTTCTATACATTGCTCTGAATGTTTATCCCTAAATAGTTTAATATTTTTAAAGGATGAGTATTGCAGAATATCAGAAGGGTAGCCATGTTAGTCTTTATCTGTAAAAGCAGCAAAGAATCCTTTGGCACCTTATAGACTAACAGACATATTGGAGCATAAGCTTTCGTGGGTGAAAAACCCACTTCGTCGGATTCATGTGACATCCATGTGGACATGCATCTGATGAAGGGGGTATTCACCCATGAAAGCTTATTCTCCTGTACGTCTGTTAGTCTATAAGGTGCCACAGGACTCTTTGCTGCTATTTCAGAATAGAAACCCAAAAGGTCTTGTCCCTGGACAGCCTGTCTGGTAGGCTGTCCCAGAGCTGGGAACCCTGGAAGCTTGGGCTCTCCAGCAGCAGACCAGGTGGATTGCCAAGGAACCAGTTGGGCAAGCTGGCAGAAAGTAGGCAGGGTTCTGAAATGTACCTGGTTTTCAGGGGAACTTCATCAAAATCAAACTGTCTCCACAAAACATTTTGATTTCAGTGAATCAGAAAATTCTGATAAGAAACTGTTTCATTGGAACTTTTCCACACAACTTTAATTATCTGCTGGAAGGAATGGTACCCTCCACCTGGAAGCATCCTTGCCCTCTCATTCTGAAAGGCTGTCAAGCTGAGACTGGCAAAGCTGTCTCCAATTCCTTCTTCCTCAGTATTGCCTCTAGAGTATCAGCTCTCAATATGGAGGTCAAAAATAAGTCAAAGGTGGTTGTGACCACCTTCCCTCTTATTGTGGTTATATAGGAATGGGAGGGCACAAAACTTTGTCCTCTTGTATCAGAATCATATTTTGGAAAATGTTGAGAAGAGCTGCTCTAGAGATATTGCACTGAAGAGTTTACGTTTGCACACTCAGGCTTGATAGGCTTTGGAATAAGTTTATTCTCTTTCGCCAGTTGTTCAATTCCACCTTAAGTACCATAGATAAAATTTTCAAAAGTGAAGTAGGAGCTTAAGTCTCATTTTCAAAAATAACTAATGGGAGCTAGGTGCCTAGGCACTTTTGAAAAATCTCATTAGGTACCTATCTGCTCTCTTTAGGTGTCTAAACACATTTAAAAATATGGCCTTTCACTGCTTAGGATACAAGATTTAGGTTGGAACAGATGATGGAAATCAAACAATGATAGCATATGGTCCCTGTGGTTCCTAAATATACACACAAATGGACTGTTTGTATATGAAATGCTGTCAACCCCTGTGTTTAATTATTTCCTATGTACAATTAAGAAGCAACCTACCACTAAGATGATGTGCTCTCAGAGTTCCAGGAACATTATAATGTTTTTGTTATACCATTGATTTAATATCAAATAGTCGTAATAGAGACACTATTGATGTCCTGTCAGTCATATAATATAATGAATTTTTAGTTGCAGTTTGACATTCTGCACCTATGTTTTTGAAGAGTCATCATGACAACTACAAGATATCTACACTATCATTTCTTGGTTCATCAGTGGCGTCCTCCCTCTGTCATGTATTATTTTGCAACCTAGTCTATGAAATCTTTGTTTTCTATAAACTTTGCTGCAGTGTTTTAATATCCTAGTCAGTTTTTTTTTATTTAGCCAAGCCTCACTTACCCCAATTACATCATATTTCTCTTTGAGCACAAAACATATATTTGCAGCTTTACAGTCTTACTTTGTATGCTTGCTGCATTTGTACCAAAACAAAATTAGTTTTCCCTTCTCTTTGTTCAGCATTTCTTTTCTTGATAAAATAATAGCCCAATTAATTCACTTCTTAATTTTCCTGATTGTTTAAGTTTTGTTTTTAACCACTTTTTTTCCCCCATTCATTTTCCTGTGGATTTTTTGCTGAATCCATCTGAAAGTTCAAAAGCACATTCACACACAGATCTCATCCATCTTCTTTTAGCATCTATTAAGCCAGGCAGATTTAGTACTGCATTCTTATCTTCCACAATATGGAATCCAATTCAAGAAAGATGTTGTTTTCAGTTACAATGCATGAAGAACCTTTTAAAATGAAAACCCTGAATACTTTGGTCGGCAAAATTAGTAGTTTTGCACAAATAAATGCAAGAACTCTCTCTTTTCATATATTTATCTCACTATTGGTTTAAAACTCAAATCACTGAGTTTTAAAGTGGCTGCTGGGACTAAAGAGTAATCAAGTCCCTTTGTTTTCACTTTTTATTTTGTTTAAAATTTACAATGATTTTATCAATATTTATTACAAACATTAAAAACAAGTGGAAATTGGTGCAAAAAATTAACTTTGCAGTTTTCTGAGTAAATATTGGGGGACAGAAGGACAGAAAAAACAAGAAATAGAGAAAAGTAAGAGTACTTCTGACCTGGCTTCCTGTTCTGAAAGGGGAGATGACAACTCCGTGGCCCAGGTTACTAAACTGCCATCTCTCCTTCTGGAGCAGGGAACCAGTTTGGGAGACGGGGGACCACATGAATTCCCCTGATATCTACTCAGGTTACTGAGCCACCTTCTTTGCTTCTGGAGTGGAGACCCACGTCTGGGGAGTTCTGGCACATCTTTTTTCAGGATTTGATCACTGAAGTACACATACAGAAGTGCATGTTTGTATATGTCTGGTTGTATCTTCTATTCCATCTTCTTACTTTAACACAGCCTCACATATACACTAACAGTAATATATTATTAATATAAAAACATTTATATAATGTAATATATTGAATTTTCTTGTATGCAGAGTTCTCATCAGTCCCAGGATATTAGAGAGACAAGGTGGATGGGGTAATATCTTTTATTGGACCAACTTCTGTTGGTTGTCTCTCTCAGTAACAGAAGTTGGTCCAATAAAAAGATATCTCATCCACCTTGTCTCTTGAGTTTTCTTAACATAATCAATATTTTCAAGTTCTTAAGTGATCCACAATTCATGTGAAAATTGGTAAATAAGTAATAACTTTAGTGAAACCCAAAATTTTTTAAGTACAAATGAGTAAAACACTAAAACAAAAAGCGCTGAGAGTAACTAACTTGTGTGCAGACCTCTGGGATTCTCTTCAGTCATCAAACCATTAATCTCCGATAATCCTCTACTGTTTCACCCATAGATGAAACCATATTTATAAAGCTTGGAGGGACCAGAAGTGAGAACATAGGAGACCTTCATTCCTTTGAGGGGACATCAAAAAAAATGACAAAAAGTTGGGTCACCCACACCAGTAAGGAGTTCTGTCACCACCCACCCTGTAACCTTACGGTGCCTTAATGTTGTGCTGCTCAAGCTCAAATTCCTGACACTGGCAGCCTGCCCACACAATGCAAGGTCTCACCCTGGCTTCCAGCAGGGTGACATGATCAGTCCTTTCAGTCCTGTGTCTCTCCAAATCCATCCTCTCAGAGTTCTTAACTACCAGACACTCAATCTTTTCCCCTCTGGTTTATCTCACACACACACACACACACACACACACACACAAGGTCTGAAACCAGTTGTCAGCTCACTTTGGCACACATAATCCACAGAGTTTGCACAATAGAGAACTGCTTGGGTTTAGAATAAAGAAAAAGTGTATTTAATAGAAAAAACACAGATTCAAAGATGAAATAATAAGGAAGAAGATATATAAGTTACACAGAAAATAAACATCAAGATGCAACTTCAGGCTTTACATATTATATCAGTGGAAATAACTCATATCCCGCTGGAGGAGAGAACAGTCCCAGAATATAAATCAATTTATTCCTAGTAATTTGATTGAATATGTGTGGACTTTGGATCAGTTGACACAGATGGGAGCCAAGGAGGTAAAACTTAATTTAGAGGCTAGAAAATGAACAATTTTCACTACTGAAATAAAGATCATGCTACACAGGAATCTTTCTGTCCTAGTTATATACTATCAATATCTTAAAAAGGGGCTCCCACAAAAATGATCTCCTTTTTGTCCATGATAAACCCATGTATCAACTCATGGGGTGCCTGTGATCACAGAAACAAAGAGTGACCAGGGAACCAATTTGATTTTCCATTTAAAGATAAATGTTTTGTTCTAACTATACTCCAGGAGAGAGTCAATACCACTTGACAAAAACTTATATTAAGTGCAGCTCACTGGAAATTTACTCTTCAGAATCATTTTTATTTTTTTCAGGGCTAGTCACTTCCGGCAGGTCTGATAATGCAGCATCCAAAGAGGGGTGAATTGTACCAGAGGTAGAGAAATCACCCCAGCCCTCCTTTCAGTTTTGTGGCAGACTTTTGACATGGGGCTTCTTTCATGAGCTCTTCAGCACATCAATGTTCTGCCCATGATTGCACAAATACAATTTAACACATTAAATATCTCTCCCGTGTGCTCTATTTAGAATCAATTTAGAGTTGTCATAAGATGCAAAAAGAAAATTCAAACAACTGGAATTGAGATAAACAGGACCAGTTTACAAATACACAGGAGAAATCATCATTCAATACTTTATCTTACAACCAAACACATGCTGATAGTACTAGTGTCCATTGGTACTGTATTATGGAAATGTAAAGTACAGTGTTAGGAGATCCTTCTCTATTGAAATATTTGACTTCTTATCCTCTCCCCAGTGAATCGTTACATAAAATTTCCAGTTAAAGGACAAGAAAATACATTCACTTTACTCCCGGGATACAATCATGTGAGCCCAATATTTGAAATCCAATTTAAGTAACTGAAACAAGGGAGCTAATTTAAGGCAATAATATTTTCTAGTGCTGGCTGCATTTCAAATCCCCATGACTAAATATTATTAGGAAATACTTTCTCTTATTCATCTCCAATTAATGGCCAGAAATACACCTGTACGATTTTTAATGAACTAGGTTGTCTCAAAGAGAAGTAAAGATACAGATAATAACCAACCTACCACTGTTTTTCTTCTGCCACTCTGTCAATTTAGTGAATTTCCTCTGGGGATGTGGCTTTTGATTTTTGCTATGAATTTGCTACGTTATGGTCAATGATGTAGGTAAGTAATTCTTAGCTAAGTAGATCCTACCATTCATATGTTCTTCTTCTAAATACACATGGATGCATCCACTTTCACTTCCACATTTACCACTAGTGATCACTATGGTATACTGTGGATGCCACAGATTAATTACATCCCAGGAAGAACATATAAGAAAACTGACTATGGATAAAAGACTAGTATTATCTACAATTCATTATTCTTTCAAGGACACTTTATTTATATGCTACATTCAGGTTTGAATGGCAATAATCACTCCTGAACATGCTCCTTTACCTTTCAGTCTGTGCCATTGGATTGTTTGATATAATAGGTAATGCATGTACTATGAATGTTAGAGAAAGTTCTCAGAGTAGCAGCCGTGTTAGTCTGTATTCGCAAAAAGAAAAGGAGTACTTGTGGCACCTTAGAGACTAACAAATTTATTAGAGCATAAGCTTTCGTGAGCTACAGCTCACTGTTCTGAGATAAGAACATATACACCATACTTTCTATAACCTACTAGAAAACTACAGTGATGACAGAAAAAATTGTTTGACCTCTAAGTTTTTGTAAGATCTCTCACGGCATCTCATGGCAGGTTGTGTTACTGGAATACATGATCTTGTTATTCTCAATAAGAGATCACCATTATTATTAGGAGACTAAAGAGGATAATTTGCTGAAAGATCCTACTTGCCTCCACCAAGGTCAGGGGGTCTTGGATCCAAAGACAATCACAGACCTTCTTAAGCCAATAACTGTACCAATTACCCTCCTTTAGGCTCAGCAGAAGGAGCAACCAAGCCCCTTTATGTAGTAAAAAGAGCTGCATATAATGCACACCACCAGGACAGAGATAATCCAGTTTATCTGGCTGTAAATGCATGAGCTAGCTTATTTGTTGGAGTCTATATGTGCTGGAGAGAGCAAACCAACAGTAGGAGGAAGCAGAGACAGAGCTTCTTGACACACAGCTCAACAGAGTGGCAGACTGGGAGATTTCTAAGCACGTATACTGGGTACTGTTTGTTTCCTCTGTGTTCATGGAACCAGTAACTTGTGTAAATTTTTTTGTGAATAAACAAGAATAAACCAAGAATATATCTGATCTATATCACTAATTTCTCATCCAAATGGAAACACACTGCAAGGCCCCACGTTTTGGCTAATTGCTCAGGCCAGAGCAGCAACAATAGAATTAAATTGTATGAGCACATTGATTTAAAACCACTGAAACAAAGGAATTTACTTAGGACTAGTTCATTGGATTGGCATACCAACTTTAGTTCACTCCACTGTGTCGAGATACTGTAGAGGTCTTATCGATTACACAATATCAAAACACTATCTCTGCTGCCTCATCTAGATACCAATTACAATTCAAAAACTCCATTTGGGAATCTAGCTTGTAATGTTTTCACAATTCTTTTGTTTCTTGCAGCAGTACTGAGAAAAGCAGCTCTCTTCCAGATGAACATAAGAACTTGCAATAACTTAATTCATGTTACTGCAGCGTATCATATTACGACAAGTTTTTAGAACATGTTTATACTGTTAAGTCCCTGGATAAAGTTCTCATCCCTTGGATCAGTGATTGGTTAGCACCATTGTAAGTGAGACCACAACAGGGCCCAACAATGCCATTCTGAGTATGCTTACAGGGCCAATCATAAACCCATGGGGCTTGATTCTCTCTTGGTTCTGGGATCCATGCAGCATGTGTGTGTTGATGGGTGGGGGAGAGACTCTATCAAGGAGGTGGTCCTGTCTTCCTGATTCTGGGAGCCAGTCCATGCCAACCCTGGCATGAGTTAGATTAGCATAGGGACTGTTTTCAGTTACACCAGTAGAGGGTCAAGATAGGAGAGTTCTCCTAGCATGCCTTCCCTTTCCCTTCCCCTAGCATGTCTCCTATGCTAGGAATGCGTTGGTGCTGGACCCAACTCTACCAGTTTTAAACTAGCTGGGCGTTTCTTCCAACAATGTAAGTTCTCAACTGGCCAGTTCTAGTCAGAATCTGATTGCCTCAAAGGAGTCCAATTGGATTTGAAAATCTGGTCCATATTATGAAGCCCTTGGGGACCAAATCCACGCAGATTTGGTTCCCCATGCCACTTTACAAAAAATAATAAAGACTCTAGGTGCTTTTACTGATGTGTGTTATAAAACATAATGAAAAAATACTACACGTTTTTACAGATTAGCAAGACGACCATTTTACTTTGCTCTTTAATACAAAAAGGGCCATTTACTTAAAAAATAATTGAGAACTTCTCAAAGTGTTGGCAAAATAAAAGTGAATTCCTAAGCTTTGATATTGTATGCCCAAGTTTCAACTTGAAAAGGATGTGGTTTTGTTGGTCTTTAATAGAAGCTAATTTGTAAGTAAAGAACTTGCCCACTTTGGAATCACCTTGTGCAGCTACGCAAAACACGTTATCCACTACAGCTGATCAGGTATGTGCTTCCTATCTGCTGTCCCACTGAAAATTTAGATGAGGATGTGGAGAAGAAATCATTTTTAACAATATATTCCACAGATATTCAACTTCATGGCAAAAAAATATATATTTTCCCATTGAAAAACAGTTTCAGAAAAAAAAATTGCAACCAACCCTACTATTACATACTTTATAAAAGGCTGTGGGTTCCATGAGTATGCTAGTATACTTTTCACTCACTTAGCATTTTTCGATTATTATTAATTAAATAATACACATAGCACTCCTACAAGCAGTTACATGATGCTGAGCACAATCACTTCGCCTTTACCCTTGCCAGTTAGCTGAGGTCAGCAATGCAGATTCCTAGTGCATGTGTGATTGGCACAACTTTTTACAAACCGGCTGGCCCAGCCTGATGCTCTTGGTTTGAAAGCAGTATATTCCGCCCCCAAGTTCCACCTGCCCAATAGAGGCACAGACATGTGAAGTGACTAGCCCAAGGTCACCCAGCAGGTGTGTGGCAGAGCTAGGAAAAGTATCCAGGTCTCCCAAGTCCTAGTTCTGCACCCTCTCCCCTGTAATGCACAGTCTCCCTTATGGTGGTGAGCAGAATCCAATATTTAAATAGATGAGCAGAGAAAGAGGAGGGGGAAATGGTATCATTCCCCCTCCCTCCTTTTTTAAAACACAGATGGGAAAACAGAGAAGTTAAGTGATTTTCCCAGCCCCAGAGAGAGAGAGAGTACCAGAGCCAAAATGAGAACTCAGTTGTGTTTGGCTACCAGCTCTGTGCTCAGACCACTGGACCAGGCCTCTCTAGGTTATCCGGGCAACAAGCCAATGTGTTCATGTAATTAAGAAGAAAATGCCATATAAAACAGAACACAGGCCAACGCTCTGTAACAAAGCTATGAATCACAAATCTCAGGCAGAAATCTTAAAAAAAAAAAAAAATCTCAAAATCCTAACATATTAATGTGTTCAAATGCTCCTATATATTTTCTCAGGGTGGGTTTTATATAATAAACTGTATTTGTATATATAAAAATGGATGGCTGAAAATATGTATTAGCCCCTGTGCACCCCAATTTCAAAGGCTCTGCATATCTTCTGGTACATCTACCCAACGGGGAAAACTGCAGCAGGCTGCCACTTTTGCTTATGTTGTTCTGTGTAGTCATTGGGATATCATCCATCAAAAGAACACCCACAGAACAGCATATTGTCAGTGCAGGCTGCCAAACCTGAGAAAATGCTGTAGTTCTGAACACCTCCAATGGTGTCTCTGCATGTAAGATTCTTCCACTTCATTTTACATTGAGCAAACTAGTAAAGGAGCAAAAACAATAGGTCTTGTAATAATATCGAGAACTACAAACCTGCAGCATGTAATATGGGATTAGTGAAGAGGGACCTAAAATGCCCCCCTTCCAGAGAGCTCCAAGAAAAAAAGGCTTTGGTTCTGTCTAAACTGAGAGAAAGTAGAGGGTCCATACTATGCTAGCATTTGCCATCTTATCCTCTCCTATTTCTATTCTTTCCTTCCCTGTTCCTCTTTTCTTTTGTTTTAAAACATACCCTGTTTCTGGATGGATCACTGCAGTGGGACCTGTGTCTTGATTTCCTTAAGACTGGAATACGGATAGGCCATTTATAGAACAAAAGAGAAGTATGCTAGTATACAAAACTAGATCCTGCAGAAGTGTGTATGTGCCCCAATATTTTGGAGGCTCCATAGAGGAGGAGAACCCTCAAACACCTCAATATTTACCTACTCCAATGCCTGAGACATGAACTGCCTGTAGGAACCGCATCTGCAGCTATTCCTTGTGATTCAAAAATATGGACATGACCTCTATCACAGCTAACCTTTGTGCTGCTCAGAGGGAAGATCCAAGATTGAAAAAATAGTAGTTGTGGAGAAAAGACAACCTGCCTCTACAACCAAGTCCACACCCTTTGACATGCTACTGTTAGAATGTAAGACAAATTAGAAATCAGGAACTAAGTGTTTTATTGGGCCACTAAACATTCAGATGGTTCACATGCCAACCTTCAGTTGGTCGTTCTCGTAGTGTGCTTTGTATCTTTGCACGCTGACATGAGACACTGTGGTGTAGATAAAACTGCTAATCTCATCAAAGCCACATTCTTCTGGCAGCAGAAGTAGAACATTATGTGAAGATCTGTGGGAGATATGTGCAAAGGAAAACGCTTCCTAAGAGTTGGCTCCCTCATCAGTATCACCCATGAAAGACCAATACATGTAATCTGTACAGACTTCATCTCTCAGAGAGACAGTTAAGAGCATTTGGAACATCCTGGTCATCAGAGACCATTTCACAAGGACTGTGCAAGATTACCCCATAAAGGATCAACATGGACCTATAGTGGCAAAGGTTTTGTGTGAGAAGTTGTTCATGAATTATGGGTTATCCTATCAGAATACATATAGTGCAAAGATGCAACTATAAAAGTAATTCAGTCAAAAAAGCTGTGACATCTGAAAGGAATAAGACTAGCTACAGAACTAACCCACAAAGAGACCCTGAGCCAGAAAGGTTCAACCACACACTGTGAAATATTCAGGTACATTAGACTCTCAGCAGAAACAGAGTTGGAGACAGCATCTCACCAAGCTAATGATTATAATTATAATGAAGCCACTGGAAAGCCCTTTTGTTGGGATATACAGGGGTTAAGCAGAGACCTGGGAAACTGCTGGTGTGCGGACATGGTATTAGGGAGCAGAGGCACGAGCAGGTACCACTTCTGCGCTTGATAGATAAAGTGCTACCCCTCTCCCTTCATTTCTCCTCATTAAGGATTGATAAGTGTTGCAGCTGCATACGGAATGTGGGGATCTAAAGAATACCTTTTGGGTAAAGCAGTGTTATCTCCCCCATCCTTCCTTTCCCAGCTACATAAACAAGCTCAGGGTCATGGCCCTTTCCTCCCTTCCCTACAAACTGCTGATCAAGGGAATTTGTGATTACAATTATTGTAAAGAAATGTATCTTCAAAGTAAAAGTTATTTGCAAAATATGCTAATGCTGTAAACAGTAATCAGGGGCGGGGATAATTATATTCAGTAAATAGCTATTAATATTAATTGTATGGAAATTTATATTACTCAATAAGAGTTTTGGGGGTGTTGTAGTAAATGTGGATATTTACATATAAATTTAGATTTAAGAAGTGTGCAGTAACTAATTCAGTGCTTACTCGACAATTGGATCACGGGGTACAAATACTGCAATAAAGAAGCCTGTCTACTCAATCTGTCTCTGGGTCAACCTGCTCATTCTCCAACATCTTTTTTTGTTGTTCATAACTTTGGCAAAATAATACTTTTGGGCTATATCTTCCATGCTGAATCTCAGACAAGAGATGACTGTCAAAATTCTCAGCAAAATATATTCAGCTGAATAAAGCTTTATTTTGCTGAATTTAAAGATTAATAACTGTAGTGTGAGAATATAGACACATTCTTTAAGTGGCAACTACAGAACTTCCTGACTGGGAAGTGCCTACATTTAAGCTCTCCTTTGTAGCACATTCTGGTCCTTTCAGATAATTATAGAAGACGAGAATGTTTTTTTTTTAATAGAACTTACTGATATTTAAGAATCAAGCCAAGTCGGAAAATTATGGCCCTGATTCTTCATTGCAGCATATTGCTCATGCTGATGCAATGCCACTGTAAACAAGGTGGGGTTGCTAATTTTTTAATCTCAGAAAACGGACACCCTTGCCCTGCCCCCTGCCGCGCCCCTGCCCCAAGGCCCCGCCCCTGCTTTACCCCTTCTCCGAGGCCCCACCTCTGCTAACTCTATCCCTCCTCCCTCTGTTGCTCATTCTCCCCCACCTGCACTCTCTTTCACCAGACTGAGGCCAGGGGTTGGGGTACGGGAGGGGGTGAGCACTCAGTTGGGGATGAGGGGTTTGTGGTGCAGGAGGGGACTCCGGGCTGGGGTCGAGGGTTCAGAGTGTGGGAGGTGGCTCTGGGCTGGGGCAGAGGTTGGAGTGTGGGAGGAGGTGAGAGCTCTGGGGTGGCACTGGGGATGAGGTGTTTGGGGTGCAAGAGGGGACACTGGGGTGGGACTGAGGGGTTCAGAGTGTGGGAGAGGGCTCCAGGATGGGCCAAGGGGTTGGGATACGGGAGGGGGTGCGGGCTCTGGCTGGGGGTGTGGGGATGAGGGGTTTGGAGTGCAGGAGGGGGCTGAGGGCTGGGGTTGGGGTGCAGGAAGGGCTCCGGCTGGGGGTGCAAGCTCTGGGTTGGAGCCAGGGATGAGGGGTTTGGGGTGCCAGAGAGGACTCAAGGCTGGGGAGTGGGACCAAGGGGTTCAGAGTGTGGGAGGGGAATCCAGGCTGGGGCAGGGGGTTCGGATGCAGGAGGGGGTGAGGGCTCAGGGGTGGGACTGGGGATGAGGTGTTTAGGGTACAAGAGGGGGCTCGGGCCAAGGGGCTTGGAGTGTGGGAAGGGGCTCTGAGATGGGGCAGGTTGTTGGGGTTCAGGAGAGGGTGAGCACTCTGGCTGGGTATGCAGGGATGAGGGGTTTGGCGTGTCAGAGGGGGTGAGTGCTCTGGCTGGGGATGCAGGGATGAGGGGTTTGGGGTACAGGAGGTGGCTCTGAGAGGTTCAGAGTATGGGAGGGGGCTCCAGGCTGGGGCAGGGGGTTGGGTCATGGGAGGGGTTTGGAGTGCAAGCTCCGGGAGGGAGTTTGGATGCGCGAGGGGGATCAGAGTTGGGGCAGAGAGTTGGGGCACAGAAGGGGGTTCAGGGTGCAGGCTCCAGGCAGCGCTTACTTCAGGCGGCTCCCAGGAAGTGGCCAACATGTTCCTCCAGCTCCTAGGCGGAGGAGTGGCCAAGGGGAGGGGGCTTTGCGTCCTGCCCCTGCAGGCAGGCATTGCCCCCACATCTCCGACTGGTCGTGGTTCCCAGCCAAAGGGAGCTGCGGAGCCAGTGCTCAGGGAAGGGGCAGTGAACAGAGCCCCCGTGGCCGCCCCCCTTCAAGGAGCCGGAGGGACATTCCAGCCATTTCCTGGGAGCCGCTCAGAGCTGGGTAGGGAGCCTGCCTGCTACGCTGCGCTGCCAACTGGACTTTTAATGGTCCGAGCCGCCGGGTCCCTTTTTGACCAAATGTTCCGGTCGCAATCTGGACACCTGGCAATCCTAAATCAATGTCATATATGACACAAGCATAAAGCAGTATGCTGCAGTAGAGAATCAGGCCCATAATTTTCAGACTTGGCTTGATTTTCAAGGCTCAATGAGATCAAAGAAAAAGCAGAAGTTTAAAGTTTTATTGACAATTTTTCTTCATATTATATATATATATAAGGTGTGTTCATATAGATATGATTGCCACCATATACATAAAACCCACACACTTTATATTTTAATTATCCTTTCTGTTTTTACTTTGATCTCTCATTTTCACTTAGTCTGGAACCACATTTTACAATAAAATTATATAAATACTGTGTTGTACCACAAGTGTCTGTGTGCAGGAGTATTATGTACTGTCCCCTACTTCCCATCACACAGGGGAGTGTGACAGAAATGTGTTTTGTGCTAGTTCCACTGCAAGCATGAACCACATCAGACAGTTATAGACATGGTTCACAAATTTCATAGTGATGTAGGGCCTGCTTTTGAAAATACTCTAATTCAGATGTATAAGTATGTATTTGTGCCCCCAAATTAGGTTAAAATATATATTATAGCATTTTCACCCATAAGTAATAATGAGTACAAGTTTTTTGGAACAGTTATTTGCATTTTGAACAAATAAAAAAGACAGTGGAGGTTTAAAACAAAACAAAACTCAGGGCCATTAAAGCCTCAGGGTTAAAGAAAAGAGAGGGATGAGTTTTCTGTCTCATGTACTGAGCCCAGTATCAAGGAAGGTCATTATAATTGGTGGCAGTGAACATAAGCATCGTGCTTTTGCAGAGCCAGTCTTGACCTTTGCTGACTCTGCAGATCTCGCTCCAGGTACTATAGCCTGTAGCATATATTGTAAGATCTCAACTTCATTTGTGCAGATATGGACAGCTATATTATGTATGTACCACTGGTAAGTCACCACTAGGACATATTACAGCTTGACTTAGGATCCTAGGGTGGTTTGGGAGATGAATTCACTAGAGAAAATCAAAGTCTCACAGACTAGAAGCACTTCATTCTCTTTGTGTGCTTTTTATTTCTCATATCTCTTTATGTGTCTCAGGGCTAGATCACAGGAACTCATTATATCTAGGAATGAGCACTCAAACTTTAAAAAAAGTTTTCTGTGGGTCAAAATGTAGTAGTGCACCTTCTCAATAATAGTGGTCACCAAGAGAGAACACGCTACACCAGGGGTAGCCAACCTGAGCCCGAGAAGGAGCTAGAATTTGCCAATGTACATTGCCAAAGAGCCACAGTAATATGTCAGCAGCCCCCATTAGCCCCACCACCACCACCACCCTCAGCACCGCCTGCACTGCCTATCAGTGCCTCTCCCTCCCTCCCACCGGCCACAATCAGCTGTTTTACAGTATACAGGAAGGTCTGGGGTGGAGTGGGGAGGAGACAGGAAGGGGTGGAGTGGGGGCAGGGCCTGGGGTTGAGCTGTGGAAAGTTGGCACCTGTAGCTCCAGTCCCAGAGTCAGCACCTATGCAAGGAGCCGCATATTAACTTCTGAAGAGCCACATGCGGCTCCGGAGCCACAGGTTGGCCACCCGTGCACTACACTAATACTTCACTTTCTATATTGTCTTTGCACAAAATACTGGGTCAGACTTCAAGATTTGGTACTAACTTTTAAGCATCTCCAAAGAACTGATCCATGCTAACTATGGAACTGCCTTCTCTCGCTACAGTAAAAACCGTAAACAACTACAGTCCTCCTAAACTATGAAATGGTCAACAGTATGTGGAAACCAGTGAAAGTCAGAGGCAGAACTTTCTCAGTTATTCTAAAAAAATAGAATAATAATAAATCCTGACAGCTACTTCAAGGAAGGAAACTGGAACATGTGCCTTTACGTTGTGGTGAGAAGAATAATTTTCAATAATGTCCTTGGTATTGTTAAAAGAAAAGGAGTACTTGTGGCACCTTAGAGACTAACAAATTTATTTGAGCATAAGCTCACGAAAGCTTATGCTCAAATAAATTTGTTAATCTCTAAGATGCCACAAGTACTCCTTTTCTTTTTGCAGATACTGACTAACACGGCTGCTACTCTGAAACTTGGTATTGTTGTGTATTCACTGATTCTTTTCACTTTTCTGTATTTTGTATTTAGAGAGGGATTTTCAAAGGTACACGTGGCAGTTATGCACCTAACTCCCATTGATGGTCTTTGAAAATCTCCCCCACATTAATCATATTTCACATTGGAGTATATATTTTAATGGGTTAAGTATAGATCTGTGGCATGCAACACATTACTGTAAAGAGATATCTGACTACATTATTCTTCTCAACCAGGTTTTTGTTTTCATAGTTATAGAACAGCTTCTGAATTTGTCAAATAAATATCACTGTTGTCCATCAGACCGACTGATTAAATGCACAATTGCAAAATTAAGGTATCCTTGTCCTTCCTTTGTAATTTAGGGTTAAATACTGCACGTTTCAAAACTATTTTAACTGTTTTCTTACTAAACAGCAACTCTGTAATAATGCTAACAGTCACAATGTGAGCATATCTTCAGTACTTTGCCATTCACCATAACCATGCTATCTGAAAACAATTCAACCTTCATGGTTACTTGATTCCAATCCTTACACTTCAAGGTGAAATTGATACAAACTGTATGGATTTTTTCATGGACTATCCATCACACACTTAAACCCTTTGGTTGAACTCTCTCATCTAATTTAACCAAGGGTTGGTGGGGAGAGAATTCCCTATATCTTAAACAGGAGGCTCTGAACATGTTTAAGTTTCAAACAGTCTGATTAATACACTACATGGCCTTTAAAATAATAAGTGAAAGCAAGTAACTAGAGGGCATAAATCTTATCTTAATGACAGAACCAGTAATGCATTTTGTAATTAATCGACTGAAAATGCTATAAGATCTCAGTTTTGAGCTGCACAGTGCCTTCCAACCAAATAGCTAATCTTGTTGAAACTATATTCTTTTACCACTTGAATTACCTTTACAAATTAGTTTGGCAGATATTGTTGTATTCCACAAAAACAGTCTGCAATGGCTTTAGCAACCATTACTAGTTTTTACAGTATATATTTTCATGTTCCACAATGTATATTTGTAGACTTTTTAAGCCTGATCGTCATAGCATGTTCTAATTTTAAACTTTAAATTACTGTTATATGAAGAGCTTAATCAATTTAGAAATTACTCTGAAATTTAACGGCGCTCAGTATGGATTATGAACACAAATATTTGTATATCTTGGATAAAAGGAAAATAAGCTGTTTATGTGTCTGTCAATGGTGCCTATGTTAAGACTACAGATTTAACGAGACATGAATAATGGTTATTAAACCCTGTTTACTCCTCTGTAATATGAGACAACAACTTAATGAGCAAAATTATCAAAAAATCTGGAATATGATTAACAGTATGAAAACCAACTACTATAGATGACACAGCAAAGTGAAGCCAAAGTAAACTTTCTAGGATATCTTTTTATTTCTAAATTTGTCTGAGGCATCCCCATAACATCTGTGTACCAAAAAACATTTTTTTAAAGAACATGTATATTTGGGAACTGCTTTGTTCAAATGATCCAAAAAATCCATTTGGGTACAGAAAATGAGTCTTTCAAGCCTCAGTGTTGTTGACTGAATCATTTTGATGTCTCAGATGTGCACCATTTCTCAATAGTGCAGTTGGAATCTTTTCACTAATTACACACAATACATCCCTGAATCCATTATGTTAAATAAGGGAACAATGATGTAAGAAAGACATGAGGCAGGGATGAAGAGAAGCACAGTAGAGAAAAAAGGTGAAAGGCACATGGAGGAAGTAACTGTTTTAAAAGTAGCCCCTGCCCACAAAGTGCTAAGCTGCCCTTTTAGCCACAGTTTGTAGCCTTTTAAACTCAGTTTCTAGAGATGGGTGTTTATCAATATTCCAGATTTAGGGCCTGATTCATCACCACACAACATCTATTTTGTGCCCTCAACAGACACCAAGCAGCTGTAAGACTGACAGTTCCAGACATTGGATGATTCTTGTAAGTAATGCAACCATCCTGAACTCATGCTAATGCAACTTCTTGTAATATCACATAATTGTGTATTCTCTCTGTATGTAAATTTGTTTTTAGTTAGTTAGTGATGAAAGGTGGCAGTTAAATTTCCTATGTTTTTAAAAATCTACCATCCATGGAAAATCAAAAGACTTGTCAGCGGTGTCCTTTATTCACACATTCAGTTTGATAAGATGTATTTTTCCCAAAACACAGTGCTGTGCTGATAAAGTATATTAATATAAAAGAATACTCTGGCTGCATCTTTGGCCTCACTTAAGAAGAGACTGAATAGCTCCATATAATTTTGACAGACAGGAAAAGAGAGCAATAATTTTGCAATGCTGATACTTGGTTGTCCCCCTTCAAAAAAATATAGTGCAGCTTTCTACCAAAAGATAGTTAAATATAATCTCAGCTACATGTTTTGCATACCCGACAGATGGGTTTACAATTCTAGTTTGTTTTTAATAAATACAAATAAATACAAGCCTAGCATATTCCCATCTGCATCATAGGAAAGAGAAAGATTTTACAGGGCATAATTTATATAAAATTTGACTATTTGCCTCAATGCTCTAGCCTACAAACAGACTAAATAGATGTTACCTCACCCACATTGTCTCTCCATAGACATAATATTATGGCATGATTGAAAAATGCAATTGGTTGTTTTCAGACTTTTAACAAATTAACTTTTTTGGTGGGTGGATGGGTATGTGTGTGAGACAGAGAGGCTTATCACATCCATTATTCTTTCCATGAGGACAGCTGTTAAATGTCAAAACAAAGAACAACAAATATGGTACAATTTGTTTGCCATTACAATACATCTTATCAAATCAAACTAGCTTTTTCCCCCAATTTTATGTCAACCTGCTAGGAAGATCAGCTATTAACTTCCAAACTCATTAGCATTATCAAGTGCAGACACTTGCACAAATAACTTGAGACTAGAATTCAATATTTAAAAGTTGTATGTATTGTCAAGTTCAGCTATATTCTATAAATAATGCAATATTTATAATTATTCTGTGCAAGGCAATACATACATCAGAGAGAGAAATACCGGGGGGAGAAGAGTTATTTAAGTGCCAATGTGGACATGAGAACATATGGATATAAACTGGCCATCAACAAGTTTAGGCTTGAAATTAGACAAAGGTTTCAAACCATCAGAGAGGAGTGAAGTTCTGGAGCAGCCTTCCAAGAGGAGCAGTGGGGGGAAAAAAATCCAACTGGCTTCAAGACTCAGCTTGATAAGTTTATAGAGGGGATGGTATGATTAGACTGCCTACAATAGCATGTAGCCAGTCTGCGACTGCTAGCAGCAAATATCTCTAATGGGCAGTGATGGGACACTAGATGGGGAGGGCTCTGAGTTTCTGCAGAGAATTCTCTCTCAGGTGTCTGGCTGTTGGATTTTGCCCACATGCTCAGGGTCTAACTGATATCCATATTTGGGATGGAATTGTCTCTCGGGTCAGATTGGCAGTGACTGTGGGGCAAGGGTACTTCCTCTGTAGCATGGACCCTTGCCTTCCTCTGTAGCATGGGGCAAGGGTCATTTGCAGGTTTAAACTCATGTAAATGTTGGATTCTCTGTAACTTGAAATCTTTAAATCATGCCTTGAGGACTTCAGTAACTCAGCGAGAGGTTATGGGTCTATTACAGGAGTGGGTAGGTGAGGTTCTACGTCCTGAATGTACAGGAGGTAAAACTAGATGATCATGATGGTTTCTTCTGACCTTAAAGCTCTAAGAGTCTATGAGTTACATAGGGGGAGGGGGAATAGCTCTTTTCTTTACCACTATAGAAACCTCAAGCTGTGCTTGGATATGATCCAAAGCTCATTAGAGTAAATGGGAAGTTGTTTGTTGGCTTCAGTAATTCTCATTGGAGCGAATTCAACTATTTCCTCTCTGTATGAAGTATTATCTGGATCAGTGGTTCTCAAACTTTTTTTTTCGCAGACCACGTTGGTGGGTGTCGACGGACCACTTAATAATTTTTCCAAATTGTCAGGATATAGATATTCAGACCTGTCTGTAAAGGCCTATACTCTAAGAATTTAGGTGTATTCTTATCACTTGGCTAGTTATAGAGGTATAAAACAAAGAATCAAAATCACTGTCTACCGGTATAAGAGCCTTCTCTTACTGTGACAGTCTGAGGCCCTGTGCTTAGGCTAAGGCCTTTGACTAAGCAACAGAGGCAGCCATAAGCTGAGAAGCGACTGGTCACATCCTCATATTCCAAACCAGTCACATTGAAATCAGGTGCTATTGGGCTGTTAGGAATACAATCCTGTCCTGATAATGCCTATCGCCTCCAGAGAAAGGGAAGTGCGTAGAAGATGTAAAAGGAAACTTAGTTTGATAGCATCCTGTCTGGCAAGAACTCACTTATCAATAGCTGTGATGTGAAATCCTCATTTCTGTGTTTGTTCTACCACTGTAGTCCCCATTTCCCTCTTGTTTGTCTGTATAATCTCTGTCTGGTTCTGTGATTGTTTCTGTCTGCTGTATAATTAATTTTGCTGGGTGTAAATTAATTAAGGTGGTGGGATATAATTGGTTACATAATCATGTTACAATATGTTAGGATTGGTTAGTTAAATTTCAGTAAAATGATTGGTTAAGGTATAGCTAAGCAGAATTCAAGTTTTACTATATAGTCTGCAGTCAATCAGGAAGTGGGAAAAATGGGAACAGGGAATGGGGTTGGGGAAATTGGAATCATGTTTTGCTGGGGGGAAATGGGAACAGGGACACAGGTAAGGCTCTGTGGTGTCAGAGCTGGGAAGGGGGACACTAAGGAAGGAAACTGGAATCATGCTTGCTGGAAGTTCACCCCAATAAACATCGAATTGTTTGCACCTTTGGACTTCGGGTATTGTTGCTCTCTGTTCATGCGAGAAGGACCAGGGAAGTACGTAGGTGAAGGAATAAGCCCCCTAACACAAATGTTGTTTGTACTGTTAGCTAACTATTGTAAAGCGCTTTGGATAAAAGCGCTATCTAAAAAACCTTAAACAATTTTATTGTTCTACAAATAAAAGCACACAACTCATATTTGAATATCAGTAGTCTTACCTGTCTAATGCATGTTCGCTCTCCCCTGCCGCAGCAGCCCCCGAGCTGGGGCTGGGAAGAAGTGGGGTCTCTCCCCCGCCACAGAGCTGAAGCTGGGAAGGACAGTCTCTCCCTGGCAGTCGCAGCCCTGGAGCAGGGGAAAGTCTATTCTTTTTCTTGCCACTGCAGTCCTGCACGTCCGAAATTCCACCCACCCGCTCTTTTCACCCCACTGCCCCTTCCCACGTACCCCCTATTCCCCTCAAGGCCACCACCTCACCTCACCTTACATGTGTGTCTTCTCCAGGGTCCAGGCACCTAATTAGTGGGGCCACGCATGCATAGCTCCACTAATTAAGTGGGTTGCCCTTCATTCTCTCGTGTGCAGCCTCCCAGGCGTGCACCGTACAGGGAACTATCATGGACCACCTGAATGGAGCTCACGGACTACTGGTTGTCCGTGGACCATATTTTGAGAGCCTCTCATCTGGATCATGAGGGGAGCAAGAAATCTGGTGCAAAGAAAAACAAACAAACAAGAAATGACACCTGAACAGTTTCAATATACCACATGGAAAAGGCTTATTCAGAAGAGAGGACATCCACTCACTCCATCAACACAGAAACCAAGTCAGCAGGCTCTATGAGGGAGATGCGTAGAGAGGCTGTAAGGTGAAATCCACACCACCTCAACCCAGGGTCAGTGAGTGGACATGCTGTATGGGTGCACATAAATGTGGATCCCCTAATCCCATACCCCTTCCCATGCATTCCCATATGGCGCAAATGGGTTGTTGCTTGTGTAGCTACCACAACCAAGTTCCCTTCTACAGCCCTAATAGGGGGCTCACATAGTGTAGAGAACTTTGCACTGGTTTTCTGCATCGAAGTGAATTTCAACAAGTTGTCTAATAATGTGTCCACTCACTCATTAAACATCAGTGTAGCAGCTGACTATGAGACATTCTGATTGTGAACACTGCTGAAAGTATTCTATTTTTCCAAGTAGGTGAAAGCAACTGAAAATATGGTTCACTGCATGTTTTTTTAAGTGCAATAAACTTACATTAATTTAATGTTATACATGAGATATTAAAAACGTATGAAACCAGGAAATCCAAAAATTAAGGTTCCCAGGGCAGAGTTATCTTCAGAGCTATGCGCATTTCATGTGGTTGTTCACGCTGGCAAGTGCATACCTTAACAGAAATAATACACTCACACTGGTCAAAATGATTTTGCTATAGGAACTTTAACGTTTGAATTTCCTGAGTTTAGTGCATTTTAGGTAAAGTCCATCATACAGGAAGAAAAGAAGAGAATAAGGACCTCCATACTATTTAAAGTATGATTATCCTCTGAAAAGTGACTATATAAACTTGGCATGTTCTTACACAGCATGTATATATGTATGTATAAAGTGTCTGATGTACTTGTTATAGTGATAAAAATAAGTTTTTAATGCTTTTGACTTCTATTAGCTCTGCAAAGTCAACACAGCTATGGGAGAATAAGTTAGAATTACCAGGTTTTGATTCTAATCTATCATTAATGGAACTGTTAACTAATTTCTAACTGCAGGGACATGTGACTGCACAGTGGTTATTGAGGACAGAATTTGGCCTGCAGAATTGTTATTCCTGGCATTGACATGACCGAAGAAGAGCACAGTTTGACTTTTAGATGCCAGGATAAATATGTAGCACAGGCAGTTAGAAAAAACATTGTTCTACTTCTAAACAGAGCACATCTGATAAGGGAATCATTGTGAGGCAACAAACATGGAACTCCTACAATGCCACTTTTAACTGTCACTTTTTAGAGTATATCCTCTAAGGGTTACACAGAAGGACCTCCCTCACCTTTATGTAAAAGGGTAAAGGTCTCCAAACTTGTCACAAACACTGATGTGGGAGGTGATCGGGCAGAGAGTCCAAATGTTCAGCCTGTAAAGTAGTGGTCCTAGCACCACACAAACATCTTCTGTCCCTTTCTCTCACTGTAGGCTAAAGTATCACCTACAGGGGAGCTACACTGTAGACTCCAGATTTGGCCCCGAATTGGGGGTGGATTTCACTCCCCCAACAGCCCTCCACCCCCTTCTTTACCTGCAAAAAGCCTAATTATTCAAATTAATTACTCCCAGAAAAAAAAATATTTCCTGTAGTAGTTGCACTTAAATTGATTGCACTCTCAAACTCTTTTTTTCCCCCAGAATAAGCAATGTAACCACTTCACTGGTACCTCAAAGTACATTATATCAGATCTACTAATCTGATATCAAGACGTAATGCTACATTTGTTTTTATGGATTCAATGATTATTCAAAATCCAATTTTTCTAGACCTTGGATAAGAGATTACGAAACTGACACAGAGGAATAATTAAAAAAATAAAGGAAAGAAAAAAAGTTAATTCAAATCATAGACTCCAATACATAGAGTTCAAACTTTTGAAAGCAAATGTATGTTTCTAGAAAGCTACAATAAGATGTTATCAGAGTACACTAACAACAATACTGAAACTGAATGTTTGTCACAGTTCAGGAATACTCTACTATAATTACTAATTCTCAACTGTACAGTTTTTCCCTGAGTCCCTGATATCTGATTTGAACGATCACTGTAAGGTAATTTTTCAGTGATTTTTGTTAACATAAAAATTCCTACACTTTTACTGACTAACAGTTAGCCAATCAGAATGCAGGGATTCCCATTGTTTCAGAGTTCCTATTTCTCAAAAACAGAACAGTGAGTATACAAAACTCTACTCTGGTTATTATAATTCCTCCACTGTTAGTGCTTTTCTAATTTATTTTCAAGCTGCATGCAGGACACAAAAAGGCCCCATCCTGATGAAGACCTCCTTCCACAGTAATTAGACAGGGAGGGGAAATTAGCTCTTCAAGTGACTCCAAAAAAGGTAAAAACGTGAATATTGAGGGTTTTGCAACCTGGTCTGATTTTGGTCCCTTTCTCCCACAATGTGGGAGCACCTGGAGGGTTTATTAAGCTCCAGGACTGCAGTACCCCTATGGCACCACACTGAAAAACAGGAAGTGATATCATTCACAAAGGACTGTTCTGGGAGGTGGTGACAATGGATCTGCATTAACCTACTACTAAGTGGGCATAGACTTCTTGTATTTGCCCTGAATCTCACCATCTTCAAGACTGGTCAGCCCAAGACATAGCCAGCAAATGTCCACAGCAGCAAGGGGCTTCTGTGCCTTTACTGGTTCATAGGATTGGCCCAGCATAGAGCCCCCTATATGCAAAAAAATATGTCTCCTACACCAGACGGTATGCTCCAGATAGTGGATTAACAACTACAGAGGAGATAAACTGCAGGCCCCAGTATCATATATGGAAGTGCTGCTGAGATGCAATATTTTAAGATGTTTCTGTTCTGCACTAGTTTGGGTGGTTAATTAGATGGTGCTAGAGCATCATTACGTGCAACTGTTTAGACTGAAATCAATGGTGGATTGAAATGAAATGAAGAATTTCATGAAATGAAGAAGCTACCAGCTCTGTTGTGCTGTTGATCTATTCTGATAATAGTATTTAAATATTTTGACAATGAAGATGGCTACTCTGCCGTTTACATTTAATGCTTCAGGTCTTCCATGCCCAAATGAGCCTATACTATCTGCTAAGGTTGGTTTTCTATGTCTATTCTTTCTGTTAACAAGGTCCAATAAACCATGCTGCTGATGAGGAGAGTTCTAATTTCCTCTCCCTCCTTAGCGTGAGCATGTAGTCCAATCACTATCTATCCCACATTCAGCAAAGGTTGAAGACTAATCCTACTCCCAGAATTCCCAAATATCTGCAACATCTCGAGAAAGGATCTGATTGCTAGATCACTTACATATATTCATATTATATATATTAAAAGTTTTCAAATGAGGAGTCCTCTGCACCATCTTACTGTAATACAAAAAATTACAGTGTCTGAGCAACAGTGGACTCCAAATGCAGAGAGATGGGGGCTGTCCCTGATTCATTTTACATTTCCCTGCATATATCAGAAGGCAACCTTTATCGAGGGGCCCCATACAGTACTCTGAGCTACCAAAGGGATGCTCTCAATAACCTATTAGCCTTTCTTCCTCATCTTAGTATCTACGATGCTGCAATCTTTGTTGTTGTCAGAATAATTAGAAGAGCTATTCAGTTTTGTCCCATTTGGTTACCATTTTACATAAAGCTTATTGTCCCACGTTAGTCTATTTAACTTCACAAGCCTGAGGCCAAGTTTCAGTAGACGAGGGCTGGGTGGAAAGGAATCCTTTTCAGAGGATCCCCACAAGGTACTCTATGCCAGCAAACGTCTGTAAAGGTATGAAGTAGGGGGCAGCCAGACTCGCAGTGGTTCCCAGACTTTTTACTAAGGCAACTCACCAACTGCCTTGTGTCTTTTCTGGGGACCAGCATTAACCCTGCTCTCCTCCCTCCTTCTGAGACCCCTGCTCACCCCTTCCCACCCTCCAGTCCCATGCTCCCCCCCTCCCTTCCCCTTCTTGGTACTCCCCCCGCCCCTTTGGTCTCAGTCTCCCAGTTCTGCCCCCACCTGCAACCCTCGCCAGCCCCTCTCCCCCCACACCTGGTTTGCAATCACTGTCAGGCTGCTGACTGTCCACTCCATGGCTCTCGTCACTTCCTCTGTTCTACTGCCTGCTGCCGAGGGGAAACGAGAGTGGGATCACTCTCATGCAGCAGCATGGAGGAAGCAGATGGATCCAGCAACCGAACAGTCAGCAGCCTGTCTCTGCCCTACGTGTGCCCCAAAGGCACTTCCTCCATGCTGCTGCTTCTGCTGCCTGTAGGAAGTGAGAATGCGGAGAGTGGAGTACCTCCATGGCACATGAGCCACCTAGAGTCTTAGACCCTTTCCTCAGCCTACTCTGGGAAACACTGGTCTAGAACAGTGTTTCTCAACCTTTTTGATACCAGGGACTGACTTGCTGCCTTCCTAAACCGTATCAGAGAGATCTCAGGGACTGGCACCACGGACAGGTCATTGAGAAACACTGGTCTAGAGGAGGACTTACACAGTTCCAATGGCTGGGAACCCCTTCATGGGGCCATGGCGGGCCCATCTGAAGCTTAGGGGATAGAATTTCAACCACGGGAGGAAAAATATGAAAGTAAAGGAAGTGAGAATTTCAAACATAAGTAAAAATATATTGAGTGTGTATTCAAAACTCCATCAGAAACATCTCAAACCAAGTTATTTGGAGAATAGGAACAAGTGCAAAGCTTCATTTTAGACTTGAAACAAACTTCAAAATCAGCTCTCTCTCCACTGAAGGCTCTTTTAGGAGAGTGTTTTAAGTTTTATTTTAGAGTTACTGCATACCTTAACATGTAATGCAAGAGCTATTGCAAGACCCGTTACAAAGGTTCTGGTCTGTTAGAACTTTACCTTATCAGTTTCTCACCCATCACCCTTTAGCATGGTGCATCAGTGACTCCCCTCCTAAAACAGAGAGCTTCTACCAACTCTACATAGGGAGCAGTACTTTGTCCCTTTTAAAAAAAAAAAAGGTCTTTGGGGTAGACATGAGTGACAAGCAGGAAGAAGAGGAATATGTTTTTTCTTTGAAACTCAGAAGGTACGACATCAACTTCAAGAAGACTATTTTAAGAAGAAAAACAAAATCCTACCGAAGCTGCAGTTTATTTGGAATTTCTCTGCATGTAACACTGACATTGATGTAACATGGCAGCCATTCTTTTTTACTTTACAGTAAGGCTGTGAACAAACAGAATAATACTGGGACTCCCTAACACATACCACTACCACCGAAATCTTAAAGTGCTCATAAAATAGAAGATAGAACAGGTTATTTTGACACACCTTTACAAAGAGAGGTTGAGATAGCGGTGGTGGGGTTATGCCAACCAAAGCTTTACTTTCTGGAAGGCATTATAATATGGGGATTTTGATTTGCTGCTGTTTTGATATAATGTCTGAAGTTAACAACTTAATTATTTGTAGAATTACCTTAATGATCCCATAATAATGATTGATATTTCCATGAGTATACAAAAATATCATGCGTAGATGGAAGTGGGAAATCCTTTTATATTGACCAATCCCCACCTGATTCACAAACTTTATTTTTAAAATAGTGTGATACAAATGTACATCACTATCTAGCATCTGTCATATTACAAGGCTAGCTCATCACCTACTTATTTAATCTGATCAATTATATTATTTGATATTCCCTGTATGTATAATTTTAATGGTTACATCAAGTACTTAAATATAGTTGTCAACATTAACAAAATGAGTATTTAAAGGATAAAACTGATGAATGAGGGCAGAAAAATAGGAGAATTATCATAGGGTATTTTACTGCAGTAATGACCAGTTATATTAGATCTTTAAGAAAAACGCTAACATATTCAGTACTTACAGAGTAACTTCCCTGATAATTACACTAATAACAAATCAGACAAGTGAAACAGAATACATCTGTGTTTGCTAGTTATACCTCACTGGGCACACAGATAGAGAATATTTTAATGTGGAAGATGTGCTAGCATGAACAATAATTATTTAAAAGAGTAGGTCTCCCTGCTATGGTACAGTGGATTGTGGCATCTTATTTTTAAATGGGGATCAATCACTGTCATTAATTATCATGCCACATTAAGAATGTTCCCTCCGTAAGGGCCTGATATTAAAACCACTGAAGTCAAACTTTAGTGGGCTTTGGATCAGAACCTAAATTCCTATTTTGAGGGAAAGAGGAAGGAAGGGGAGAAAAGAAATGGGGAAGTATAGGAATTATCTCAATTTATAACAAATATAAAAACTTAATATATATCTATTACACTCACATTTGATCTACTAGGTATCTTAAATTCAGCTTTTATTGGGAAAAAATAGATTAGTTACGAAAAAGAGGAAATTACTTATTTGCAACTGCTTTTTCCTGAAGACAGGTATTATGATATATCTCTGCTCTGGCCTATTCCCTTCCCCCAGGAAATGAACCCAGATCTTCGAGTTCCAGTCCAGTGCCCTGAACACATTACCATTCTTATTCAGATAACCTGCATCTTCATAATAGAGTTTGAACATTGTAACATTTTGTTATATAGACAACACTTATCTTCCCTAAGGCCACCACAATATCTGCCATCAAAAAAGATGGTTGAGCATATCATCATAATACTTCTGCTGAAATTATTAGCACTGAAATAGTTAATGTTGAGACAATGATGAAACCTAATGATAATTGAACAGCCCATTTAAAAGAATGGGACTCATTCAAAACTGGACAACATACAAGAGAACAAAGGGTAGATTTTACCTTCTCAATTTTCATGAGACTAACATTAAACTAACAAGCTACCTTTTGTTTTACTGGAGATCCTCAAGCTTCGCAATGTCTGCATAAGAAGGCTTGATTAAAGCAAATATGTTTGGCTGAATTACCCTTGCCATACGCTTTCTCTGCCATATCACTAACCGCAAAGGATGCCCACATCCAATGTCTGGGCATTTCCACATCCTCACAACGACACCAATCCTCTATTCTTTGGGTGAAAGTCAATTAATGTGCGACTCTTCTTCCATAGCACACAAAGAACAGGTAGCTCCCAACGTCAGCTACCAGTACTGTGCCCTGGCAAACTCAAAGGCATCCAGTGTCTCAGCTTTTGGTCTGGAAGTTCCAAATCGTGAAAAACAGCCAGTCTTGTCTATGTCAATATAAGCTTCACCATCCAGGCTCTCATGAAGATTGCTAGAGTAATAATCAATAGCATCCCCAGGAAGAAGATATTTTTCGAACTACATTTCCATCTTTGACAAAGCCATAATAGTATGAGGATGCTTTCACTTCTTTACCATCAGCCCCAGCATGGTCTGAATACAACAATTGACATCTTGTCTCTGGGTTCCTCAAAATTATGTCTTTCAAGTCATCGTCATTGTTCTAGACAGGAATCATTGTTCTATGTCAATACATGAAGGGCTGGAGAGAAGGGAGAAGCACATTTAGTCTACTAGACTGGTAATTCTGTGCTAACAGTGGGTGAAATCATGGCCCCACTAAAGTGAGAGTTTTGCCATTGACTAAAATGGAGACAGGATTTCACACTTTGTGCTTATGCACCTTTCTGTCTGACCTGTAATCTTTATGTACTAAACCACTTAACACCACGCTATTAATGGTTGATCTACTACCTAAAGACACTCAGACACCATATCATGCTTTTAAAAAGCAAGTACACACTAAATAGGTGGATATAACTGTACCCTCATTTAGACCATTAAAGATGCCTAATTTCATTTTGCTATTTCACTTTTTCTTTAAGCTTGTAAACTAAAAACTCTTTGGCAAATTAAAACAATTTAAAATGTAAGCGAGAACTGAGTCAACAAGCTGGTGTTACAAATCATGTATTTTCAATCAAATATCCACAGCCTGTAAGAGAATTGAGTTAGGCCAATGTACCAGCATAATCAACGAAAATATTCATCATCATTATCACGTTCATCTGGCAGAAATTAGTAGCAGATGTTCTGGAACCTTCCATGTTTATATTTGAGATGTTCAACATTCCCCTTTGAATTCAAAATTAGAAAACAATGAATAACGATCCTATATTCATAGTACACTGTACTTTGCATCATAATCTGTATCTAGCTCAAATCCAGCTTTCAGACTGATGTAACCATTGACACTTCCACTTTCAGGCTAAAACTCAAGCAGGTGGATTTGCTTTAACACGGAAAGGCGTATTATTTTGCAGTGGAGATGTCGTAGCCAATCAGAATGCAGGACTGCTGTTCAGTTACTGTCCAATGGCTCAATTATCCCTAGAAATTCTCATTTTCATAATGATTTTAGGGTTATTTTGCAACACTACAGTATGCAAATCCCTGAGCTCTGAGGGCCATTATTAGTCAGAACATAGGATCTGCTTAATTACTATAGGGCAGATCCTGAGATGGTTTAAATCTCCACAGCTCCAATGACTTCAATTGAGTGTATCTGGCTGTATTATTTTATTTCTGCAAAACTAAGGAAACTATGAAAACGCTTGTACTCTGATTAGCTTCTGCCTACAGACCAACCAAAAGAAATGTATAGCAAAAGAAACTTCCATTAGCCACTTAATCCTAGATATTAAATACAATGTTATTTTAAATGAACTACTCATTGGGTTGGGAAAGGGAGAATAAAGCCTTTCTGAGCCAGGAAAGAGGGACATAGGAGAGATTTTGAGAAGACTAAGATTAGTGAGGTGAGTGGAATGAATCAAAAGCTCAGTCTGTCATGCTTATTTTGAATTTATGGATAGCAGATCTGAAAAGCAATAGCCAGTCAGAACATAGGAATGGCATGACAGAAAGCACATTTCAGAACTGGTATAGGGATCACCTGGGAGTGATCATTATGTTAATGATATGTCATGACTTTTCTTAGCCCCATTTTCCACATTCTAATCTTGTGGTCATTTTAATGCTGAAACATTCAACATTTTGTTTCATCTAATAAGTAAATTTGCGGGGAGGGGGAGAAATCACCTCAGCTGTTTGTTTTTTTAATTTATTTTCTTTGCTCATTGATAACTCAAAAATTCTCCAAACTCTACATGTAATTAATTCTATTGAGTAAATTAATCCAAGATCTTTGGGAGGGGAAAAGAATCCCCAAAAGTATTGGGGAAGCCTGTATCCCAACAAAGGGGAAAAAATTCATAGGCAGGAGTTGTAAACCGAGCTGGATGAGCAAGCATCTTAGAGAGGTGATTAAGAAGAAGCAGAAAGCATATAGGGAGTGGAAGATCGGAGGGATCAGCAAGGAAAGCTACCTTGTTGAGATCAGAACATGTAGGGATAAAGTGAGATAGGCTAAAACTCAAGTAGAGTTGGACCTTGCAAAGGGAATTAAAACCAATAGTAAAAGGTTCTATAGCCATATAAATAAGAAGAAAACTAAGAAAGAAGAAATGGGGCCGCTAAACACTGAGGATGGAGTGGAGGTTAAAGATAATCTAGGCATGGCCCAATATCTAAACAAATACTTTGACTCAGTCTTTAATAAGGCTAAAGAGGATCTTAGGGATAATGGTAGCATGACAAATGGGAATGAGGATATGGAGGTAGATATTACCATATCTGAGGTAGAAGCGAAACTCAAACAGCTTAATGGGACTAAATCGGGGGTCCCAGATAATCTTCATCCAAGAATATTAAAGGAATTGGCACCTGAAATTGCAAGCCCATTAGCAAGAATTTTTAATGAATCTGTAAACTCAGGAGTTGTACTGAATGATTGGAGAATTGCTACTATAGTTCCTATTTTTAAGAAAGGAAAAAAAATGATCTGGGTAACTACAGGCCTGTTAGTTTGACATCTGTAGTATGCAAGGTCTTGGAAAAAATTTTGAAGGAGAAATTAGTTAAGGACATTGAAGTCAATGGTAAATGGGACAAAATACAACATGGTTTTACAAAAGGTAGATCGTGCCAAATCAACCTGATCTCCTTCTTTGAGAAAGTAACAGATTTTTTAGATAAAGGAAACGCAGTGGATCTAATTTACCTAGATTTCAGTAAGATGTTTGATACCATGCCACATGGGGAATTATTAGTTAAATTGGAAAAGATGGGGATCAATATGAACATCAAAAGGTGGATAAGGAATTGGTTAAAGGGGAGACTGCAAATGGTCCTACTGAAAGGTGAACTGTCAGGCTGGAGGGAGGTTACCAGTGGAGTTCCTCAGGGATCAGTTCTGGGACCAATCTTATTTAATCTTTTCATTACTGACCTTGGCACAAAAAGTGGGAGTGTGCTAATAAAGTTTGCGGATGATACAAAGCTGGGAGATATTGACAATTCAGAAAGGAATCGGGATATTATACAGGAGGATCTGGATGACCTTGTAAACTGGAGTAACAGTAATAGGATGAAATGTAATAGTGAGAAGTGTAAGGTTAAGCATTTAGGGATTAATAACAAGAATTTTAGTTATAAATTGGGGACGCATCAATTAGAAGTAACGGAAGAGGAGAAGGACCTTGGAGTATTGGTTGATCATAGGATAACTATGAGCTGCCAATGTGATATGGCTGTGAAGAAAGCTAATGCGGTTTTGGGATGCATCAGGAGCGGCATTTCCAGTAGGGATAAGGAGGTTTTAATACCATTATACAAGGCATTGGTGAGACCTCACCTGAAATACTGTGGGCAGTTCTGGTCTTCCATGTTTAAAAAGGATGAATTCAAACTGGAGCAGGTACAGAGAAGGGCTACTAGGATGATCCAAGGAATGGAAAATTTGTCTTATGAAAGGAGACTTAAGGAGCTTGGCTTGTTTAGCCTAACTAAAAGAAGGTTGAGGGGAGATATGATTGCTCTCTATAAATCTCTATAAATACATCAGAGGGATAAATACAGGAGAGGGAGAGGAATTATTTAAGCTCAGCACCAATGTGGACACAAGAACAAATGGGTATAAACTGGCCACTAGGAAGTTTAGACTTGAAATTAGACGAAGGTTTCTAACCATTAGAGGAGTGAAGTTTTGGAATAGCCTTCCAAGGGAAGCAGTGGGGGCAAAAGATCTATCTGGCTTTAAGATTCTACTCTATAAGTTTATGGAGGAGATGGTATGATGGGATAATGTGATAATTTACTTTACACATACTTTTGGTAATTAATTGATCTTTAAATATTCAGGGTAAATAGGCCTAATCCCCTGAGATGGGATATTAGATGGATGGGATCTGAGTTACTACAGAAAATTCTTTTCTGGGTATCTGGCTGGTGAATCTTGCCCATATGCTCAGGGTTTAGCTGATCGCCATATTTGGGGTCAGGAAGGAATTTTCCTCCTGGGCAGATTGGAAGAGGCCCTGGAGGTTTTTCGCCTTCCTCTGTAGCATGGGGCATGGGTCACTTGAGGGAGGATTCTCTGCTCCTTGAAGTCTTTAAACCATGATTTGAGGACTTCAATAGCTCAGACATAGGTAAGGTTTTTCATAGGAGTGGGTGGGTGAGATTCTGTGGCCTGCGTTGTGCAGGAGGTCGGACTAGATGATCAGAATGGTCCCTTCTGACCTTAGTATCTATGAATCTATTAAGTGATAGGGTTGGTCAAAAAATTTCTGTCAAAACTGTTTGTTGAAGGAAAATTGGATTTTTAACTAAGTGGAAAAAAACTGACTCCTCTTTCCCTAAAATTTAAATTTTTCATCCAATGAGAGATGCACCCGAACTGCAGCACCTCCAAATCAGAGTTTTCTGGGTTTTGGCCAAACTGTTTCAGTGTTTGAATGTTTGCTGAAAAATCTCTTCTCCCCCCATGGAAAATTTAATTTTTCAACCAGTTCTATTAGGTAATTGAAAAATCCATTCTGAGCACATTTAGTAGGCCTCTATTAACAGCCCAGAGAATCTTCTCTCACTTTGTGTCATAATACCACCTCTTCCTTGCTGCTTTTATCTTTGTGAAGCTCCGTATTTCACCAAAAGAATCATCCTACAGACACAAAACACACACTGGAAATCATTCCACACACTTTAAATAGAGGTTGAAATTTGATTCAAATTCTCTATGGCATGTTTACAACATAAGGTTCTGAAAAACAGGTGAAACATAGAGATACAAACCCTGTGAAGCAGAAAATTCTGATGAAACCTTAACTATGGTCTCATTACTGCAAGACCATAATGCATAGCTATTCTGTTTAATCAGCCATCTTGCAAAAAGCAACATAAGCAGAAGAAGTATGACTAAACCTCTTGAACTCAATGAGTTCTCACTTTTTTTTTTGTTACGAGTTTAGCACATTCATAAGTATTTGCTGGATCATGGTCTGGTGAGGAACCAGATAGGTTGGGGAGTCAGGGCCCCCCCAGGGCATCTATGCTTCCAAGGAACCAGGATCCTGGATGCCTTAGCAATGCCAGCTGAGAGGTAGCCTGCCCCCTGAGCTGCCCCAGAATTTGGAAGTCTTAGGAAACCGGATCCCGGAAGGGAGAAGTCTGAGCTTCCCGCTCCCCCTTACAACTCCCCCCTACAAGCTTGTCAAGGAGTTGGAAGTCTGGAAACCCTGGAAGTCCGGGCTGCCAAGCACCCAGGCAGGTGAGCTGGCTGGCAGGATTCTGTCAGCAACCACCTGGTTGCCATCTCAATTTCATCAAAATAGATACATGCCATGGGAATGTGTCTATTTCAATGAATAGGCATTTTCCAATGGAAAAATATTCTATCCAAAAATTTCTAACCAGCTTTACTCAAGAATTCTGTACATAACCCCTGCATTGCGGCAAATGGTCTCCTACAAAGGGGCACAGTTTGGAGAGAAGGGGAGGAAGTAGTGTTTAAACCCAACATGCCAGAAATTCTATAGTCCTGACACAGAGTGAAATGCACTCTCATCCCCCTATGTTTTTTGCAATCTAAAGGGAAATTGTGGCCATGACTTTTAGAACAGCAACAAGCTCAAGCCTGTACATTGGACTTCAGCAGTAAAAAGATTGGGCCCTATGTATAACAGAGCAACATCAGAACATAGGTTCATACTTTTAAGGCCAATAAGGAACAATTTGATAATCTAATCTGACCTCCTGTACATCACACGCCATTAAATTCCACACAGTTACTCCTGTATTGAGCCCAAGAATTTATTTATTTATTTTAATTGTGGAAGGGAGTTACAGTATTTGTAGCACACATATCAGTGAAATGACAAGCATGTCATGCACCTTTCTGGCTGTGATATGCTACCTAGGCTGAGTGTTATAGAAAAAGATTGGGATATTTAAATGGCTAGTAAAACTGAAATATTCACACAATGTCAACCTGCTCAATCATCTGTTAGGGCTACCTGTTAAAAAAATAACAAGAAAATCCACATCAGCAGTGCACTATCTTATTTCATTTATGGCAGTAATTGAAGGCACAACTGCAGGTCTATCTTATTAATGGTAAAGTGTTGTATTTTCTTGAAATCTCATCAGATTATAATCTTTTATTTAAAAAACAATAGAATTGGTATTTCAATTTGACATTAAATAAACAAACATGAAGCTTTTTTTTTGCTGCAAATCAATATGAAATGACATTGAGTAGGATGGAAAGAAAATAATTCAGCATTTAAATAATTGGAGAAGTAGGCAACTGTTTCTACCAGATTTAGGTACTTATCTATTTCAATAAGTATTATCATTGTTCATTTGTATTTCTTGTAAATGTAGCTACGTTTTCTCTTTACAGGCACAATTAATAAGAATGGTCTCTAGAAATTTAGATAAAGATGATTAACCTACACACACACACAGGTTTCAGAGTAGCAGCCGTGTTAGTGTGTATTCGCAAAAAGAAAAGGAGTACTTGTGACACCTTAGAGACTAACAAGCTTATGCGCAAATAAATTTGTTACTCTCTAAGGTGCCACAAGTACTCTTTTTCTTTCTACACACACACAAGAATTCAAAAACTGGTGCTCTTCAAATCTAGTTGTCCTTTCTCAGTGTAATGTACTGATCGCTATGTACATCAGCATTTGTGTGAAAAAAAACACCTTTCAAAATGTTCCCATTGGGAAATTCTGGTTTTCCTCTGGAAAATTTCAGATATGTGGGAACGTGTTTTCCAATATTTTCCAGTATAGAAACATGAAGCTGGGAAAAACAAGTGACTCTTAATCCAATCTCGTACCATTGGGAGTTTGTATTTTAAAAAATCACCAAACTATCCCCTGCAGCACACCATAGTGAACATCCTCAAATTCAAGCATTAGTGGAGGAGAGGTAGGCTGGTAAAGGGGGTCCTGGAAAATTGGCATCTCTATGGGCAGAGTTAATGTTATAGAACAGGGATGGCCAAACTTACTGACCCTCCAAGCAACATACAATAATCTTCAGAAGTTCAATAGCTGGGCGCACCTGCCAGAGCTCAGGGCTTCTGCCCTGCAGGAAGGCGGTGGGGCTAGGGGCTTCAGCCCCGCTCTTGCTAAAGCCCCGAGCCCTAGCTGGCACCTCCCATGGTGCTGAAGCCCCTAGACCCCGCTCCCCACTGGGCAGAAGCTCCTAGCCCCACCACCCCACTGCAGGGCAGAAGCCCGGAGCTCCCTCTCCCCAGTCCGGTAGGCAAAGAATGTGGGGGGGGCTCTGCGAGCTGCACTTTAACTGTAAAAGAGCCGCATGTAGCTCACGAGCTTCAGTTTGGCCACCCCTGTTATAGAATTTGGCCTGTGCTTGTGAAGCTGTATTAGCAGTAAGCGTGTCCCCCTTTGGGTGGCATAACTCTTTATTTCCTTGCCTGTATACTGTAGTGCTGGCTATGCTATGTTGTGTGTGTAACAAGCTTAATTCTTTCACAACAAGGTTTTATATATTAATATTTTACATAGGAAATGGAGATAGTGATAAGCCTTGGCCAAACTTCAATTAACAGAGCTAATCACCTCACAATATCCACAATCACAATTGGTCTTATTTGACTTCCTTGTTGGCTGATGATGGGACACAAAGGGTTCAGTGGATGCACAGATTAAACTACCCTCTCATTCCTAGAGAGGGGCCCTCACAGCTGAGGCCAGTAGACAGGGAAATAGAGAGAAATTTGTGCTGCAACTGACAGCATCCTACCTGCTCTATGGATTTACTGATAGCTTTTCTTTCCTGGGTTGTAAATCTGTCACTTCTCATAATAACTGAAAGCACTTACACATTGAAAAAACACAGTTAAAAAAATGCACACTTACCAGTCTACAGCAATGCAGGAATAACTGGCTGTTGCAATAGTAATGTTCTATGGGTAAAATAAAGGGTTAAATAAAAATAAGGGTTACAGTTCCTGTAGATGTGCAGCTTAATGGAGTGTCAACAAAGCAGTGCATAATTATGAACAGAAAACAGTGTGTGAGAGAAGGGGAATTGTACTCAGTATAATTTCAAAGTGTGCTCTATCATTTGACAGAGACAAATTTGACTTTAATTCCCTGTATTTTAATGTTTGTTGCAACTGTACTTTAATTGATACTCATATCACTGACTGGAAAAATGCATTTTAGTGGAGGGAAAGGCTAGCTATTCTCTCTCTCTCTCTCAAATTGTACTTTTGTGTATGTTAAGAAAAATAGGCCAGAGTAACCCCCAGTAATTCTTACAGAAAGGAAAGGCTTGTCATATCTAGCAGTGTCACCAACCATAGGATGCCTCAGCTCCTATAAAGCTCATTCCTAATTCATGACACAAGAATCTTTTACTTCTTTAGCTGTTTTTTTCCCCCTTACAGCTCCAGATCTCTAACCTGCTGCCACATAAATATATTCAATGGAAGAAAGATAGATCCAGAGAGCTTTGGAATACCCCCCAATAATCCTATTTTCAGTGATAACATTTGCTTTTATAATCAAATAGCTCTGCTTCTGCCAAGTGCAATTTTTGCCAAGTTTTTTTGCTAGATAGCTTGGCAGAGCAAAGGCATCTGAACTATGTGACCTTCATAATGGTAGCCAATATGTTGCACTGCATATCCTCTGCTAAAGGAGATCAGAAAGCAAGCTAAATACTACAATTTTAGGGATCCTAAATATTTCATGACAGTGAAAAAAAAAACATAAACCTGCTTCACATTTTTTGCTAGTCTCAATACACAGCAACAATAGAGAATGTGGAGAGTTCCATGAGTGTCCGCAAACTTTCAAATCAAATTAAAAAAGTTCATTTTAAATTCATTTTAATAGTTTAATTTTGTGTGTGTTTCTGCTGTACAGACCATTGTTTGTAATAGCTTCGTAGAAGCTTGACATTTAACTTTCAACTGCTGCTTTGTCCTTTTCCATTTTGAAAAAATTGATTCATTTTTAAATGGAGCTAGAATTTGACATGGCTATGATTAAACAAAGGCTACTCCAATTTATATAGCTCCTCACCACACAAAACCAACTTCATTTGTACAAAGGCATTGTTGAAGAGATCAGTAAAGGTCTGTTGTGTCAGTTTTCCATGGAAATTTTGTATGGGGAACATAAAGGACTGCTATTTTGTACACTCTATCACAGAACAGCAGGTGTTTTGAAGGAAATTCGTTCATAGATTTTAAGGTCAGAAGGGACCATTGTGATCACCTAGTCTGACCTATGGCGTATTTACTTGATGATGGAGAGTTAGATTTGGGGAGGGAGAGGATGAAACCCTATAAATTTAAAATCCAAAAGCCTTCCCTATACAATAAATTCAAAAATTGGGCCTAAATTGACATGGTATACATTTTAGTTATAAAACTGAATCAAATCTTTTCTCTTTCTCCCTTTTTGCAATTTCCTTACAAATCTGACAACGTGTATGTTGTGTTTGTCTGTGGCAAATGCACTAGAATTGCAAAAATACTAAATCCAAAACAGTTGAGATATAGTTGTAGTGATAAGAAAAAAAATATTGGACATCTAATAAGAGAAGATTCATGTTATATTTTCAGGCCAGTTTTGCAGACCCAAAGGACTCAAATAATTTGGATACCTGTGACAAACAGGGTAAGAACAAGGGAAGAAGTGGCTCTGGGAAGAAGGATAAAGGAGTTGGAGGCGCAAGTGGTGTTCTCGTCCATCCTCCCCGTGGAAGGAAAAGGCCTGGGTAGGGACCGTCGAATCGTGGAGGTCAACGAATGGCTACGCAGGTGGTGTCGGAGAGAAGGCTTTGGATTCTTTGACCATGGGATGGTGTTCCATGAAGGAGGAGTGCTGGGCAGAGATGGGCTCCATCTTACGAAGAGAGGGAAGAACATCTTTGCCAGCAGGCTGGCTAACCTAGTGAGGAGGGCTTTAAACTAGGTTCACCGGGGGAAGGAGACCAACGCCCTGAGGTAAGTGGGAAAGCGGGTTACCGGGAGGAAGCACAGGCAGGAATGTCTGAGAGGGGAGGGCTCCTGCCTCATACTGGGAATGAGGGGCGATCAACAGGTTATCTCAAGTGCTTATATACAAATGCACAAAGCCTTGGAAACAAGCAGGGAGAACTGGAGGTCCAGGTGATGTCAAGGAATTATGACGTGATTGGAATAACAGAGACTTGGTGGGATAACTCACATGACTGGAGTACAGTCATGGATGGTTATAAACTGTTCAGGAAGGACAGGCAGGGCAGAAAAGGTGGGGGAGTAGCACTGTATGTAAGGGAGCAGTATGACTGCTCAGAGCTCCGGTACGAAACTGTGGAAAAACCTGAGTGTCTCTGGATTAAGTTTAGAAGTGTGTGCAACAAGAGTGATGTCATGGTGGGAGTCTGCTATAGACCACCGGACCAGGGGGATGAGGTGGATGAGGCTTTCTTCCGGCAACTCACGGAAGCTACTAGATCGCATGCCCTGATTCTCATGGGTGACTTTAATTTTCCTGATATCTGCTGGGAGAGCAATACAGCGGTGCATAGACAATCCAGGAAGTTTTTGGAAAGCGTAGGGGACAATTTCCTGGTGCAAGTGCTAGGGGAGCCAACTAGGGGGAGCGCTTTTCTTGACCTGCTGCTCACAAACCGGGTAGAATTAGTGGGGGAAGCAAAAGTGGATGGGAATCTGGGAGGCAGTGACCATGAGTTGGTTGAGTTCAGGATCCTGACGCAGGGAAGAAAGGTAAGCAGCAGGATACGGACCCTGGACTTCAGGAAAGCAGACTTTGACTCCCTCAGGGAACAGATGGCCAGGATCCCCTGGGGGACTAACATGAAAGGGAAGGGAGTCCAGGAGTGCTGGCTGTATTTCAAGGAATCCCTGTTGAGGTTACAGGGACAAACCATCCCGATGAGTCGAAAGAATAGTAAATATGGCAGGCGACCAGCTTGGCTTAATGGTGAAATCCTAGCGGATCTTAAACATAAAAAAGAAGCTTACAAGAAGTGGAAGGTTGGACATATGACCAGGGAAGAGTATAAAAATATTGCTCGGGCATGTAGGAAAGATATCAGGAGGGCCAAATCGCACCTGGAGCTGCAGCTAGCAAGAGATGTCAAGAGTAACAAGAAGGGTTTCTTCAGGTATGTTGGCAACAAGAAGAAAGCCAAGGAAAGTGTGGGCCCCTTACTGAATGAGGGAGGCAAGCTAGTGACAGAGGATGTGGAAAAAGCTAATGTACTCAATGCTTTTTTTGCTTCTGTTTTCACTAACAAGGTCAGCTCCCAGACTGCTGTGCTGGGCAACACAAAATGGGGAAGAGATGGCCAGCCCTCTGTAGAGATAGAGGTGGTTAGGGACTATTTAGAAAAGCTGGACGTGCACAAGTCCATGGGGCCGGACGAATTGCATCCGAGAGTGCTGAAGGAATTGGCGGCTGTGATTGCAGAGCCCTTGGCCATTATCTTTGAAAACTCGTGGCGAACGGGGGAAGTCCCGGATGACTGGAAAAAGGCTAATGTAGTGCCCATCTTTAAAAAAGGGAAGAAGGAGGATCCTGGGAACTACAGGCCGGTCAGCCTCACCTCAGTCCCTGGAAAAATCATGGAGCAGGTCCTCAAAGAATCAATCCTGAAGCACTTAGAGGAGAGGAAAGTGATCAGGAACAGTCAGCATGGATTCACCAAGGGAAGGTCATGCCTGACTAATCTAATCGCCTTTTATGATGAGATTACTGGTTCTGTGGATGAAGGGAAAGCAGTGGATGTATTGTTTCTTGACTTTAGCAAAGCTTTTGACACGGTCTCCCACAGCATTCTTGTCAGCAAGTTAAGGAAGTATGGGCTGGATGAATGCACTATAAGGTGGGTAGAAAGCTGGCTAGATTGTCGGGCTCAACGGGTAGTGATCAATGGCTCCATGTCTAGTTGGCAGCCGGTGTCAAGTGGAGTGCCCCAGGGGTCGGTCCTGGGGCCCGTTTTGTTCAATATCTTCATAAATGATCTGGAGGATGGTGTGGATTGCACTCTCAGCAAATTTGCGGATGATACTAAACTGGGAGGAGTGGTAGATACGCTGGAGGGGAGGGATAGGATACAGAAGGACCTAGACAAATTGGAGGATTGGGCCAAAAGAAATCTAATGAGGTTCAATAAGGATAAGTGCAGGGTCCTGCACTTAGGATGGAAGAATCCAATGCACCGCTACAGACTAGGGACCGAATGGCTCGGCAGCAGTTCTGCGGAAAAGGACCTAGGGGTGACAGTGGACGAGAAGCTGGATATGAGTCAGCAGTGTGCCCTTGTTGCCAAGAAGGCCAATGGCATTTTGGGATGTATAAGTAGGGGCATAGCGAGCAGATCGAGGGACGTGATCGTTCCCCTCTATTCGACACTGGTGAGGCCTCATCTGGAGTACTGTGTCCAGTTTTGGGCCCCACACTACAGGAAGGATGTGGATAAATTGGAAAGAGTACAACGAAGGGCAACGAAAATGATTAGGGGTCTAGAGCACATGACTTATGAGGAGAGGCTGAGGGAGCTGGGATTGTTTAGTCTGCAGAAGAGAAGAATGAGGGGGGATTTGATAGCTGCTTTCAACTACCTGAAAGGGGGTTTCAAAGAGGATGGCTCTAGACTGTTCTCAATGGTAGCAGATGACAGAACGAGGAGTAATGGTCTCAAGTTGCAATGGGGGAGGTTTAGATTGGATATTAGGAAAAACTTTTTCACTAAGAGGGTGGTGAAACACTGGAATGCGTTACCTAGGGAGGTGGTAGAATCTCCTTCCTTAGAGGTTTTTAAGGTCAGGCTTGACAAAGCCCTGGCTGGGATGATTTAACTGGGACTTGGTCCTGCTTTGAGCAGGGGGTTGGACTAGATGACCTTCTGGGGTCCCTTCCAACCCTGATATTCTATGATTCTATGATTCTATGATTCTAAGAACAGGGGGTTTGAACCCCAAAGAATAAGCGGTTGAACCTACTGATTGCATACTAGGTCACTGTACTGTAAGAATATGTTAAGGTATTTTATGACAGCTTGTAATGTTCTGAATTTGGTAGTCATTATGAAATATGTATACAGATGGTACACACAAACATACATTCATAATCATATCGAAAATTGTAACTGCAGTGCAACTTTAGCATCACCTCCCAGCAGGATAATGACTGATCAGACAAATAGAGGCACATCCCAGGCCAGCTGTACAAATGAAACCAGTTTCAAATACCTATCCATTATTCAGTCCAGGAAAAGGGAATGATGGACCATTAAAGTTAATGGAAAGACACCGAGACAACAGGAATTTCCCCCACTCTGAATAACCATGAATCACCATGCCAGAAGTGGTCAAAACAAGGGGGAAAGCCTTTTAAAAAGGAGACTTAAATCTGAGACTTTCATCCAGAAACTGAGGGACAGTCGGAAGGTGTCTGTGAAATACTGGATCACCCTTACACTTAGGGGGTACAATGGGAAACTGTTCAAGAGCAATAGGTAACTTCTATTCGAAAAGGGATTTTATCTAACATAGAAGCCTAAATCCTGAGGTTGAGCCTTTATGATTATTTACTGTGTAACCTGTTTGTGTTTGTTCTCCCTTACTATTTCATCTCTGAATCTGTCATTTTTTCTATTAAATATACCTTTTGTTTTATTTTTACCTCAAGCAGGTCTCTGTTGTGCAAACTGTGTGGTGTGTGCAAGCTGATAAGTGGGGAACTGGTTTCATACCTTCAGGGTGATGAACGAGAGGGGAAAAGTCTAAGGCCTTGTCTACACTGTCGCCTTACAGCACTGCAACTTTCTCGCTCAGGGGTGTGAAAAAACACACCCCTAAGCACTGCAAGTTTCAGCGCTGTAAAGTGGCAGAGTAGACAGTGCACCAGTGCTGGGAGCCATGTTCCCAGTGCTGGGAGTTACTCCCCTCATGGAAGGTTTTTTTTTTTTTTTTAAACAGCACTGGAGAGCTTTCTCCCAGCGCTTGTGGCACAATTAACGTTGCTAGTGAAGACATAGCCCGAGTGTCTGCTAGTTAAAAACTCAGGGAGGATGGATTTGGGAAGACTTGGAATTGGAAAGGTTGATGGCATCACTATGCAAGGAGTAACTAGGCTGGTGGAAAGCAGGCGAGACCTTCTGCCTTGTGAGCAGGCTACTGGCATCAGGGATCTGATCGATAGCAGCACAACATTAAGGCCATGAGTGGTGCATTACTCCTCCATTTGGGGAGGCTGTGCACACCCGGACCATGGCCCCGTCCCGAGGCCCACCCTTGCTCAGTCTCCTATCCCTGAAGTCCTGCCCATGCCCCCCCCCCGCCACATCACTCAGGCCTTTTTCCTCACCTGGTCCCCCCTCTGTCTGGTGGTGAGTCAAGAATTCCAGTTAACTAAGAGGGAGGGAGTTTGAGTGTGGGAGAGGCTTGGGGCAGGAACACGGGAGGAGTTTTGGGGTGCTGGATCTGGGTGGTGCTCACCTCAGGCAGCTCCCCGCAAGGGGTGACATCTCCTTTGGCTCCTAGTTGGAGGCACAGTCAGATGCCTCTGCCCCCTGCCTCCGCTCACAAGCGCCACACTGCAGCTCCCCAGCGCACGGAGCCCCTGTGGCCATTCCTCTGCCTAGGAGCAGCAGTGACATGTCACCACTTGCAGGGAGCCACCCGAGGTGAGTGCTGCCTGGATCTGATACCCCAAAACCCCTTCTGTGCCCCAATCCCCTGCCCTGAGCCCCCTCCTGAAACCCCCTCCTGAAATGCCAGTTTCTAGAGCTTTCAGGCTGGTAAAGTGCCAGACAACACATCTTTTACTGTACTTTGAAATGTTTGACAAACAAAATTCTTATGCTGTTAGGCACATATTCTCACACATTTAAAAGCAGCACAAGGTTTAGCTTTATCACATTAAATTGGTATCAACTATAAAATTTCATGGAGCTTGATAAATGCTGTTGGTTTTTAAGAGTAGTGTTTTTTGTTTGTTTGTTCTGTTGAATTTTAATCCTTTTTCTACTCTTCAATTTTCATTATTTAATGGAAAAACTGTTTCTTTTTTATAATAGAAAAATATAACCTATGATCCCATAAACTAAAGTATCCTCAGTTAAATAAAAAATAATTTATGGTGAACTGAGAAGTAGGGTCAAGGCAGACAGAGTGACTTTACTTAAGTAAACAGTCTCAAATACATTGTCTGGAGTGTCTTATTATTATAAGAAAATGGAGCATGTATTGTATAAAGAAGGAAGAACAATTAGAACTTCATTTTTATTGCCCATTATGACCCTGAAAATATACCACATCTACAAACATTAAACAGACCTAAGATGAGACAGTTTGCATTGCTCTATTAAAATATCTTAACACCTTAAACCGCTTTAGGGACTGAAAGAGATTAAGAGCTTATGACATTTTAAAACTTAAAAGAGGCTTAAGAGTTTAGGGTTTAAGATCCAGATGTTCAAAAGTGGCTTTTTTAAAAAATAGGGATATTTTTACATGAATAGTAAACTATAGGCACAAATATTACCAGATACAAGTTTGTGCTCACAAATCAGACCGGGGTGTGCAAACTTTCTGGTCCAAGGGCCACACTGGGGAGTAGAAATTGTATGTAGGGCCATGAATGCTCACAAAATTGGGGTTGGGGTGTGGGAAGGGGTGTGGGCTCTGGGATGGGGCTGGGGATGAGAGGTTTGGGGTGTAGGAAGGTGCTGCGGGCTGGGATTGAGGGGTGTAGAGAACGGGAGGGGGATCAGGGCTGGGGCAAGGGGTTGGGGTGTGGGGAGAGGCTCAGGGGTGCAGCCACTGACCCTGTGCCCCGCCTGGAGTGGGGACGAGCCGTGTGGTGCAGCCCTGACCCAGCGCCCCGGCCGGAGCAGGGTTGAGCTGCTTGGTGCAGCTCAGGGGCTGTCTTAAAATGGCCCACCGGCCCTAGTTTGCCCACCCCTGAATCAGATAGTCAGACATCTACTAATGTTTGTGTCTGTAATGAATTGTGGGTGGAAAACTGCACCTGCAAAAGCAGAAGCCAAGCTGCTCAGGCTTGGCTCTAAGGAATCTTAAACCACAATTCCACTTTGACACACGAGTCATACCAATGAATTTATAGGGTTCCAAATGTGTGTCTCAGTCTTAATCTGTTCAAACTGTTCTAATCACTAACCCTGCAAAATAAACTTGAAATACATAAAACAAACCAGATTCCTTCTAGCTGTTGCACAACTGAAAATATTTTAACAATTCTATTGTTTATATGAAAACCAGAACAGAACCCAGCTTACATGCCTGATATGTTGACTCTGCAATATTTCTGGGCTCAAAAAGTAGTACTTTTAGACTCAGCACCTGAAATCTAATCCACAGGAATGGAATCTACAGTCCACATGGAACACTATTGACGTAAACCAGTGTCTACACGACTGCAAGGGTCCGCCCACATGAATCCGACTGCAATACAGGGATCTGAGTATCTGTGACTCTGGATGAGTAAGACACTATTTTTCTATACCCATTTCAGACTGGAACCACAATCTGAGTTTAAAGAGTTTTGGGAGTACATAGCAGATGCTCTGACTGGAAGAGCAATTTAGTGGAAGGAGGAAGCCTTCCATAGAGATTTCATTTCTGAAAAACCTGAACTGAGCAAATCTGCAGGGACTGCAAACCAAGCAGGCTTCAATTTGTGTAGGCTACATGACCCAAACCCTGAACAACTGAGCAGTTCGGGTAATCTCATTTTAACAGAAGTCCAGGACTGGAGTAGCAAATTACAATCCAATTACATTTGTAGAGTTCACAGTTGACAACTCTCAACATTTTATTACGATTCCCATAATATTTAAAGCCTGCGTTGCTAGAATTAGCTTATAACGTGAGGAGCTCTGCTTCCTTTTTTTTATTATTATTATTAAAGTAGTCTCTCACACTCTTGTGGTTGCCGAGAAAAAGCTTGGAAACATGACTTGTAAAAGCTCCAATACAAGAAGGCAAACAAACAAAACCGCAAGTGTCTTATTTAAAATCTCTTGATTTTTAATTGACTTATAATTTTTAATGCTTGGAATTGGCACTACTAACTGCTGCTTTGGGAAGTTAACATAATATTTGCCCACAGCCACTGCTATTAGCCACTCATTTTCATCCACACTATCGCCACACTAATTAAACAGAATAGCTGATAGTCTGGTGATTAGATGTGGAAGACCCAGTTCAAGCACTTACTCCAAATCAGAGATTGAATCTGGGATATGGGAGTCCCATGTTCAATCTCTGCACATTGTATGTAAGAAATGGGAGGTAACTGCTCTGCTAAACACTGGTGAGGCATTAGCTGGACAACGGCATCCAGTTTTGGGTACCACGCTTTAAAAAATATGTGGAAAACCTGGAAAGTGTCCAGAGAAGAGAAAAAAATTATAAAAAGTTCAGAAAACCCAATCTATGAGGAATGGTTAAAAATCTGGACATGTTGAATCTTCAAAAAGTAAGACTCAGGATGGACCTGATCAGACTTCAGATATGTTATGGGACTTGGAAAGAGGATGGTGATCAATTGTTCTCCATGTTCATTAACCCTGTTCTTGCCAAATACAAGGGCTTATGTCTTAGGCTCTCTTCCTACTACATAACTGAACACAGGACAAGAAGTAATGGGCTTAATGTGTAGCAAGGGAGATTGAGGTTAATAATAAGGAAAAATGTTCTGATTTTAAGGATAAGTACATACTGGAATAGGTAAAGCCATCCCACAAACTGTTTCCAATGTCGGGGGTAAAAGCAGGCTCCACATGGCCACTGCACTCCCACATGAGGGAGAGTGGCAATCAATGGAGCATTCACTCTGCCACACTTGTGTTCCACAACCAGAAAAGCTGAGCCAGCATGAGAAGGACAATACACTACATCTATTAAGGGTCTGCAGCAAATTATTCTTTCCCCCCACCCTTTGCCTCCCTTCTCAAGCAAGCAATGCAATAAGTTAGAAACTGCTCTTTCCATAGACTTGTACCTAAGCATTAAACGTAGTCCTTAATGTCAATTCTGGCTCTCAAGGGCTAGAGCCTTAATGACATCAATGGAGCTATGATGATTTAGAGCAGCTGATGATCTGGCACTAAATGTTTAATAAAAATGAACAGGTAAGATGAGTCCAATCAGGATCACAATATCATGCTTATACTTATTCAGTTTCATTAAGATACTGACATGAATAAGCACAGAGTGTATTAAATCTGTTGGGAAAAAAAAAAGAATGCTCTGACTTGATGGCCTTTACTTTGCTCAGAGTCAAATATATCTTTGTGATTGCAGACATAAGCACACTTGTACCAGACCTTCAACTGGTCTGATAAATGATACGGTGGTTTTTCAAATCAACTGGGACAAGTCAGGAAACAAATGATTTCCATTAGCTTCAGCAGAATGGAAACAAAATAGATCAATACAAATGATTTGCAGCAAGTTCAGATCATAAATTTTCTTTTGCCCAGTTCCATCATTTTAAAAGAGAAGCATTTTTCCCCATAGTATGAAAAAAAAGTCATTAGAAATGTAGCGATTTGATAATTCCTGTTACAGCAAACTGCCCATGATTTAAGTTTGGAACATTTTTAATAAGCTGTTAATTTTATTCAGTGGTACATAGCAATGTTATTTAAAAAGATGGCAAACAATAAAAATGATAATGAACCACATTTCAGAAAATGGATTTTATATTTTAGTTATGTAAAAGTCATAAAAATACTAAATTCTACTTGTATTCTATTAAAATTACCTGTTACTTTGCTTTTGCCATTCCTTATTTGTTTATGTCAGCTTCCAAAAATTGTTTTGAAGGATATTTTGGGGTCACAGCTCTCTTAGCTTCCTGATAAAAGAACAATAGGTTTCATATACACAGAGCTACAAAAAAAAGCAGTTTGCTCTTACTTTCTTGTTCTACTTAGCCTGCTAAATTAATTCCTACTGAATAAAGTAGAAGCCCAAAATATACTTCATCTATTGTATGTTGAGAAGAGATAAGGATAGCTTTCATAAGTCACAGTATCAGAGTGTCAATCACCCATACTAATCCTGGAGATGTCCATCAAAAAAATTCCACCAAAAGCTGCAGAAAATGTATAAATTGATTCAGAGCAGACACCTCCCTTTCAGAAGTATGGAATATACTTTACAGTAACATGCCTCTGGGGAAATTTATTTCTTACCCTAGTCAGTTAGTAGTTGACTTTGTCTTGAAGTACTAGGTCAGACATCCAATATACATGCTTTTCATCTGCAGTTACACTAGCTAAGTTATGATTAATATTGACATTGATAATGTTCAATTTTTTGTAACTTTGCCTCATTCTTTGCCTCAATGGTATCTTGTGAAAGTTAGTTCCACAGGTTAATTCTTGTTATAAAAAAAAAAGTTGCCTGCCTTTCAGTTTCCATGGATATCCTTTTGTTTTTGTATTATAAGAAACAGTAAATAGGAGCACACAATTGGCCTCCACTATTCCATTCTTTTTTTTGTATACCTATCAGGTCTATTAGTTTCCTCCCTAAATTTAATTGTCTTATACTTTTGTTTTCTCCTCACATTCAAGTTTTTTATGCCTCTAATCATTTTCAATGCCCTTTCCCTAGACATTTTCTATTTCTATAGTATTCCATAGTAAGAGTTGAACAAAATTGAATTTAGTATTATTTCTTATTATTTGTACTCTGGTAGCGCCCAGGACCCCCATTGTACTAGGTTCTGTACAAACACAGAACAAGAGATGGTCCCTGCACCAAACAATTTAAGCATAGGATATAATTAAATGTCATTTACATATTTTCAGTAATGCTCCTTAAACCTATCAAAGTGTATAAATATTTCAGATTGTTCCCTCCAGCTTGCATTATCATGCATTTGTTCACATTGACATCATCCTGACTGACTGATAACCCACCCTTGTTAAATATTTCCAAAGTTCCTCACAATCCTCTAGTCTTGACAACTGTAAATAATTTTGTATTTGTTGAAAATTATGCCATCTTATTGTTTACCCCTTTTCCAGATCATTAATATATTATGCAACATCAAGCCTCGTATGGCTCTTTAGGGTGACCCACTGTTAAACCAATACAGCTTTCAGCATGGAAACATGTTATCTCTATCACATCCTCCTCCTAAAACAACTGTTTTATAGTAGAGCTATAAATAAAAATATTTATAAAAATAATATAAAAAAAATAAAAAAATACCAGGTGTTTCCTAAAAAAAAAACAGAAAAAACAAAAACACCATTTTCATGGAAATTTTCATTTTTACAAAATGAAAATGTTTATGGATATTGAAAACCAAAACGTTTTCAGTTTTAACTTTTTATTCTTTCCATCTTTCTCGCCCCATCTACCAAAAAGAGACAATGGGATGGGTACTCAAATTTTTGTGTTTTCCAGTTTTGTTTAACCTTCCCTCCAAATCTTCCCTTCCCTGCCCAACTCCTTCATCATTTAAAAATTATTCCCACACCCCACTAGTTTAACTGCATTTTCATGACAACTTTGAAAGGGCAAAGTGTCAACACTTCTGTCAATGATCACTTTTATGCAGCTATGAAAATGATCACATTTTGCTCCAGACAATGTACTGCAGAGAAGCCCAATGATTGTCATGAATGAGTGCTAAAAATTCACCGTGTTCAAGAAATTTACTGAAAGGTTCTTTCCACAACCAAGAAGGGAACATTGACCGGTGATCCCTCTCCCCATATTTATCTTACAGCAATAGGAACATATGGTTAAGGAGACTAGCTGTATGATCAATTTGCAGATAACACATTTTCAACAATTTAAAGATACAACAAAATTCAAAGAACTGTATAATAAGTAGCCTTTTGGTGAATGTGCAAGAAATGAATAGATAAGTTTAGTAAAAAGATGTTTGGAACAGTATGATCATCTTTACTAAGGTAGAAGGTAAAACCAGATTAGAAATAAGGAACACACATTTTTAAATAAGGAGGGTGGTTAATCATTAAATCAAAGTACAAAGAGAAAACAAGGAGGGTGGTTAACCATTAAAACAAACTACAAAGACCAGTGGTGGATTCTTCATCTCTTGAAGTCTTAAAATCAAGACCAGATGCCTTTCTGGAAAAAATGCTATAGTCAGACATAAGTTATTGGATTCAATAAAGGGGGTAAGACCATGAGCATATGTATTTGCTGTGGATGAGATTCCTGGTGTTTGGGTGGAATCACCTCTGCTTGTTTTGGATTTATGTTTAATTGTTAACAGTCAGCTGAAATATTAAATATCTGCTACCCCCTTTTTTAGTGTTGATTTATGTATAATTTACACCATTTATCCTACCATCTCTCTAGCTTCCCTGTTCTTTTGCAATACTTCAAATGAAACACATCACATTGCCTCACTTCCTATCAAAATGCATCCCATAGAAATTCTCACTTAAACATTACCAGGATACAAACGTAAAACTGACTGAAGATCTAGAAATAAAAAGAGACATCTGGAACACCAACATCAATGGTACCAAACCTAGAATTACAGTAAGTTAAAAATTCCCAAGAGAAAAAAGAACTAACAATCAATGGATAAGAAGCTGGAAGTGACAGGAAATATCACCTCCCCCCCCTTGATTTCCATACAGCAACAATATAATCATGCCTGTTTGTACTGAAAGCACCCACTTGGAGAACAAGGGTGGACAAAAATTGCTTTTTTTAAATTAAATAATTTTTTTCTCTTTAAATCAAATTATTTTTATTTGAATTGGATTTTATTTAAATTCTAGTACTTTTTAAAATAAAACTGTTTAAAATGAAATCTGAACTTAATACAAAATATGTTAAGGCCCAAATTTATTATAATCTCTTAAAACATTTAAATAGAAAATAAATAGGATGAATCCATCAGCCTTTATCAAGAATTTTGAGTTAAAGGCGATTTTTCTATATAAAAAAAGAATTTGGGGGGAACATCTAACTTTTGAGGTCAAGCTTTATAAATATGTCAAAATAGATAATATACCATAATAAGCACTTGTTTTTAATAAAAATACATTTTATATGATATTTTGTATGTTTAATTACATTCCAGTTACCATCCTAATGCAACTTGACACAAATCATGACCAAAAATTTATCTAGTAAATTTATCTAGTAAATAAGCAAAATATACATTTTAGTGTTAGGTTTCAGAGGAGTAGTCGTGTTATTCTGTATCAGCAAAAACAATGAGGAGTCCTTGTGGCACCTTCGAGGCTAACAAATTTATTTGGGCATAAGCATTCGTGGACTAAAAGCCACTTCATCAGATGCAAGGAGTGGAAAATAAAGTAGGCAGGTATAAATACACAGAACATGAAAAGATGGGAGTTGACTTCCTGGGGGGGAGGGGTCAGTGCTAATGAGGCCAATTCAATCATGATAGATGGGGTCCATTCTCAATAATTGACAAGAAGGTGAGAGTATCAACAGAGGAAAAAATATTTTTGTAGTGACCCATCCACTCCCAGTCTTTATTCAGGCCTAATTTGACAGTGTCAAGTTTTCAAATTAATTCCAGTTCTCCAGTTTCTTGTTGAAGTCTGTTTTTGAAGTTTTTTTGTTGAAGAATTGCCACCTTTAAATCTGTTATTTTAGTATTAGAAAATGGTGAATGATAATTAATAAGAATCTGAAAATATGAAGCTATATAATTACTTAAATAAATGTATATAGTTATAGTACATCTTCTTTGGTAGGGAAAAGATGTACTGAACATAGTATAAATGATCTGTTTAGCTGTAAATGAATGTGTTTCAATGGTTATATCAGCCAATGAGAGTACACCTTTCTTTACAAAATAACCAAAGTACAAACGGAAAATTAAAATTGACGCTGTAAACTGAGGACTTCCACTTGGTGATTTAAATCATTCTTTAAATTGCCCTTATTTGAGCAATTGTAAATTAATTAAATTAAATTAATTGTAAATTAATTCACCCTGCAAAATACTTAAATTTTTACTTACACTTCTTGTTATAAAAAAAACACACACAAAAAGATCCCTGAACAGCCATCTAACCTGCACAGAAAGGAGCACTCAAAACAGCTCTCATGCTAAATTGTCCCGAGGTTAGGTCCAAACATATAGTATCTTTTACTGTTCCGTGGCCCTTAAGGCCAATAGGAAGTTAAAGGTGTGGTGATCTTATAAAACCAACTACAAGAGACTCAAAGATCATCAACTTTTTAGCTACTGCATTAATGTCCTGCATATTGCCTATATGAACTGTTTTATGTTGAAAGGATAAGCATAAGCCCATCTTTTGCTTTGCTTATCCAGTAATTATTATTATGTATTATTTCTATTACAGTAATGCCTAGGAGCCTTAGTCACGGACCTGACCCCACTGTGTTAGGTGCTGCACATACACAGAGCAAAAAGACAGTTCCTGTCCCCAAAGACTTTACAGTGCAAGAGACAGCAGATGGATACAGACTGATGGGAAATACAAGGACATTAAACAAAATATTACAGTTAAATTTACCTGTCTGCACACACAGAAAATTTATTTGGAAAAAAGTCTAAAGCTCTGTCCAATACAGTCCGTCACAGCCAAATGTGTGGCTGTGATTTACCTGACAGCTACTGATAGCATGAATTGGAGACGTATTCTACATGTATACCACAAATGAAGGCACCTCCAGTGAAGAGTCTCCTCCATGCTGGATAAGTCTAAAAAATTCTTGTCAGGGATGATTTACCTTTGGCCATAAAAATGCTTTTGGTGACCAATTTTTTTTCTTGGCCTTTGGAATGAACTAGACTGCATTAAATAGCTTTCTGAGACCTTCCAGAAAGACTTCATCCTTGTCACTCTTCCAAATATTCAATTCAGATACTGAATCAGTTTATTTCATATTTTTGTGCAATAAATATTGGAAGCCATCTTCATAGGTATAAATGGGAGAGCTGATGTGGGAAAGCACAGCTTGATTAAGGATAGGCAGCATTGATTCCGACAGAGGAAGACACGCTTAACTATCCTGCTGGAGTTCTTTGAAAATATTACTGCAATAATAGATGAGTGGAAATTCAATGGATACAGTGAACTTAGATATTCAAAACTGCATTTGACAAGGTTTTACATCAGAGATTAATAGCTAAAGGAAAGGGTTACAGAAAAGGAGATAAAATATGATGCTTTGTAGAGAAATGGCTTAGCATATTTTATGAAGGGTTACCAGAAGTGGAAACTTCTCTTGTTAGATAGGGTAGGAGAATAAATAGTATTCCAGGGCTCAGTTTTTAGTATTTTTTCTGTCCATATTATAGGAGCAAAGTATTAAAAACAAAGTGGAAGGATCCAATCTCCAAAGCCCTAGTACAGTATATCCCTGAGGAAGACAGGAAAACTCTGGAAGGTTCTGATTGCAAAGTCTTACCCAAATTGTTTTGTTCCACCTCCAGGACCTGCAATCTCAGGGGATCCACTAGAGGCACTGACTTATATGTACAAAGGTCCTTTGGCTCTCGTGCCATAAATCGAGCTCCCAGGCAGTTTTCCTTCAGTTGTGCAACTATCCACACCCTACACTCTATTGTAATAATCTTTGTACAAAATATGCCTTTGAGGTAACATTTGAAAACTAATAATCCAATAGTCAATAATATCATGGTGAAATGTATGTAGTAACATTATACGGAAAGTTCTGAATTGCCACGTACGATGTTGTTAGGACATGTTCGAACCCACATAGCCCTAGACAGAAATTGTTAAACAGGTCTATCCAAACTAAAGAATGTATGTTTACCTCAAGTTACATATAAGGAGTAAACAAGGTCATTGGGACAAAACGTGTTCCTCAAAGACAAAGGACAAGCTGATGCCTCTAGCCAGCAATCATCAAAGCAATCACTGGTCAAACGGCCATTCTTTGGCAATGAAGGAAGGCAGGAACAGATCTATCTGCATTTTAGCAAGCAACAACATGGAATCTCTTTCAGCACAATACTGCATGTCTCCATTCTCACTGATGGAAGGAACTTTATCTAGGGGTAACCCTCAGGAAACTGCTTTTCAAAGGGTGACTGGTCTATAGAAGCGAGGGGCAAAACCACCTCAAGTTATCTTTCTCTCCCTATCTCTCTCTTACCTAAGACAACAAAGGAACCAGCTCTTTGACTTTGGGATGGGTCCCAACCTGAGAATTTGGTCAGCACTGTTGCTGGGAACATGTGATAAGGAGTTTACCTTGAACCTACTCTAGCTGGTTAATTTTTAGCTACTAGAAAGTGTTTTATCTTTATTTCTCATGTAACCATTTCTGACTTTAATACATAGTCGTACACACTTAAAATCTGTCTCTTTGTAGTTAAATAAAGTGGTGTTATTTTTAATCCAATCCAGTGCTGTGTTTAAACTGATCTGTTTGGGTTACTCCAGTTAAAGTAGCAAACTATTTAATATTGAGGGGCAATGGACCTGTAATATCTGAACTGCCCAAGAGGGGGCTGGTGACAATGCAGAACACACATTCTGGGGAAAATGCAGGACTGGGAGTCTGGTAGGGTCACCCTGTAAGCTGTAACCAAGGCTACTAGAAGCCAGAGTGTGGCTAATATGTTACTGACAGGCTTAAGGGGCTCAGAGTGGCTGGATCACAGCTGCAGCTATATACAGACATCTAGGGTGTGACCTGCATGCTATTTGGCTGTTTGCGAGAGCCTTAGGTTGGGAGCTACAATAGCAAAACTTTTTGAGGCCTCCAAGATTGAAGGGCAGTTAGTGAGAACCCCTCACTACTCTGGATTGCACCCCAAAATATGACAGACTCCCTGCCTGCAGCTGCCCCTGAAAGTCCATTTGAGAGGTTCCACAGGTTGGAGGGGAATTGCTCTAATGTTAAAGTAGTCTCAGCTTACATTCTTTCTGATGAACTCCTCGTGTGGTGTGGTATGGATGGGAGGGAACATACACCCTCCCAGCCCTTATACCACTGCCCAATGAGCTGCACCTGGGCACTTAGATGGCTTTCCTGGAAGATGGGAATGAGGGTACTGGGGGGAGCAACCGTGCCTCAGAGACAGCTGACTCACCCCTTTGGAGGAAGGGGCAGGATCCCTGGGAAACAGTACTTCCCTTTCCTCAACTCTCAAAGTTTGCAGATGATCGTGAAATGGGAGGCATAGGAAAGAATGAGACAAACTGCAACCAGATTAAACTCTGGGTGCACTGAAGGATCTGAGACTAGGGATTTTTTTCCTATAGAGTAAAAGATGGTTGGATGTTGTAAAAAACAAAGCCAGACCCCTTTTGTCTCAGAGATTAGGAAAATAAACCAAACAATAACAGGTACAAGGGACTTTTCTTGCAATATTTTGCCTGTAGTAAAAAGTAGATGTACAGTACCAATGAGGAAACATAAAGGAAATTTATGTTAGATTTGGGATTGCATTTCTGGCCATGATGTTTAAAAAATTAAGAACAGTGAAGGAATCAAAGATCAGAAGGTACAGTGAATCCCATGGAATATTTGTGCATAATAAAATCCCTTCCAGAAAACCACTTGACTTCATTTATCAAGAGGATAATTCACCAAAACATGATTTGAGAGGTTAATTAAATAAAAAAGAGCTGTCTGGAGAGCTAATTAGGATGGTATACCCCCTCCTTTCTTGCCGAGTTCTGATCTTAACGACATTGAATGAATGTGTGATTTACTTTACTCAAGACAGGATAGAATTTGACTAAAAGCACAGGATGGTCTGTGCTGCAAATTGCATGAAATGTGGAACAATGCTTCTAGATACATGTTGTAAAAAATACACAGATACAGCACCTGATAGATGTAAAGCAGCTGTTGCTCAAAGGAATAGTAATATAAAATGCATTAATGTAATTTTATTTAATTTGTGGGGAGGAGAAGACAATCTTATAATGAGAATGAATTTTAATACAAGAGAATTTGTCAATCTGATTTAGTGGTGTGTGTGTGTGTACACACACACACACACACACACACACACACACACACACACACACAGAGGTTTGTATACAATTTTTTTCTGAGTTCAGCTCCAGTGCTGCAAATAAATAAATGCATGCAGACAGACCGCATAGCCTCTATGGGGGCAAATGCACACATGTAAACACAGAATTGGAGCCTTGTTTGGTAAGTATAAGCAGGGCACTGAAGTGGTACTCAGGAAACCTGGGTTCTACTCCCAGTTCTCCCTCTGACCTGCTAGGTGACCTTCGGCAAGTCACTTCCCCTGTCTGTGCCTCCGTTTCTCCATCTGTAAAATGGGGATAATGAATGCTACTGACCTCCTTTGTAAAGCACTTTGAGATCTACTGATTAAAATAATTTCATCAAAGCCAGTCACCCTCTACTTTAATGAGTAATGGACCTACAAAATAGTTATGTAGCTCTTTTGAAGCATTTGATACAGCATTGCTAAAAAGTGTACAATAGTCACCCCCAAGCTGTATTTTTAAATATGCAGCTACAAATCACTGAGTGGACATTCGGACTTGGACTGGAGCCCAAGCTCTGGGACCCTCCAACCTTGCAGGGTTCCAGAGCTTGGGTTCCAGCCTGAGGGTCCACACAGCAAATTTGCCCCAGAGCCCAAGCCCCACAAGCTCAAGTCAGCTGACCCAGGCCAACTGCAGGGGTTTTATCCCTGTGTAGGCATACTCAAAGTCAATGGGAATTTAGCAACTCAGGGTTTGTCTAAGTGAACACTTAATTGCTGGCAAACTGGAGTGTAAATTTATTTGATTTAATCTCAGGCTCAAGCCTCCCCCCAACCCTATCTACACACAAATTGTGCTCACCCATGGATTGGACCCAGTGTCCCAGGATCCCACAAGGGTGTATGAGCTGAGCTTAAGTCAAGACTAGATTCAGGGTTCAAGCCCTATTGCTTTTCATGCTCTGGGCCCACTGGACGCATGCTCTAGGAGTCTGTCAGAAGTATTCCACAATCCCCCGGGCCAACTTTCTTTGTCCTCTGGACAGTCAAGTTTGGTGGACAGTCAAGTTTTCCCACACTGCACCATGAACAAAGGGCTACAGCAGCCAAATTTGGAGACGGCCCTAGGAAGTCTGGGATATGGGTAGTTGGACTCAGACCCACATAATGCAGTGTAGATAATGGAGCCCCAGGTTGGGATCCAGGGTTTAACAGTTCCGAACTTGGGGTTACAATCGAGTGTCGATGCTCAAGCCCTAGGTTAACAAACCCAAGGGTTGTTAACTTGAGCATTACTAACCCTCGGCTTACATTGCAGGGTAGACATACCTTAAGCGCATGTGGACCCTGCTTCCATGTACAAATAGTGCACTTGGTTTTATCGTGCTTTAAAGTACACTAGGGAACCTTTATTGTACAGCAGACTAGTGTGGGATAGTTTAGCACCCCAGCTTGCCATGAACTAAGTGTTCATGTAGACAAACCCTAGCAGGAAAGAGCAGGATCAGGTCCCATATTTATTTCTAAGTCATTTGATTTTTTTTTAAAATCTTCAGGAGATATTATTTTGAACATAGTTTCCATTTGATTTCAATGGGATATTAAACAATGTTTGAAAAAGAAAAAAAGAACATACAAACTATTATTGGCTGGTCACCTAATGAGAAGTCCTTGGCTTATTCATTTAAAAACTGCTGATTGATTCATCTATTTTTAATGTCAGTAAATTTACTCTCAAAAGCAGCAAATATATGAAATTTAGAAACAGAAATCCAGAATTGCTTGTGGGGTATATTTTTAAAAGCACCAAATATTGCCATTAACATACAGTAACAGCAGTAGCGCTTTAGCAATGATTATCTATTTAAACAGTTTTGTTTTAGTTCACATCAGCTCTCCTTAAGCTTCTCTGTCCTTTCCCCCAAACATTATGCTATTTAACTAAAAATGTACAGGTTTTTTTGGATTCCCACAACTTACCACAAATGAAAACGTCATCTGTTTTCTGCTTGCCTTGCTACAAAACACAGGGGTTGTTTTTAATAGGCTGAGAGTGATTTTTGCCTTTTGTATTTCTGTAAATGCTACTGGGAGTAGAATAGCTAAATCCGTGTAAACAAAGCTAAATATAGACCCTGCTTTATTATGGATGGATTTGGGCATCAAGAGCAGAGCAAAAACAACCTTATTCTCTCAACCAATATAAAATTTCCTGAATTCCTAGCAAGCTTCATTCTCCATCCAAACTCCCATAGCTCTGCAGTACAAAATATTTCTGCATGCAGAGAAAGAGTATGACAATGTATAAGGCTGGTGGATGCACATAACAACATACTTGTTTCATTTTCTGCAAGAAAAATCAAAATGCTCACTGTACCATATCAGTTTTTCCTTGAAAAGAACAGTGTGAAATACATGGCATTTGAAAATGTGGGAGAAAAAGTCTGAGGTCTCACTAACATTGGATCCAAACATCCTTGTTGTTGTTCTCAAAGTGGGGAACCATTGAGACTCTGATTGGATATTTCAGCCAATGATTTAACTGTTCAAACTTGGCTGTAATCTTAAAATCTCCCCCTCATCTTGTGTAGAAACCCCTGCTCTCCTTCAGATTGAATCACACCCTGGAGCATAGAAGGCCTATCTGATGCCGGATGTGTAATTTACACCTCCATATGCAAACACTACTGAGATTAGCCCACTGTCTGTCAATACTTTCACCTCCACATGTTGCTCTAGCCCATTCAGACTTCTCAAGACCCTCAGAGATTGTACTTGCAAATATAACTTCCAGGGGTCTTTTTTATTCTTCCAGATGAGGGATGCACAGAGCAATTCACTGGTTTTCTCTATGTTCTCTGTTAGATAAATACAAATTGGGTAACATGCTCTTAGTTAATGTAAATAGAGCATGGTTGTTATTATTAACAAATTCACTTACATATACACAATTATACTACATTTAAACAATGACAAAACATGTTTAAGCAGAGAAGCACATATTTCTTGCTAGTTTTCAAGCTTAAGTCTTACTAAACAAAAATATGTCTTCATGTCTGAAATTTATTATTAATATATTTAGTCTTAATATAGTGCTTTTCTCCTGGGGCTTTGGCAACACTTTAAAAAGGAGGATTGTTCATTTTACAGATAGGAAAAGGGAGGTACAAAGTGAAATGAGATTGCACAAAGTCCCACAACTGCAGGTTCATGGCAGAGACAGTAACTGAACCAAGATTCATGAATCTGAGCCAAGTGCCCAATATATTGGATCATACTGTCTCCTGTATCAGTAATACAGTTACAATATAGAAAATAAAAGATATTATGAGTCATTGATTTGTATCCGCTAACATACGTTTTCACACTTCTGCCAACAGGAGACTCTGCATCACTCTTAGTTGATTTGTTTATTTACACTACCATCACCACTCCTTGCACAGAGGTGATCACAAACAACATGCAGTCATTTCTAAGTCCAATACCAATGCCCAGTTCACAGGAAGCAATGCTGCATCAAGAATTTACTTTAGTCAGAGGTATTTAGGCAGAGAGCAAATGTTCAACATTTGCCACAGCTCCCCCAAAGCATCTCCATATCAAAAAACTAGCAATAATACAGCACTTTTTCAAAGACTGTACACTGCTTGCATGCTTGGAAAAAGAAGTTGTAAACCTATGTATGGCACCACCAGCTAGTGTCTCCCACCAAAACAAAATAAATCCTTTCACATTGTAGGCCCCAGTCCGTGAGCAATCAGTGATCTGAAATATATACTGTGTCCTTTCTTAACAATTATGGTTGATCTGTATGTGTCTTCTCTCAGTCCCAAGCTTCTGCCCAGACCAAACAAGTGGAGGACCTTCACACTTATGGGGACTTGCCGAAGCTCCCTGCCAGAGGATGTCCACTGAGTAATTGTTCCTTCTTATGACCAACAACTATGTCGAAATTATAAATGGAGTTTCCAGTACTGGCTTACAAACAGTAGTAGCAGTAAATATTTATGTTTTGGTAGCATCGAAATGAGAACGATTTCCAGAAACTAACTGCAAAACCGAAAAAACTGGAAGTGAAGATGGTTGGGTTTTTAGTGCTTCATATCGTTAAGTGATAACACCCCAGCCAGAATCTACGATCAGATACTGTAAAGTAATATTATAGTGGTCCTCTATTTCTTCCATTTACTCAGGCAGCTGTGACAGATTTTGAGCTGACTGTAAAATTGGTTCCAATTTTACTGCTTTGCTGACTATTTATTTCTGCAAGTACAAGGACATTGAACCAGAACAATCAGTTAGCTACTACTCACCATACTTGCCTGATGATAAATATCAAAACCAACATTTAAAAACTTGGTTGTAAAAGTTTAAACACCTAAATTCAAGCTTGTGCACCTATTAAAAGTGGCCTGATTTTCCAGGGTGTTCAGCCTGCAGCGCCCACTGATATCAGTTTTCATGAAGGGCATGATCATACTGAAGTCAATAGAAACTTGACTCTGAAAAATCAATTCACTGTCTCTATGAAGTACTTGAAGTGGAGGAGATACTAGAAAAGAAAATTCTATCACCAATGGGGCAAATCCTCAGGTGTTGTCATTTATCATAGCTCCAAATGAAGCTATGACAATTTTTACCAGCTAAGAATCTGCCGCAATATTTTTTACAGAGTCTGGTTCAATGAACTAAATCTTTTGCAAGGGCCACATACTACTAAAGATTCTGCTCTGACTACAGTCAGTGGGGAAGGATCTCAAAGATTGTTTGTGTAGTTTTAGATATCTTCCAAGTCACTGCCTTTCATAGAGATGCCTCAAATTTGCATAACTACCCTTCCCATAAAGTTGCTTATTCATGCAACAGTTCCAATTTCCCCATTATAAAACCTTAGATCTACTACTGAAAAAATGGTTACTTCATAGGAACAACAAATCCAGCTGAGTTCAGAATAAAATCAAAGATTTCTGAATAGCACAATGTGTCCTTCAATGGCAGGGGGTTCAAATGTCAATCAGTGATACAACCAAGAATATAAGAGGATGAAAGTATTTGGAAACTGTGTCTGGAAAAAAAAGCTTTTGCTTCTTCAGTTACACTAACAGTGGGAGTAACAAACTGATAACAGTTGAAAAAGAGCTCCCCTTTTCTGCACAAAATAAAAAGTGGCTTTTAAAATTACAAGTGACCATTTGAGAATAACCTTACCACTTTATTCTTCCCTCTGAAAACACGGTCTCCTTTGGAGTAACAGGTCTGTTCATTGAGATAGTCACATTTTTTAAATATGACTTTATAACTCAGGTATATCACCACCCTCATCCTACTTATATATATTTTAAACTAGGACACAATTCACAAGAGATATATTCACAATTCACAAGATTGCCTGTTCTGTGACAAAAAGACTTCAATATTTGGCTTTTAAATTGTTTGAGAAATGGTAGGACAGTTCTTCTAGAATTATTACAGATGTTGAAGGTTAAACATATCATAAGAACAGCCAGACTGGGTCAGACCAATGGTCCATCTCACCCAGTATCCTGTTTTCCCGACAGTGGCTAATACCAGGAGCTTCATAGGGAATGAACAGAACAGTAATCGTCAAGTGATCCATCCATTGGTCGCCCATTCCTAGCTTCTGGCCATCAGAGACTACGGATACTTCAGAGCATGGTTTTACATCCCTGCCCATCCTGGCTGACATCAAATTATAATTAATAGTTTAGCATATGACTTCCACCTGATTGCTACAGAAAGCTGATAAGACTTTTGTTTTTAAAACCAACTACACCTAAGTATGTGTGAATCACAGGCACTTGTCCTTCATTTCCCATCCCTTCTTCCTGGAGAACGGCCAGACTATCAAAGTTCAATATGGATGGTGGCAGTTCAAAATGCGTCCACCATTTTAGACTTCAGCTGCAGTAACCGGTGTCAGCATGCAATTGGTGTCATCAGAAAAGAATTCCAGTTTCCCACATTCTTAATGCTGTGTGCACTAAGGATGGGCAAACTTCAAAAGATGCAGTGGATTTTTTTTGGTTCAGATTAACACACAAAATTCAGATGCATCATCATTACTAATTTTAACTGTCCAGACTTCTGGATCTCCAGAATTGGAGACGAGAAGAGAGAGTGTGTGAGTGAGAATTTGAGTGTAAGTAAAAGTAGTGGAGCTAGCAAGATTTCCAGTACAACTCCACCCTATGAGGTAGGAAATACTGTCACAGAATGGTCTTTTTTCTGATAATTTGGAATTTTTATCCATTGCCCTCAGAGACTGCCGTTTGCTGTACAATGCATTTGAAAATGAATCTCCAGCTGCCTTGTTAAGGTAAAACAAAGGGACAGAAAGGGGCAAGGATGTGGCCCCAAAAGAGGAATGAGATGACAGGATATTGTCCCCTCATCTACACATGCAGTCAGTGATCACAGACTGGAAACACAAACATATAATTAGAACTCCCAAAGGCAACACACCTGATTCAGAACTCCAACCAGCAGCTCCATCTCAGACTCCAATCAGTTTGTGTTCCTTTTGATTCTGTCAAAAACTGTTCCAGCTGGCTCACCATTGCAAAAGCTTTCAATCCTCTTCTAGCTTTCTTATGTTATAAATGCTGAGCATATTTTGACCATATGGTTCTGGAACTGGATATGTGCCCTGACTCTTCTGTCCATAGCTGCTTTGAAACACAAAAGAAAGTCACTGAATTGGAGTTAGCTATCCTTCTTAAACACAAGGAATTAAGCGCCTGCTCTTAATGCATGCAGTTTAATATATACACCATTTTGCCACAACATGATGGTGAAAGACAGTGGGCCCGATTCCCTCTTGCACTGAAATGTAGTCGTTTATACTACTGAAAAATAAGTCAAAGGGGATATAAAACACTGTCAAATCACAAGAACATTTTACACCCACTTTGCACTAGTGTAAGTAACTGCTCAAGATTCAGGACCAATGTGTTTGAGTCACATTGTATGTTTTAAAAGCATATCTACAGTATATGCTAAAAGGAACAAGGAAGGGTATTAAAATAGTCAGCAGAAGAGGAGGGGTTAGGGCAACAGCACATGAACCATTTAACAAGTGAGAAATAGAGACTCCCACAAGCTAATGTAAATGTAATTAAGGAGGCAAATAAAACCATTTTCTTTATCCATCGTGATTCTAATTTTTCTCACTAGCCACATGGACCACAAATTTTAATGTTTTCCTTTACCCAAACTATTAATTCTCCATCATAGCTAAAATACATTAGACTTATTTACATAGCACTTTTAATATGGAAGGTTCCCAAGCACTTAAGACAGTATTAACTCTATCCAGTATTTGAATGCAGGCCTGGGCTGTAATGTTTCATCTAAGAGCAGATAATACAAAGTTAAGAGTTCCTTATTCACATGAATCTACAGGGGGATTTCATGGCAGACAGACTGCAAACAGGTATATTGTAATTCAGTAAGACTCTTGTGTTAAAAACCCTAAATAGCTGTGCAGTATTGCCCATAAATCCTTCTTTTATTTCAATGCTTTACTTGCTCAAATCATCCCTCATCTTGATTAACATTATATTCTACTTGCTGATCTATCCAACTGTTTTCTCACTGTGGCCATATCTTCACTGCATGTTAACCATGATGTAAGTAATCATGTGTTGGTCAATGCTACTGCATGACCACATTGTCAATGTTAGCCTGATGCTAACATTGTCACACTAATGGCACTGCTTACAGAATCATTTGGACTCTAATGTTTTTAATGCCATACACATGATTGGGTCATAATGTGTGCTTAAGGGAAAGTACTTTGGGCTGGACTGGGTTGTCAACAATTATGATTTGGACATTATTAAAGACACTATTAAAGACCATATGAACCTGTTAGTGCTTCAATCTTCTCCAGCAAAGACTGCATGGGCTCGCTTAGCTGAACTACATGGTGAGTACATTGGGGCTACATAATAGGCTTACATGGCATAGTTGGACTGCTGTATAGCGTATTGAGATTTTTGCCTTGTTTTTAGATGTAGTGTTTATGTAAACAATATGGAAATAAAGATTCCTTTCAATTCAACGTTATTGAAATTCACTGATGCTAAAAAAGTGGCCACAGGAGTTGCCACTGGTGTAAGCTGGTGAAAGTACGTGAAACATCACACAAAACATAGTCCCTTATACTAATGATTTTTACAATCCTTACATCTGTTCTCTTTTTGGTGCCCTGAAGCATGTCTATAGCAAAACTCTGTCTTCTGATGGCAGGGTGGTTCGTGGGTATTGGCTGGCTCTCTCAGGAACTGTTTACTGTATTTTGTAGTACATGATAACATGGAGGAAATTCCATGGGTTCTGGATCGGCCCCCATGGCTCATGACCCTGAATAGTCTCTCAAACATGGTCCTGTTTTGAAACTCCATGTCTCTATCATCCATTCTATCATCTCACGATCACAGTGGAGATACCTTAATGCAGCTCCTTCTCCTCCTTCCATTGCTCCTCCTCTGCATCCTTGTCCTCCATCCTACCCTTCTCCTCCTCCTCCTCCTTTCTTCACTTCTCCAACTCCATGTGCTCTCCCAACCTCCTGGAGCATGCCTTATTCACCTCCATTATCAAGTCATCCCTGGTCCTCCACCACTGTATCCCCAAATTCAGAATCTTCTCCCTGACACAGAGTGGTCTTCTAGTTGTCAGGCCCCCCCTTGATGAGTCAAATACTGCTGCACTTGTTCCTGATAGATTTTTAAAAAGTTCCTGAGTTCGTATAATTGTATTCTCTTTCTACACAGCAGCAACAGAAAAGTATTTTTTTTAATCTCAAAAGAATCCTGTTCTCTTGGCTTTTTCATTCTGCCACTAAAATCCTGCCTGTTGAAAACTTTTCTCAAGGAGTTATCCCAAGAGAAGAAATGGTCTTTTGGAGAAAGAGAAGGGACCAGTTACTTGAAGGGACAGCAGCAACGGTGGATTATGTTGCATCTTTTTGCAGGTGGAGCAACCATCCAAGATGTCATGTGGCTTCAGATACTAATATGGAAGAAAGACCAGTTATTCCAAGCATCAGGGATGAGACCATCCATTTACGCAAAGGAAATCTTTCTGGATCTTGTTGACAGATGAACTGATAAATGACTGGACAAGGACTGCAAGTAACGGTTGTGGCAGACAGCGGCTTGCCCTAACAAGAAATCTGAGAGACCACCTAGATTTTTTACTGAGTGAAAAAATCTGTTTTATTACTCTCCAGTAACGGATCAAAACCAGATCAATAATAAACTGGATACTACACTAGTGGCAGGGTGATTTAATATGTAGGTAATTTAAGATGGTAGCAAGTGTTTTAGGCATAGTTTTATGTCCATTTAAATTTTGGCTGGGACCTGGCTGCATTTATATTAATGCTTTTTAATTTAAAAAAAGATACTGCAATCAGCTTCTGTAAAGTGAAGCTTTGCATTTTTTCCTCCACTATTTCAACTGATTATTTGGGATTGGGGAAGTTGAATGGGGGCAGGAGGCAAGCATAAAGGTACTATATCTGCCCGCAACTGAAGCACAAGCTAAGTTTATAGGCTAAATAAAGCAAAAGTGATACTGTCCAAAACTGCTGCTTTAAAAACTTTTCTCTGCTTGTCCATAATTTTGAACTCAGTGTTTGAGATCAGGAGTGGGGTGGGGCAGGAGAAGCTGGGCAAATACAATGGTGATGCATCCTCCCTCAACTGGAGATAGGATTACAGATTAAGAACCTTCCCAAATATTTCATTACAACAGCAAAACTGCAATCTCCACCTTACCAGCCTAAGATTCCTCCCCTGCTTCTTTGTTTTGGAAATGTCCACCATGCTGTGCTCTTCCTGGATCAGAAAGAGAGACGAACAGCTCCTGTGACTCAGGGATAAGTTCCTATCTGAGGCTAGGGCTGCCCCCATCTCTTTCACCTGTCTCTACTGCGTGCCCAGTAATGCAATATGTGTTGCATCTTCACAGTCATCCAGGTTCCAAACCCACACCTGTTCCAGCTCCACAGATGAGTCCATACTGAAATGGGGCTTTGTGCTCAGGTTGGTGCTCAGAACACAGTCCAATTAATCATAAAAGCAACAAGTTGTTGGGGCACCACTGAGTCATTTATTCTTAGACCTGGCCTTCCAGTAGTCCATGTTCAGCCCCTCTGTCTCCCCCGCCCCATTGCTGTCCGGTCTGTTCAATCCCGTGTTCTTCCCTCAGCTTCTTCAATATATCTTCTTCATACCATTAAATTCATGGGTCTTGTTCACTTGAGCCCAAACCAGCACCAAGATTCTGGTATGTTTATATGGCCAGGTGGGTGCATAGGTAGACAAGCTTATCAGGGGCCATTGTTCTGCTGTTTCCAATACTGGAGATGGAGAAGACTGGAGAAACTGTAACTAGGATGGGACTGTGGACACTGAGCAAGGGATAACTAGGTTGACTATTCCAGTCAGGGGTCATCACACAGTTAGCATGGGCAGATGTTAAGGCAGTAAGTAAAAGGGTATGGGTAACCAATGAGCTTATCGGAAGGAATTGAAGGAACATGATCTCTCAGTTATGGGTCTCATGGTGGCAAGTATTCACAGCATTAAACGCATTGTCATAGCATAGCATATAGCATAACATAGCAACCTTGTGTTCTGCCCTATAGTTCACAGCATGATGGCTACCTTGCCATACAGCTCTGATAACAGTGTGTGAATGTGTAGTGTATTAAGGGAGGAAACCATGGTTGAGCATGAGGTCAGCATGCAGTGAAGGCAAGGACTATATTCCAGATAGCCCAAAATGATAATGTCTGTTTTGCATGACAAACACATTGCTCCACTATGCTCTCCCTCTTTGTTCAGCTCCAGGACAGTTTAGGTTCTCCACATCCACATCTCTGTCATTAGGGGAAGAGCCTCTTCCTATTCTGCTACCACCTCATGGAAACATCTATCCATGCATTCCTTCTCACTGGTTGTCTTGTCCTTCTCAAATCTTTCCCAATATAACATCTTGTCTCCTTTACTTTTGCTGAAATATGGGGTATTGGCAAAGCCAGGCTCACTTAGCCTAGAAACAGTGTGCCCAATATTATGCATAAAATCTGGAATTTGACTCTGAGAACCTAAAAATTCCCCACTGCAGATTACTTCTTGACTGCATCAGACACAAAATGGTTCAAAACTAGTCAGATCCATCCTCTCCTCCTCTTACAGACTCACCAATAATTCCCATCATCATTCTTCCTACTCAGACTCACCAATAGCTGGTCTGGTATCTTTTCTGCTTCCCACTCTTTAATAGTCTGTCACTGCCCTGAGACGACTGTTATAAAAGTACTTTATCATGTTCGGGTTTAGGATTTTTCCATGAAAAAAAAAATCTGCCTGATTGAACATTCCATCAGTAGGCCCAAGGCACTCAGCCAGATCTCTGAAAGGAAGTTGGATGGTAGATAAAGTTAATTATAGTGTAACATTTGCCACAGTATATTTAAGGCTGTGTCAGCACTTTCCCTACTTTAAG